>NC_045785.1:121135999-121463624 GCF_009873245.2 Balaenoptera musculus | reverse complement strand
AACATGACTCTTCATAATAGGGACCCTGATTGTCCTGTCTCTTCACAGTCCCAGTACATGTGCCTGCATCAGCGCCGTCTCTCTTGCTCTGTCGGATCCCAGATGGCTCTTGTCTTATTTCCTTTGGGCAGGGCTCACAGTGAATATGAATATTCATGAAACACCCAAAGTGACCTAAAGCTATGAGGGACGAAACCAAAAATTTAAGTCAGTGAATTTAGACGGGAGAAGAGAGCAAGAGAGAACCATTTGTTTTTTGCAAAGTGATTTTCACCCTCAGTTCTCCTTAAGTAGGTTAATGCATATGCCTGGCATACAGCTAAAAACACAACAATAGATTTTGCTAATATCTAAGAACCACCTGAAGGCCTAATTTCCAGAGGAAGAGAAACCCAGGAACACCTCTTGGAACGCACATCAAAATTAATGCTTATTCTTCTCTTCATTTACCCGGGTAAGGACCTCCTCTCCGCCTGAAGGAGAGCAATGCTCTTGTGTTTGGGGTTTTGCTGGTCACCGAACGCTCGCCAGCTCCTATGTAAGATGCAGCCTGCTGGCCTCCCCGTGCACCACGTAGGGAATGTTCTGCCTTCTACTCTGAGATGCCAATGTTTCTGTATTTCTAATGTTCCATTTTTTCAAGGTGAGGGAGACTCTGGCTGCAGAGACAGGGCTGAGCGTCCGTGTCGTGCAGGTGTGGTTCCAGAACCAGAGAGCTAAGGTAATCTGCTTCTTACTTCTGTCTCTGTGGGGCCGGTTTCCTGAAGCAATAGTAGGACATTGTTTTTGCCAGCAGGTTTTCTCACCTCAACTCACTGGATAGAATAGTTCTCTTGATTCAGAAATTTTGTGATCAGCAGTCATTTCAGCTATAGCAGCCCTGCAGAAGGGGAGAGACGGGGCAGTTGTTTTAGTGAGATGGCTTTTATTTTCCTAGTGGCTGTGACTGTGAATCTGGCCAGCCATCTGCATGAAGAAATGCCTTTCTGTGTCTTTTGGTCGAAGCAGATTCTTGAATTCCCATTCATTTAACACAGATACCAGAGTTCCTTTGAAGTTTCAGAGGGAAACCTACATGGCACCCACATGATAGGTCTAAGACAACATTATGGCACATGGAATAGATGCCCTTACTCACCTTTCCCAGTGCCCCACCCTTCCCTGATATAGGCCCAAACCATCATATTGTCTGCTGGATCCTACCAAGGTCTGTATCCCCCTGCCACGGTCTTTTACTTATTTTAGACCTTTACTTATTTATTTTCCTACCTGTATACATGCATGAGTTATGAGTTAGTGGCCCAGTTCTCTACAGCCCTGATCTTTAGTGGGTGAAATGATTGGTTAACATATCATTTCCCTCACTGAATTCCTCACACCAGGGCTGCTGGTGTGTATTCCACAGTCCTTTCTACGAGAGGATTTCATGGTTCAATAGGCTTGAGAGGGCCTATAGCCTATGGATTCATAAGCAGAGAGCATATTTGAAACTCTGAGAAATCTCACAGTAAAGAATTTTTTAAAAAAATCTAGTGTTCCCTACACACACACACACACACACACACACACACACACACTCAAAGTGTATGTTAATGTCTCATGGAACCCTAATGTTCCACAGAACACACTTTGAGAAACATTGGGTGACAATGTTCCTTCCGGGGAGTTTGTGTGTTAACAGGGTGCTTTGGGAGTCAAACTCCTTACCTAGAGGTGTGCATCTCCTGGTAGGAGTCTCTGTCACAAGGGCCAGCAGATAGGGGGACCAGCCTCATCCCAAATCACACCCTGTCAGCAAGCCCTTGCTGCACATCTAAGCTGGGCTGAAGACCCCACATCCCCTCACATAAAACTGTCACAACATAAGCAGCAGGTTTCATTTGCTGAGAGGAAAGCCCTCTTCCTGCTAAGACCAGCCACGCTGTTGCTTCCCAGCCAGCTGTCTTTCCACGGCTACGGTGTAAGAAGCCCTCAGCTGCCACGCATCGGGCTCAAGGCGCTGTTCCTGATGTGTGGCTCCTTTCCTGAGTAAAAGCAGGGGAAGGGGTCCCTCTGCTTTACCCACGAGCCGTGCCCCCCTGGCCTAGCCGCAGGAACCTGCTGCAGGCCCCCTGACCTCTAATCCTGTGGTCCTCCCCTCATCAGATGAAGAAGCTGGCCCGGCGGCAGCAGCAGCAACAGCAAGATCAACAGAACACCCAGAGGCTGAGTTCCGGTAAGCTGGAGCCTCTCCCGGCCAGGCCTCTCCCGCCAGGGCCCTCCACCCACCCAGCCCTTGGAATGACATTTCTGAGCTCCGTGAAGCCCACTCCACACCTGCTTGGGAGATGGGACCTGCCAGGGAGGACCAAACCCTGAGAACTGTGAGAGGGTTCTGCAGGCCCAGAACTGCGGATTGCAGGAGGCCCTACACTCGTGCAAAGCCCCTTTGCCCGGACCCTGCTGCAGTGTCAGGGCCCTGTGTCAGGCCTACCTACAGAGTCAGAGACATGGCCAGTTTCTCATCCTGCGTGGCCCTCCTCCTTCCAGGCAGCCACGATCCTAGATCAATAAGAGATGGAGCTGGGGCTGGAACCTGTCTGTCTGATTCTGAGTTCCACTCGGCCACGCTGCCTTAACTCACCCTTACCTCCATGTACCTTCATTTGTTGTTGTTGTTTTTAATAGGGGTGGTGTGGGGATTGGGGAGGGTGTGAAGAGGGACAGGTTGTGGGACCCTTCAAGGAAGTTAAAAGAAAAAAAGCAAGAATAACTATATTAGGACAATGTCATTCTTAAAGGGCTATGCACTGCCCCCTCCCCATCTCAGCTGTCCAGCAGAATTTCCTGAGTGGTCTCTTTGCACCCTAGAGCAGGGATTCTCACCCTTTAACGTGCACCTAAATCACCTGGTATTTGGTAATGTATAGATTCTGATTCTTCTCTGGTCTTGGTGTGCCCAGAGAGTCTGCGTTTTTAACAAGCTCTCATTGCTGCCGGCCTTGGACCACACTTGGAAGGCCGTGGAATGTGACATTGGTTGTCTGGCCTCTAAACAGAGCCCCTTGTCCTTGCATGGACCTTGCCTTGTGCTTGATACCTGGGCTAGGCTCCAACGAGAATCTGACTCTTGCAGTCGAGAGTTCTTTTTGCTTTTGACCTTCCAGGCCAAACAGTATCTTAATGGCAAGATAGATGGTCGGAGAGAAGTGAAGCAAGGGCACGGGCCCTGGGGCAGCGTGGAGCCACGAGCCGGTCAGAAGACCTGGATTTGCCCCAGTTCCACCTCCCAATGCTGTTTGGAGATCTGGGAGCTGTCGTTCTGTCTCTTTGCACCTCAGGCTTGCATCCCCAGGGGAGGGTAGTGGGGCCTGCTAGTCCTATCCCACAGCGCTGTGCGCCTCAGAGGGGGTCACAGAGGTGAGAGGCCTTCAGGAGGAGCCGTGTAAGTTGACTCCGTATAGGTCCACACGCTCAAAGGGAGGAGAACTCATCAAGGCATTATGAGAACACAAACTCCTAGTGCTTGGAACTTTGAAGAATTCTATGGGCAGCTCCTAGGGTAGACTTAAGAAGGTGGCAGAGTGAGTCCCTGAGAGTTAATGGAACTGTGTTCAGAGAACCACAGCAGGATGTGGAGGCAGGAACGGAGTCCTTTTCTGATAAAATTCTGTACACGAGTGTAGCGAGTTGTAATTCCAAAGCACATACACACGATCTCGTGGAGTCTTCGTATCAGCTGCACGAGGTCCGCTGGGCCAGTGTCGTGAACCCCACTTGACGGACGGACTCCTAGTGGGGTAATGCTGGAAGGATCTTTAGATGCATCCACTCCATTGGCTGCCAAGCCTGCGTGTAGCATCAAACGCCTTTGTTTTAATGATGTAGTTCAAGGAAGCTCTCCAAGTACAGCGCCCGCCATGCCTATCCTTCAAGGCAATCCCTGATGGCCCTTGGTAGGGCACAGACTGGGAACCACTGATGTCATCTCAACCCTTCCGTTCTATAAATGAGGAAACCAAGATCCAGGAAGTAATATGATGTAGCCATGGTCACACAACTTGCGTGGTCACAAGCCAGTGGGGCATGTGAAGTTCAGAGCTTGTTCTGTGGCCCTCCCTCCCTCCCAGCGTGTGATGCTGGGCTGCACATGGAGAATGATCTGCCTTCTTCTTTGTCCCACAGCTCAGACAAATGGTGGCGGGAGCGCTGGGATGGAAGGGATCATGAACCCCTACACCGCTCTGCCCACCCCACAGCAGCTCCTGGCCATTGAGCAGAGCGTCTACAGCTCAGATCCCTTCCGACAGGGTCTCACCCCACCCCAGATGCCTGGAGACCACATGCACCCCTATGGTAAGAGGGACTCAAGCCCCACAGGGACCTCACACAACTTGCTTGCGTGAGTTTTTCATCCCCTCCCAGACACCTCTACACAGTTCCTAGATGCTCATTAAAGTTCCAAAGCAGACTAAGTGTCCCACAAAATACTGCTAGAGTCACCTAACTGACGGCTCCAGAAGAAAGACCAGCACACATACACATTAGTCGTGCTTCCATTTATTCTCCTTTTCAAAGCTTCTTTTTTTTTTTTTTTTTTCCAAAGCTTCTTATTTGTTAGTTTGATTAGGAGGTTGTGTTTTCGTTGTAGACCTGTTTGTTGGGATTGAACGTCCCAAGTCTTTCATTTCATGCCAGGTACCACACTTACATGTTCATAAGCATTATCAGCAGTGATATAGGCAGAGGCCTTAACTATGCGAACTCTCACATAAGAAAAAAATATATTGAAAAGCACAGAAAACAGATGTTTGAATTGGACTCTCCTATTATGGATACTAGTAGGTGTTCTAATGTAATTCCTGAAACATAAACTGACTTGTGGAGTGAAAAGTATCTCCTCCCAGTCTCACCCCAGCCAAAACGGAGTTGCTTTAGATGCAGGGTATGGGGACAGCTGAGACTCCCCCATTTTCCCAGTTTGTTGCTTAAGCTGATGTACAGAAGCTGGGACCTGGGCACCCTGATGGGGTGGGCAAGCTCTGGAGTGGAAGGCTGAAGTTCAATCTCAGTGCCAAACATAGGCCACTGCATTTTTATACAGAGAAGGTAAGTGGCCTATGTAATGCATTCATCTGTACTGTGAAATTTGCAATTGTTAACCCTGATAGCTAAAAATAACGTTTTATTCCGCAAGCCTTCAAAACATTAGTATCAGAGATATATGCCTCAGTGCACAGATTGTCAACTTCTTTTTTGCTTTCATTAAAAAAAATTATCTATAATGTTAAAATCAGCCCTATCTTCCCATGTGATGCATTAAGTAAACACTTGTTAAGATCCAGCCATTTGCAGGAACGTCATTGACCAACCTCATTCATTCATACACACATAGATATATATATATGCACGCTCCAGTGACGGCCATCCTCTTGCTCCCTTTGAGGACTCATGTAAGGTCTGTACCTGTCTTCACCACTATGCAAAAACAGGGCAAATGACTTTTTGGTTTTTTTTGCAAATTCTTACATTTTCAGAGTCCTAGGGGTCTTGTTACATAAAGGACTCCTGTGATGAATCCTTCAGTTAAAATGAATAATTAAAGCCACATGACAATTTTTATAAACTGCAGGTTTCATCTTTCCCATTTACTTGACGTAGAGGTGAAATGTACATCCTCAAGGTTCCGGTCATAGTGGTGCCCCAGCTGTTGCTCAGTTTGCCCTCCTGGTTTTTTTTTGGTCAAAGATGTAAATCAGTTGAGTCCGGGCGCCTAAACTCCCTTTCCTTTGCAGTACAAATCTGGGGAAACAGCTGGCGCTCAGTATACTTGTGCTATTTGAAAGAACAGGTGTTATCACCGGAGGTTTCGTGTGCATCATTCTCAGAGCTGATGTTTGTTTTCTTACCATCCCTCCTTCAAGAACCATTTTTGTGGCCAGAGTCCTCCAGAAGCCCTTGCCCCTGTCTCTCCAGCCTGTGGTGCCATGTCTTGCCCACTCCACACCCTCACTGTCTAGACATTCTGACATTTGCTTATGCTGCACTCAATTTAGCACTTTGTTATATCCTAGTGCATATTATTTTCAGTCGTTGCACTTTAGACGTGAGCCCACCTAAGGAGATCTTTTGTGGACAGGGATTTTGCCCCCTCCTACTCTTCTATGTAGCTCTACCCTCCCCCACCCCCTCCCCAGCACCCAGTAGAAAGCGCCCCCTGGGGGATGTGCTCAGACCACGCTGGCTGAATTCAGCTGAATTTCCCAGCACTGAAGGAGTCCCTTCTTCCAGACCCTCACGCCCGTGTTTCCTCTCCCTTTCAGGTGCTGAGCCCCTTTTCCACGACCTGGATAGTGATGACACCTCTCTCAGTAACCTGGGTGACTGCTTCCTAGCAACCTCAGAAGCCGGGCCCCTGCAGTCCAGAGTGGGAAACCCCATTGACCACCTGTACTCCATGCAGAATTCTTACTTCACCTCTTGAGTTCGCCCCTCGAGTTCTCCGGCTAGGCTCCCATTCTGGAACAACCAACCGCATTACATGAGGGGTCAGCTGGCTTTAGGATGGGGAGGCAGGGAAGAGGTGGGTTGGGGAGGGAGTTTTGTCCGGAATGCTGTTGTATAATGATATGGTGTAGCTCGGCATTTCCAAAGACTGAATACATTATGGATTGCATAGTTTAATGTTTCTGATAAGAGTCTTAGTGTTAGGTATGAAGATGTGTTTATCATTAAGGACAGGGATTTTAAATATAGGCATTTTCATGCAAACTAGATACCTAGAGACCCCTAACAACTTCCCACCATTTTTGGGGAAGCTCTTTTCAAGAGGTGCATACGTCTACCCGTCCACACACCCGCAGACAGACAGACAGTCAGATAGATAGATGTGTGCGTGAGTGTGTAACCTTTCATACTTTATCATCAAAGTTTATTCCTAAGTATAACAGACACCAACTGTACAGCAAAAAGTAACTTTATTTTCAGTGTGAACTATATTTAAGGAAATGCTTGATGCACTTAAGTTATAAAATGAGATAATTTACTTTTATAAACTTTATTTTGAGTTTGAAGAGACTTGTGGGCAGGGCAGAGGGCGCTGCTCCACCGAGGCCCCGTAGCTTTGAGTGCTTGAGTTAATTCTGTTTTCAGAGAGTGTCACTGAGGTCTGGAGAGCAACTCTGTGTGGCTGACGGTATTCACTGGTGGATCCTTGCTCCGTTTGAGGTGGAATCACTGGGCTTGGGTGGGACAGAACAATCCCTGATCATGTCCTTAGAAAATTTAAAGCCTAGATTCTTCGGCTTTCTTTGAAATTCAGACATGTGGCTGATGGGCAGCGCTGGGAAAGTCAATTCTGCCCTTGAACTTCACCATCTGCAAGTGTGAGACGAGGCTGATAGTATGTACCTACCTCACTGGGGACGCTGAGGCTTCATTCAACCCCAGGACACATGAGCAGGGCTGAGACTAATATCTGATATTTGCTTAAAATACAACCAGACCAGCCACTTGGCAAAGGAGGATACCTGGGGCTGCAGAGCAGGAACCTGAGGGCAACTCTGCCTGCCACGGGCCCTTCTGCGAAGCCTGCGCTGCAGATACCAGCTCAGGGCAGCTTGGGGGGATGCCAGAGGCCTTCGATGGGAAGGAGGCTGTAACGGATGGGTTGGACAGGGCATCAACATGTTCTAGAGCAGGGGCTGGCAAACTACAGCCTGCAGGCCTGTGTTTTATGGCCTGCCTCCTAAGAAGAGTTTTTACATTTTTAAAGGGTTGTAAAAAGCAAAGAGGAGAAGAATATGCAACAGACTGTATGTGGACCAGAAAGCCTGAAATAGTTAC
Source organism: Balaenoptera musculus (assembly GCF_009873245.2). NCBI lineage: Eukaryota > Metazoa > Chordata > Mammalia > Artiodactyla > Balaenopteridae > Balaenoptera > Balaenoptera musculus. The sequence continues at coordinate 121,455,800 of NC_045785.1, read as the reverse complement.
TATCTGTCCTGTCTGGCTCTTTTCATAAGAAGTTTGCTGACTCCTGTTGCAGATGCTCTGTTTGCTAACAACCTCTTGGAGTTCACAGAGGCAGAGGGGGTCCAGTTGGAAAGCCAGGGCTCCTCCTTCCGGCTCACTTTCCGGGCCGCTGAGCACAGAAGACCCAGCTGCCATTGTACACAGGGACAGTTCCACACCCTGTCCTCCAGTTGTGGTGCTAGGATGGGCTACTTCTCTGATGGGAGGCCTCCTGAGAAACCAGAATGAGTTGATGGGGGAGACGGAGGACTCCTCCAGGAGAGGCTGGGACAGGTTTGCCCTCACTCCTAGGCATGTCACCAGTCATCAGAGCTTCGGACGCAGCTACTTGTTCCCATCACTCTCTGCCCGGCCAGAGGGAACACGCCCCCCTTATGGTAGAGTCGATGTTGTATGATTTTTGTGCTCTTTTTTATAATTTATGCAAACCACCCAGAAACCCAAACCAGTCTGTTGAGTGAAAATCATGCAGATGCTACATGGCTCTGCAGGCTTCCGTGGTGAGGATCAGTTGGAGAAAAGTAGCAGATATTTTGTGAGTGAAAATGAGTAGAGATCCTTATTCCACTCCTTAATGGCATACCAAGATGAAATTAAAAACCTCTTACAAATGAGCTGGTGTTTATTCAGGGGCAGGGGTGATGGGCTGGGAACTGGGGGACCAGGATGTTTTGTCAACAGTGGGGGAAGCTTTGCACGAAGGGAAAGCGTGACTAAGTGACGACAGCAAAACAGAAGGAGAAAGCGGCTTTTACCCTCCTGCCAAGATGGACTCAGAGACCTCACTCCTTACAGACACCCCTCCAGAAGGAGGCACTGGCAACACTCTATCCTCACCAGCAAGTTCACTCAAGGCAGAGCAGCTTTGATACGCATTGTGGGAGCATTTACTTGGAAATCAGAGCAGAGTCATGGGGCAGGAGAAAGGTTCTTCACGCAGGACTGAAGGCAGATGCCTTGCCAGGGACAGGGTCAGAGCAACAGACCGTGTGGCTCCCCTGATAGATTCTCCCAACATTCTCAACAAGTTTAAATGCGATGTATGGATGGGCAAAGATTATGCTTATGGAGAAAAGAAGTCAGGAAACAGTGTGGCTGGAAGACCAGAAGACATACTCAGAGGGGAGGCACCACTGTTCTGCATGTTCTCTCACCCGCCTGCACTTGTTCAGCCCTTCCACCCCTGTCCCTGGCTCATTCACCCCACGGTAGAAGCTGGCTCTGCTTCTCACGAGGGCTTGGAAGGAGAGAGATGTGGGCAGGTGGAACCCACTTAGGAGGCCTCTATCTCAGACTGACCTCCACTAGGCCAGCCCTGGTTTCATCTCCAGCTTTCCAGACAAAGCTTAGGGATGAGACCTTCACCCCTCATATTTGCCTACTTGACAACTACTTATCCTGTAGCATCAGCCTAGACTTGACCTTCTCAAGGAAGTCTGCAGGGCTGGGTTAAGTACCTGTGTGGAGGAACTGGGCTAATGCTACCTGCTGTGATCACCCCTCCCAATTTTATAATAGCTCCAACACAAGAGAGATTTCTATTTTTGCTCACATGAAAGGCCTGGGAGGGAGTTCGTGTGAGAAGGGCACCTTTCTTCCATCCAAGATTTCACTGGGGAATGGTGGTTTCCATTCTTCTTTTCTCTCCCCTTCCAGCTGAAAGTGGGTGTGTCTAGATCCAAACCCAGCTCCTCCCCTTACTAACCATGTGGCTTTGGGCAAGTTACTTCCCCTTGCTGAGCCTCTGACTCCTCATCCAAAGGACAGGCAGGGTCCTTGTCACTAGCTACCTCAGAGGGGTGATGAGGACAAGTGAGAAAACACATGCAAAGCACTTAGCCTTGCACTGGGCACATGATGAGTGCCCCATGTGTTAGCTGCTGTGCCAGAGACCAGACCCTGCTCTCGGGGTTTGGTCACTGATGAAAGGCTTCTGGGAGTCTCAGACCACATTTGAGGAAGAAGAAGAGCACATCCAGTTTCACTTGAGAGGGAGGCTCCTAGTCAAGCCTCACCGGAGCTCCTTTAAATCTCAGTGTGGGTCTTCTATAGCCTGACTTACGGTTGTCGGGGAGTGGTTTGTTGTGTTGTTTTGTTTTGTTTTGTTTTTTAGAGGCATGAGGATAAAATTGCAATTCCAAAGACACATTAAGAACTCTGACCCCCAAGGAGAAGCAGTCAGGTCATAGGTGATTTCTCCAGCCATCTGTCACCTGGGGCCTTAGACATTCGGGCTGAGATGAGAGTGAGAGCCCAGACCCACAGGCTGAATAGGAGAGTTCTGAGTTGACCTAGCATGAGTGAAAATGCGAAGAAAGTGGAATGAATTTGTCAATTCCAAGCTCAAAGACAAAATAAATTTTTAACTGAACCTCCAGTAAAATCAAAGTATTTCTCTCCTTCTCTCCCCTCTCCCATCTCCTCACATACAAATCCAAATATATTCAGTCAATCCAAGTTGACCTGCGAACTGACATGATTTCACTAGAATAAAAACCAAGTTAATACCTTGTTTTCCTGCATCCCTTTGTTTTCCATGTTGCAACATTCTGTTCAACGACAAACAGGGGAGAGCTAGCCTTAGGGCTCAAAAAAAAGGCCTTGAGACATTTATGCTAAAAATACAGTCCCTCTACACATGGATGATGTGGACCATTGGCGATTCCCTACCCTTGAAGTTTATGCCGTATTTGAAGTTCCCTAAATAACCTTGAGCAGGGCTCTGAGCCTCCATTTCTTCATCTGTAAAATAGCGCCAGTGACACTTGCCCGTCTTACAGGTTGGTCACGGTGAGCATCAAAGGAAGTAATTACGAAAGCTCTTTGTAGACCACAGTGCTGTACAAACAGGAGGGCTTCTTAGTATCTTGTCTCAGGAGGCACCTGCTGATGGACCGCTTGGGGATCACGGCATCCAGGGGAGCAGTGCTCCTGCTTGGGTGGAGGCTCCCAGCAGGGATGGCCCAGAAGGAAATCAGGGTGATGTTATCAGGACAGTGAACGGAGGATCAGAGTGAGAATATCTTATTTCCTCTCTCAGAAGCTGTGGATTACTTCTGCCACTGCCTGATGGGCCTTCTCCCCTCCAGGGGTGGATTCTGGAAAAAAAACAAACTAGGGTGGCCCAGCCCCTAATGGATGGTGCATTAGCTAATCTGTCACTGTTTTTAATCTCCCCACCCCGTCTCCCCATGTGCCTAGGAAGGGGAAGGTGAAACCTGCCCCTGATTTGTGGTGGGAATGACCCTCCCTAGATAGTTGTGCAGCTGATCACTCTGGCCTTTTTAGCACCTTATTTATTCATGTATTTAATTCATTCAGTAAGTATTTACTGAGCACCTAGAATGTGCCAGGCTCTGGGATGGGTCATAGAAATAGAGGTGAGAGAAAGAGGCATTGGCCCTGCCCTCGTGGAGCTTACAGTTTAGTGGAGGAAATAATCAATAATCAAAAATGCTAATAAATTTAACTTGCATAGTATCAAGAGCCACCAAGAACACTAAGAGCTATAAGAGAGCAGAATGCAGGGAGGCGTGACCTAGTCAGGAAGGTCAGAGAAGGCTTCTGTGAGCCAGTGATGATGGAGCTGAGACTTTTTTCATCTCTCCTAGTGCCTTCCCCCCATCAAGTATGTAGTTCTGCATCTCCTTTCTGTAAGGTCTTATTCTAACTGCCATGGGTGGAAAGAATCTGATGAACTAATGCCCTCCAAGGTGTTCACTGATAAGGCCTAAAGAAGTTGCTTATGGTATCTTTAATGCAAAATGTCTTCAGAGTCAAAGGAATGGACCACTGTCACTCAATCAACACTGTTATTAAGCTGATTGTGGACATTTGCTGCTTTTTGGCCGTCCAGCCTCCATTCACTCTACTGATAACATCACTCTGATTTCCTTCAGGGCTTTGACCTTTCTGCATCAGGGTGACTTGGGTTGCTGTAACCAAGAAGCAGGGACATATAATCAAAGCTAGGCCAACAATTTCCTCCCAGGATTGACATCTGAGAGAGTGGCACAGAGTTGGAAACTTGTTTGGAGTTAGTTCATTTCTGAAGGTGCTCCTGATGAGATGGCCAAACAGTTCCTGTTGTCTGGTTCCCAGAGTTGCCCTGCTCCCCATCTGTTGCCAAGACTGAGTTCCAGATACCTTATGATTCTGTGAACAATCTTTCCTGCTCTTCCAATAAAGACCCTTTTTGCCCAGGTTAGCCTGAGTTGGTTTCAGTTGCTTGCAGTCAAAAAACCCTGACAAAGCTACTTACCTACAATTTGTGTGGTGTTTTGCATTGTACAAAGGGTGTGTGTGTGTGAGGTCCTTACCACAACCCTCTGTATTAGCCTGGGTTGGTGTTACTTCCTTCCTTTTATAGATGAGAAACCTGTAGCTCAGAGAAATTAAGCCCAAGGTTGTAGAGCTAGTTAGGGTCGGAGTGCATTTTCTAATTTATTTCTCCCGGATTTCAGTTTTCTTTTGTTCCCCCAGCCCTGACTTCTAAGTGTCAAGATACTCAGAAGTTTAGAAGCACATGCATGCCAGGGATGGTGAGAGGTACAGAGAAGTTATGATACCTTTCCTCCTACAAGGAGCCTACAATCTAGTTGAAAGTAAAAGATGTGCAAACAAACTCAACATGTATGCCTATATATTCCAGGTGTCAGGTTACTGGCATAGGTAATGTGTGCTTTGGGCATTCTGAAAAGAGAGAACTTATTGGGAAAAGATAAGGAGAGAAGAGGCTTTACCAAGAAGGTGGGGCTTGCACTGAGTCTTCAAAGATGGATAGAATTTAGAAAGGTAGCAAGAAAGAGGGAGGACATTCTGAACAAAAGGACCAGAGTGGGTACTAGTACAGAGGAAAGGATACAAGGTGTGTTCAAGTACAGATGCATAGAGACCATTCTGGTTGGAGTGGAGGGGTGACTAATGGTGGAATTTGAGGCATTGAATGAGATTGATGGTGAAGCTGTTGGTGACAGGAGCTTGTTGCCAGTGATTTACTAACACAGATCAAAGATATCCTATTTCAAGGTGTGGCTGAGGCTGCTAGTCATTTCCCTTAATCTATTCTCTCCTAAAACAATACCTTCCATTTCTAGCTGGTACAAGGTAACTTGGAATAAAGCCTACATTTCTCAAAATCCAGTGCAGTTAAGTGTGCTCATTTGGTTAAGTCTTGACCAGTGAGATAAGCAGAAGTGTCATATGGCATCTTTGAGGTAACTTTCTTAAAAGACAACTGGCATGTGCCCTTCCCCTCTTCTTCTGTGTCACTGTCTTCTTCCTGGCTGGAATGCAGATATAATGGCTGGAACTGGAGCAACTGTCTTGAGGTCGTGAGATGAATTTGTGAATGGAGGCCACACATGGTGACACAACAAGGTAGAAAGAACCTGGATTCCTGAGGACTTCTGAGAGCCACACTGCCATTCTAACCCTGAACTATCTATGTCCTAACATATATATGAGAGAAAAATAAACTTTCTTTTTTTAAGTTACTGTAGTTTTGTGTTTCTTTGACTCATAGTTAAGTCTAATCCTAACCCAGTTAGGAAGAAATCTAGGCTCATTTTGTTCCCCTCCTGTGGATAAAAAGTGAAATGTCCAGACAATATATTCCTAGGTAATGGGAGTCAACTGAGGCAAGGCAGATAGACGGTGGAATGATAGTCTTGTGATTTAGAATATACAGATGATCTAAAAAGCACAGACTTTAGAGCTGGGTCCTCTTGTCCCTTGAAGAAAGGGATGTCAAGGTGGCTTTTTTATCTGCGCACCTCGTCACAAATTTCTCTAAATATCTTACATATATTTGGGCATCTACAACCAATGTGGAACTTGTTCAGATTACCCAGCCTCCTGAAGGAGAATGAACAGGCAATTCTATACACTGTTTCCTACATACTCCAGTTTTAGCCACCAGTGTAGCTGTAAAAATCATTTATTTATATATATATCATATACATTCATATTCATAATTTAAATTATTCACATATATATGTATACGTACATGCATATATATGTATGTGTATAAATACCTGTATTTACATATGCATATGTATGTACATAATATGTATACACACACACATATAACACATATTTATGAGGAGATTTGGCCAGAAGTCACACTCCCGTGGCTGGCCAGGTATTTTCTCTTAATCCTAGCCCTAAGCTATAATTTGGACAAATCCTGAGAATGGTTATATCTGTGTGTGTTGGGGACCCAGAAGACATGAGAGTTGAAAAGAAGCAAAATGCTCTTTTAATTTCCTGTGATACACAGACTGCTTCCTCCAACCATCTGCTACAATCTGGGTGAGAAAGCGGAAACCAAGAGGCTGAACTAATTAGTCTAAGGAAATTTGCTCCTACTCTGAATGAAGTAGGAAAAAGGACGTGAAGACACCTAAGGCATCTGGTCTACCTTATTCTGCCTTGAACAGATAGGCCTGGGTGGAGGACCAATCTAATATGATTAGAAGAGAATTAAGGCATTTGGGAGGCCAAGTGGAGTTGATTGATCACAAATCATACATCATGCCAATAACAAACAATTTATTGATTTTAGAGAGGAAACTTTGTTCCCCTAGTCTCATGTTTCTGTGAGGAGAATTCCACTGGAGAAACACTTCTGGCCTCTTTCCTCCCCTCTAACTTCCTTCTCCCTGATGGAGTTGCATAAAGTATCTGAACGATGGTTTGGGGAAAGGAGCTGAGCATGCATGACCCTGCCCTGCTGAGTCTGTGAGTCTTTGGTGTCTCTCTGTGGCCTGGACTCAGCATTAGGTGTTCCTGGTTCATCCATGTGGAAGGTTCTTGGGACAGAAATGCAGTTTGGGGAACAGTTCCATTTAAGGCGATTGTGTTACGGATCTTGAATGTGGCTACAGATCTAAACTTCATCCTTTAATTAGATTTAACAATAAAGCTGATTTAAAAAAAAAATCTCCATTTGGCTGATTCCTTTGTAATATTTGCTGGTTAGTCACAAACTTGGGAAGCAGAACCAATGATGTTATTTATTATTCCCCAAAACTCCAACAATTAAATACCCATTAGACCTACTATAAAAGTTTAGCAATTGCATGGCAAATCTAAATAAATTTATTCATTCATCCACTAAACATTTTAGGCAAACTTTTTCAGAGCTATCTCTGTGCCAGTCACTAGGCTAGAATAGTGAGTATGAATTTTAATTTGAAAACTCAGCTTTATAAGAAGCATATCTGTCTTATTTTCTATATGGCAACCTAGTCTAGTTTCAATCCCTTTTCCTCTAGGCTGGGTGTCCCTCTCCTTGGCCACGTTATAGTCTTGGGTCTTGGGCAGGGTCAGTGTAGCCAAAGATTAAGAGAAAGGGGCCTATCTGGTGATGGCTGTCATCCTGAGGTGCCCATCACCATGGTCAATGCCATCTACCTTTTTCATAGATGTCAGGGTCCTGACCCACCTTGCAGTGGTTTCTGTTGGGTCTTCTGATAACATTACTAGGAAACCTATGTGGTATCCCACCCTTTTCCTTCTCCTAATCAAGCCAGGGATCCCTTTTTCTTTTTGAACATCTTTATTGGAGTATAATTGCTTTACAAGGGTGTGTTAGTTTCTGCTGTATAACAAAGTGAATCAGCTATACATATACATACATGCCCATATCTCCTCCCTCTTGCATCTCCCTCAGGGATCCCTTTTTAATATGAGAAAAAGCTTTTCTTCATTGTGTTTTCAATCAAGACATTTTCCCCCCATGTCCTGAATCCTTACTCATTTGCCTTTATTTAATTCTGCTGCAATAGAATAAAATAATATTTTAGAGTCACATATTTTCCTGCCTCACTAGGTTCTGGAAATAATTAATCTTTCCCCACAGAGCATAATTCTAGCTGGTGAGAAAAGGTTTGTAAATAAATCCTTATGGTATAATTGGACTTTTTGCAAGGGTGTGTGCAGAGTTCCACAGAGGCAAAGTGAAGAAGGAGGGTTAGGAATGACATCACGGTGGAGGTGATATCTAATTGGGACCTTGAAAGATGAGGGGAATGCCAAGAATAGAGGGGAGGACAATCCAGAAAGAGCAGCACACAGTGTTGGGGGGACTGCTATTGTGGCTAGAACACTGCAGGCAGGGGAAGAGGGGTTGGGAAATGGCTGACCCAAGGCTGTGAAATTAAATTATGGCCTTGTGGGCTGGGAAGGACCTCAGATGCTTCCTTAGCAGATGGGACCTCATCTACCAGGCATTAGAAGTTTTTCAATTCAACAAACATCTCCTGAGCATCTACGAGAAAGAGACACTGCTATGGGATGCCATAAAGATAGACACAGCTTCCATTCTTATAAAGCTTAAAGGGTGGTAAGGAGGCATGGCATATTATTAAGTATTTTTAGTATATTTATTTAAGAAAATATTTGACAGTTTATTTAACAATCTATATGAGACAAATAGATACAAAACAAAATACAGTCAGCAATACAAAACAGAGACCTAAAGTATAGATCCCAACAAGTCAGGACTCCAAACATGTCAGCCAGCTGGGTCCCTACAACCCCCAACAGTCAGATGTTTGGAAGATCTAGGGTGATGGATTAAACTTTTCACTTTTCATTCAGACATTGACCAATGGAGAAACAGACACAACTTAGACAGATATGACCTCGGTTCTCTCTTTCTCATTCCATGGAGATGGGGAAACCAGTGTAGAAAGAGCACAAGAGCACTTTGGATCCAGACATGCATGCTTTGTCATTCTGCCACTTCTAGCCACAGTTTTCCCCCTCAAACCTGTTTCTTATCACTCAATGGGGATAAAGATGCCTGGTTGCCAGATTGATATGAGGCGTAGAAGCATGAGATCAGTAGCAGCATTTAATCTGGGGGCAATTATTGTGGTCACTCTGGGCAAAGGAATGGCCTGGTGTAGGGGGATGGGAAGGGGGAGAAAGGGTACTAATTGGGGGAAGGATTTCGTGGCAGAAGTCACAGGACTCGATCACTGATCAGACAAGGGAAGAAGAGAGAGAGATTAAAGACCTTTTGGACCTGAGTGACTAGAAACATGGGGATGCCTTTGAAAATCGGCAACACCGAGTCAATCTTACCACGTCCCGTCTTCCTTTGTGGAGGAAGATTGCCTTTGATGAATACAAACACAGAACACGGAACTGGGTTCGAACCAGCCTTTGTGGGATGTCAGGCTCACGTCTGGGATCCAGCCCGGCCAGGGGAACGGCTCAGAGGGAGTTTTTCCAGGGAGGCTGCTCCGTGCCTGCCATGATTCCAGGGCTGCTGCTGACAACTCTGGCAGAGCAGGAAGCTGGAGAGGCTCAGAGATGGGGGTCTTCTGGGGGGAGATTCCAAGGGAAATGAAGGTCTCCTCAGGTGCAGGAGGGTGGGGAGAGGAGAAAGGATGAATTCGGGATTGACCTTCCTCTGGGGATTGGGACATTCCATCAACAACCCCTCTTTTGTCCTCAGATCTTGCCTGATGGCCAGGCTGAGATTTGCTGGGAGATTATCTTTCAGGTGGGGAGTTCCATGTGATGTTATCAGGAGAGGGCAAGAGCCTGCTCTGAGTGATCTTATGTTAATTACCTCGCTTTGCAAAGGCAGGCAGAGACCTTGGCTTGGAGTTAAATGGAGGGGTTTCTAGCCAAGAGAACAGTCATTATGGGGCAGAGAAATGACTCGAACCAGGGCCTCTGCTAACCTGAACATCAGATGGTGAAGTGAGGCTGCAGTATACTGCAGTGTCCACTAGGAATATAATATGAGCCACTTGCGGAATTTAAAATTTTCCATTAGCCATGTTTAAAAAAATAGTAAGAGGTAATGGGTGATATTAATTTTAATAATATATTTTATTAAATCCCATATATTCAAAATATTATATTTCAACATGTCCCACTAGCCACGTTTCAGCTCCTCAATAGCCACATGTGGGTAGTGTCTACTGTATCAGACAACACACATGTAGATAATTTGGGCCAAAAAAATTTCAAATAACAAGTGAGTGGCAAAAAGGAAGATGCTGTAGTTCTAGCCTGAAATATCTGAAAAAGCTGTTCCATTGCAAATGCAGTGTAGTAGCATTTCCCTCGTGTTACTGGCTAAGGGCACCGTAAGTTGAATTTTCTAACTTTCTTGCATCATCTCTCTCTTTTCTTCTTTCTACCTCCTTTTACCCCGTATTTGCCAAAAAGAAAATGCTAAATTATTGAGAGAACAAGGACTTGGTCATGTTTGTGTAACATTATTCAAGAGGAATCATATAGCACATAGTTGTTGAATCTGGATAAATCTGACCACCAGCCGGCATAAAATCTTTTCTGCATTTCATTCCTTAGGGTAGCTACCTACAGTTTTTGAATTCACTGGGTAATTGCTTGCTCCTTGGCCTATTTATGCAGCTGACTGTTCTATGTCAACTGGTCCTGGATGCCCTTAACTAGGGAAGACATATCAGGGACAAACATAAAAATGACCAGTTATTTCTTGCTAGACATCATCTCCACACCTCTTACCCCTAATTCCTAGCACAGTGCCTGGAATATACCAGACATTTGAAAACTATTCGCTGAATTAAATGAAATTTCCAAGATGTAAACACTTGGCCTTCGCCCTAGAAAAATGGAGAAAGATATATTTCATTCAGATGTGAAGCCAGCAGGGAGGCCTGCTCAGTCACCAGAAGAGATGGGTGTCACTGGGTCAGCTGTTCATTTATTCCTTCAGCAAACATACCTGAGCTCCAAATATGTGCCTGGAATTACATTCTGCATCAGTGTATAATGATGAATCACATGAGCCCCGCCCTTGTTCAAAAGAGAAGCGGGTACACAAAATTACAATCAGTACGTGACACACATTGAAATAGAAATTTGTACCAAGGAGCGTGGGAATATAGGAGAGGGCAAACTTAAATCTGCTTGGGGACTCGGGGAATGCTTTGCAGAAGACGTTCAAGCTGTGTCTTGGGAGGTGAGAGGGAGTTGGCCTGGAGACCAGGAGAGGAATGGTGTTCTGGGTTTAAGCACCAGCATGATCAGAGGTAGACAAGGGTGCAGGGAAGGTGAAAGAGGCTTGAGAGAGATGACAATTATCTGCTGTGGCTAAGCCAGCAGCTTTCAAACCTTTTTGTCTCAGAGCCCAATTATACTTTTAAAAATTATTAAGAAACTCAAAGAACTTTTGTTTATGTGACTGTATGTATTGGGATTTACCATCTTAGAAATTTAAACCAAGAAAAATGTAAAATATTTATTAGCTCCTTTAAAATGATGATAAGAAACTATTATATGTTAACATAAATACCACATTTAAAAATAAATAACTATATTTTCCAAAAGAAAAATAATTTTCCATTACCTTTGTTTTACACTCTTCACATCTCTTTAACGTCTGGCTTCATAGTGACAGCTGGACTCTCATATCTGCTTCTGCACTCAGTCTGTTAAATCTGGCTTCATGCAGATACATCAATATGTGTTTGTAGGGAGGAGTATTTTAATAGTCTTTTTAAGATTATGTGGCTATTCTTTCCTGTTACTCCCCAACTTGACAAGTTGTAGTTCCTTAAAAGTTATTTGAATCTGAAACCATGCTGTCTGTTACGTTAAAATCCATTAGTACCTAGCACCTAGATCTTGGTTTCTAATACCATTCTCTAATACAAGGAACTGGGGATCCTAGGAGAAATGACTGATTCTAGTAGGACTGGGGCAGGATATATACAAGATGATCCTTAACACATACACACACACACACACAATGATGGGGGTACATCAAAGGGACACGGGAGTCAACTGAAAGAGCTGCCAGTGGCCAAAGCTAGAAAAACTTAAGCAACAAAGTTAATAAAGAAATATTGGATTATAACCCAAAGTATAAAATAAGTATGAATCCATATTGATATATATACATGAATGATTGAATAAACAAATAAATGGAGGAGAAAAGATAAATCTCCCATGTGAACAATTTCAAATAATTTATATGCGTACTCTGCCTGCTAGGAGGGGGAACTTAACTCCCCACTCCTTAAGTGTGGGCTGCAGTTAACGATTTCCTTCCAATAAGTACAGTATGAAAATAGAGAAAAGAGTAACTTAATGGTAGAGAAACCTTACAAACACTACCTCAGCCAGGTGACTAAAGTGAACGTAAGAGTCACACATCAGGTTGACGGTATATACCTTTGATATGATGTGATGAAAATACCACTTCTGTGGTCTTTATCCCCAAACCCATAACCCCGGTCGAATCATGAGAAAAATGTCAGACAAATTCAATTGAGGAACATTCTGCAAAATACCTGACCAATGTTCTTCAAAACTATCAACGCCATCACAAACGAGGAGAGTCTGAGAAACCGTCAGAGCAAGAGGAACCGTAGTGACTAAATGTAATGTGATATCCTGCATGGGGTCCTGGAATGGAAAAAGTTAATTAGGTGAAAACTCTAGAAATCTGAATAAAGAATGGACTTTAGTTGATAATCATGTGTCCATATTGGTTCATTAATCATAACAAATGTACTATGCTAATACAAGATGTTAATAATAGGGGAAATTGGGCACAGGTTATGTGGGAACTCGCTGAGCAATCTTCATAATTTTTCTTTAAATCTAAAACTGTTATAAAAAAATGAAGTTTTTTTTAGACATGGAGAACAGACTTGTGGTTGCCAAGGGAGGGAGGGGGTGGGGGAGAGATGGATTGAGAGTTTGGGATTAGCAGATGCAAACTATTATATATAGAATGGATAAACAACAAGGTCCTACTGTATAGCACAGGGAACTATATTCAGTATCCTGTAATAAACCAAATGGAAAAGAATATGAAAAAAGAATACATATATATATATATATAAAACTGAATCAATTTGTTCTATAACATAAACTAACACAACATTGTAAATCAACTATACTTCAGGGAAACAAACTTTAAAAAATAAAGTTTATTTTTAAAAACTCACGGGTCAATCTTGCACTTTGAATAGATTTTTTAAACCAATGGTTCATTTTGTAATATCGTTCATTGGTCTTTTGGAAACTATTGATTCTCTGAGCTAGACAACTCTTCCCAGCGTTGACACATTTCATTACACCATATTCAACAACATCACATTTGTTAATATCACCACCGATCTCATCAGAACAGTCTTTGAGGACTGGGGAGCTGTCAAGCTCACAAGCACATGGGAGTTTTCAAGGGTCTCATTTTCTTTTGAACGCTCGAATTTTATCATTGGCAACAATAACTGTCAGTTTGTTCCCCTTGAATTGACAAATTCACCTTGCTCATTTTTGAGAAAATGTCTAACAAATACCTAAATTGGCATAACCATTGTTTGTCAGTCACTTTTTCAAGTAAAAATGGTATCCTGCAGGAAGAGCAGCTTGTTCAGCTCACACCTTGAACAACCACATGAGAGCTTTGTGTGGATGCAACGTCATCCATCAGTAAGCAGCTGAAGCACTTTGTGTGTACTTCCCATAGCATCACACCACATCTTTAAAAAGACCTGTATTCAAGGGTTGAGATTTAATAAAATTAACCATTTTTACTGGCTCATCTATTACATTCTTTTTTTGTTGTTGTTAAATATCTGTTAGATGAAATCATCAACTTTTTAAAAAAAATTAATTAATTAATTTTTGGCTGCGTTGGGTCTTCGTTGCTGCATGTACGCTTTTAGTTGCGGCGAGCGGGGGCTACTCTTTGTTGTGGTGCGCGGGCTTCTCATTGCGGTGGCTTCTCTTGTTGCTGAGCACAGGCTCTAGGCGCTCTTAGTTGCTCCACGACATGTGGATTTTCCCAGACCAGGGCTTGAAAGCGTGTCCCCTGCATTGGCAGGCGGATTCTTAACCCCTGTGCCACCAGGGAAGTCCCTCATCTATAACGTTCTTAAATGAAAGTGGCTTTTAAAACAATGGGAGTGTGAGGAAGTGAAGAATGCGATGACTACTAGTTCAATGTGGGGCTACTGCCTTGATTCGGGTTAAGGCTTCTGCGGTGTTACCAACCATTTCTTTATGAGCACTAGCAGACCAGTGACATGAGGGGCTTGTTTTATACCAGGTACCTCTGACAGCAGTGGGGAGGATGGATTGGAGGGAAAGCGACATGAGACACAGCTGTCCCAACGACTGCTCTGGGCTCGCCCCCTGCCCCGGTTGGACCTGCCAACCCCAGGGTGGTGCCTGCCTGTGGATGCTTCTGTCAAGGGCACATGGGTCAATACAAGGCAGGTTGTGGGTTCTTGCCCCATGAGCCTCTAGCCAAAAGACCTGGTCCATCTTTCTCCAGGAGGTGTGCTCTAGGGCCTTGGTGCGTCCTGTAGTGCAGTAGAAGGAGGCTCTGCCAGGCTTCTCTCGACCAGGGGGTCCCCAACTGCCCTGTTAGGAGCCAGGCTGCACAGCAGGAGGTGAGTGTCCGGAGAGCGAGCGAAGCTTCATCTGCCGCTCCCCATCGCTCCCCATCGTTCTCATTACAGCCTGAACCATCCCCCCTGCACCCCACCATCCGTGGAAAAATTGTCTTCCCCAAAACCAGTCCCTGATGCCAAAAAGGTTGGGGACTGCTGCTCTAGACCCTTCCCAGACTCTACTTTTAAGCCTCACCCCTGCATCCATAATAACAATGGTGTTTATCCCATTGTCCATGCAAGCAGGGAAGGCTGCCCTTTCCCTATGTGTGCCCTGAAGCCAGAGTGATCTTTCTGAAGGCAAACTGGACACCATTGCTGTGGCTTTCAGCATCCACAGCCTTGTCTTCTCCCCTTCCCTGTGCCCTCCAAGTTCTTGTCCCCAGAATTCCAATCCCCCAGCCTGCTGCACCTTCTCCTGTCTCCAGGTTTTTGCCTAGGTTATTTGTCATAAGAGCATTCTACCACCACCGCACACCTGACTAACTTACTCATCCTTCAGGTTTCAAATTAGATATCATGTCCTCCAGGAGGTCCACTGCCCCTCCTTCCATGTCCAGGCCTCTGCCCTTTTTCAGGCTCTTGGAGCCTCCACTGGACTGTGTCATGGGCTACAGGAGGTGGGATCTGGTCTGTCCTCCACTTTTGTACGTCCGACCACTAGCTGGTGCCAGGACTTACAGAGGTTAATATCTGCCAAAATGAAAAGGTTTGGCCTGTCTCTCTTCCAGCTCTGCCATGGCCTTGGCTTCATAAGAGCTCAGGGCCTGACACACGGTGGTCTCAGATCAGAAAACCAACACAGAAACAGATTTCTGTTCTCAGTGGGCATAAGAGCAGTAGGGAGTGAGCAATAGAGAGTCAGACACCCTGAGCTCATAAGACTGGCTCTGAACTGGACTCTCATGTGACCTTGTGAGACTCTCTATGCCTCAGCAGAATGGTCATAATGCCAGTTTCTGTACTTAAGGTGACTGCAAGAATTAAAGAACACAAGCATGTAAAATGCCGGGCACATAACGATCATCCAAGAAAATGTGGTTCTTATCTTTTTGTTATTATCCGTCACTGCTATCTCTTTTTGACCCTTCAGTGCGGTCAGGGCTGACTCCACCCTCTAAGTGTCTCTACATCCCACCCTCCTGGGGACTTTCGGCTATAGCAGTTTTTGCTGTGCCACCTATGGCAGCCTGAGTCCCATTGATCCTAGCAGTCTCTCAGCCCTGTCCCAGCTCCCCGCCCTTTGGGTCTGAAGCACACGTGCTGACCTGGAACTGGTGCCTCCTGGTAGCGGGGAGGGGTGGTGGGACCGGTATTCCAGCAGCGTCTCCACCAGCCGCTGGTCTCAGGCAGACCGCCTTGGGGCATGTGGGCTTCTCCTGCTGGTGTGGCCCTGGGACGGCTGCCCCAATTCTTCTGACATGTATGGATGGAAAGGCTGTCTTCCTGTCCCTGTGTCCCTATCGGCCCAGCTGCCTGCTACTGTGGCTAAGCCCAGGTTGGATAACATTCCTAAACCTCCAACCTTTTAGACTGGGTTCGGGGTAGGGGAGAGTCAGAAAGGGAAGGCCTTTCTCCTAAGGTGAACAGTGGGTTTAGATTGCAGCCCACCCCCAGCCCCCAAGGCCCTCTCAGTTTCTTGACCTGGGCCCACGCATGACCTGACTCTGCCCCCAAGGGAAACAGGTATCTCTGCCCCATCACAGTCTTCATTCACGTTCATTCAGCGACACAGGACCTGCCTGCTCCCATGAGGCCGGTGAAGCTTATTGTCAACACCCTTTCTGCATCCTTATCTTTGCAGGAGAAAGATTTTGTCTGCCATTCAAGAGGTACAGACAGTAGCCAGAAGGAGGGGAGGGGGTTTATAGCCCTAGAGGCCTCCGGAGGCAAATGATCCAGAAACATGTTTACAGGGAGGTCTAAGACCTTGGGGCCAAAGCATTCGGGGACCAGCTAACATTTGCATAAAGCTTTAGTAGGTGACCAGCCACTTTCCAAGCAGAGCTGCCCTTGATCCTCACCACTACCATGTGATGGGGCCTGTTCCCTTTAAACTGGGGAAATGGATTCCCGCTGCTTAATTGACTTGCCTAAGGTTCTAAAGTTTAGGGCCTGGACTTAGTCTCAGGATTTCATCTCCACAGACTACAGACTTGAGATTTAAGGCCCTAAACATGCAAGCACCTGGGACATAATCTGTGCTCTCAGTCTCTCCTCCCTTCCTCCCTTCCTTTCTCTCTCCCTTCCATCAAATATTTAATGAGTATATGCTAAGTGCCAGGCATTATAGGTGCTGAGAATCTAATGAGGAGAAAAAAAACACCATCCCTTTCATTGAGTTTACTGTGTAGAAGTTCTCAGTGGTGGCAGGGAACCCCTTGAGAATTCCATTTGGGAAAGTAAAAGTATTTCCCAACATAATTATACATGCCATTTGCATTTTACAAGTTACATGTATCTTATTCAGAATGTTAATTTTTTAAAAAATTGGCTAATAGTGAAAAAGTTTTTTGTTGTGATTTTCATTTGCATTTCTCTGATTACTAATGTGCTTAAGCATAATGTTCACATGTGTGTCAGCTGTTTCTGTTTCATCTGTGAAGTGCCTAGGTGAGTGATCCTTTTTAAAAATTGTTTTGTACTGATATGTAGAGTACTGTTAGTAATCTGGATATAAACCTTTGTTTATATGCATTGCAAATATATTCTCCCAGTTTTGTGGTTTTCTTTTCACTCTCAATCCTACAGATGAACAAAAATTTTTAATTATTTTACAGCTTTATTGAGGAATAACTGAAGATAAAAAAACCACACATATTTAATGTATACAATTTAATGAGGTTAGACATTTGTATACACCACCAGACATCATTACCAGAACCAAGGTAA
The DNA here is from genome assembly GCF_009873245.2 of Balaenoptera musculus. Taxonomy (NCBI): domain Eukaryota; kingdom Metazoa; phylum Chordata; class Mammalia; order Artiodactyla; family Balaenopteridae; genus Balaenoptera; species Balaenoptera musculus. Next base: position 121,438,449 of record NC_045785.1, on the reverse strand, counting down.
TAAACATCTATCACCTCTAAAAGTTTCCTTGTGCCCCTTTGTGTGTGTGTGTGTGTGTGTGTGTGTATGTAGTAAGAACATTCAACATGGGATTTACCTTCTTAAATTTTTTTGGTGCACAACCCTGTATTGTCAGCTAGAGATACTATGTTATAATGCAGATCTCTCGAACTTCTTCATCTTGTATAACTTTAGCCTTACATCCATTGCACAACTCGTTATTCTCCCCAGTCCCTCTCCTGGTAACCACCTTTCTATTTTCTACTTCTATACTTTTGACTATTTTAGATAACTCATATAAGTGGAATCATGCAGTATTTGTCCTTCTGTTACTGGCTTATTTCACTGAGCATAATGTCCTCCAGTTTCATCCACATTGTTGCAAATGGTAGAATTTCCTTAATTTTTAAGGCTGAATAATATTCCATTGTGTGTGTGTATGTATGTATATATATATATATATATATATATATATATATATATACACCACATTTTCTTTATCCATTTATCTGTTGATGGACATTTGGGTTCTTTACATCTCTCGGCAACTGTGAATAATGCTGCAATGAACTTGGGAGTACAAATATTTCTTAAGATCTCAATTTCAATTCTTTTGGATACACACCCAGAAGTGGGATTGCTGAGTCATATGGGTAGTTCTATTTTTAAGTTTTTGAGGCGCCTTGAAATTGTTTTCTATAGTGGCCCTACCGTTCTACATTCCCACCAAGAGAGCGGGAGAAATTGAGTCAGAACTCAAGGCGGATCTCCTCAAGGTTTCCCTTGAGTTCTCAGTTAACGTCATTTCTTTTTATTCCTAAAGGTGTTCATTCTCACCCTCCCAGAGACACTGTCCCTTGTCAAAATTCTTGCTTTGTCTCACTTTTCAGAATATCTCCATCTTTATAACATACAATCACATTTTAGTTTTCCAGACTTCTCAGTGGTGAACAAGGCTCTCACCATTGCTTTTGTTCCTAAAGAGCACAAAATGGAAAATGTTGACACGCTTTTAAAAATTTGAGCTATTATTGACAGATAACATTATATGAGTTTCAGGGGTACGACATAATGATTCAGTATTTCTATATATTGCAGAATGATCACCACAGTAAATCTAGTTAACATCCATCACCATACATAGTTACAAAAAATTTTTTTCTTGTGATAAAGACTTTTAAGATCTAATCTCTTAGCAACTTTCAAATACGCAATAGAGTATTATTAACTATAGTCACCATGCTGTACATTACATCCCTATACCTTAATTATTTTATAACTGGAAGTCTGTACCTTTGGACCCTCCTTCACCCATTTCTCCCACCCCCTCTCCCCACTTCTGACAACCACCAATATGTTCTCTATCTATGAACTTGGTTTGCTGTTGTGTTTGTTGTTTCATTCTACATATAAGTGAGATCATATGATATTTGTCTTTTTGCATCTGACTTATTTCATTCAGCACAATGTCCTCCAGGTCCATCCATGTTGTCACAAATGTCATGCAAGTTTTTATGAGATGTGACAAAGGGAGAATTCATTCCAAGTGAGAGGATGGTATTTCAACTGGGTCTTAAATGATGGGTTTCGATAAACAAAGGTTAGGTAAGTACATTTTAGGCAGAAGGAACAAACTACTTGGGCAAAGGCAGGGAGAGGTGCAGGACATTAAAGGTGAGAGGGAGCTTGAAGGCTGAGTATGGTTTTGCACCGTGATGCAGTGAGGGGAGCGTGGCGTCTGCAGTCAGACTTGTATCGATGTTGGAGGGTGTGGTGAACTTAGGGCTTCACACGGAAATGGAAATAGCAATACTTCACTTATAGTATTGTTGTGGGTATTCAGGGAAGTTCATATAGCAAGCAACGCACTTAAAAAGCACAAACATTGTCTACAGTGTAATCCCTACTCTTAAGAGGAAACCAAGATTCAGAGAGGTTGTGACTAGTTAAAGCCTCCTGATGGGTTAGAGGCAAGACTTCTTTTTACTATATTTTTGCTGTTAACCCACACTACTTCCTTCTTCAGAAAACCTGTGCTCTCTTTTGTTAACTTGCACGGTGACTGTCTACACATACAACTGCTCAAACATGTTGACCAATGGATGGGTAATTGGTTGGATGTTTGGTCTGGCCACCTGTATTACAGGCAGCACTTTAGGATTTTTCTTAACTGTGTCTCCTCTTTACACCTGTTGTAAATTCTCTTTGCCTGAGAGAAACTGGGCTGGATTCTTGTATGCAGTGTTAGTGTTAAATGGAATAATGACTTCCATTAGAAAAACCCTACAATATCCAGAAAGGTGTGCTTGGAAGCATGACATGAGCTCCATGTTTGGGAGGCACATGAGAGCAGGGTATCCCATTTTGGCAGGCAGGCAGGAAAACAGCAATAGGGACAGGGAACCAGATCCCCAGTTCCTGTATTAGTTTCCTGTTGCTTCTGTAAACATTGATCACAAACTTAGTGGCTTAAAACTACAGAAGTTTATTCTCTAGCAGTTCTGGCAGTCAGAAGTCTGAAATGAGTCTTCCAGGGCTAAAATCAAGGTGCCAGCAGGGATGGTTCCTTCCAGGAGGCTCCAGGAGAGAATCTGTCTCTTGCCTCATTCCGCCTTCTAGAGGCTGCCATCATTCCTTGTCAATCCTTTGTTCATCACATCACTCCAGTCCGTCACTTCCCTTGTCACATCTCTTACTTAGGTAGTCAAGTTTCCCTTTGATCCCTCTTGTAAGGACCTTATGATTACGTTTAGGATCCACCTGGTTATACAGGATAATCTTCCCATCTCAAGATCCTGACCTTAAACAAAGCCTCTTTTGCCGTATACGGTAACATTTACGGGTTCCAGGTAGTTAGGATGTGGATATATTTGGGGCCATTATTCAGCCTACCATGCCCTCCAAAGTGCCTCCTGTCCGGGTACATCACCTCTCCTGGGCACAGGAGGGTAACATAAAATCTTCCTCTTGCAGGTGTACAGCCCTTGACAGTGTTCACATGTATCATCTCATTCCATCCCCACGGCAACCTCGTGTCACTTCATACATGAGGAGAAGTGATGCTCAGGGAAGTTATGTGGTTTGCTCATTGTCACATCATGAAGTCAGGAATCTTGCAGCCCTTTCTTCTACATTTTACTGAGCAATTAGGTTTACAGCTGGGGCCCCCTCCCCTCACTAGATCCGTGACATAACAGGCCCGGTGTTCAAATGTTGGGTGTTCTCAGAACTAAGAAAAATCACAGGTTCTTGGATCTCAGCTCTTTGAGAAGATTAAGAAAAAGGGATTGTGAGATTCCTCCGTTCTCCTACTCTTACAAATAGGAGAGAGATTAATTTTTTCTAACATTCTTAAGATCTAGTCTTTGACCTTTCCGTACGTACATGGTCCTACGTAGAGGTAGTTCAGTTGTAGAAGTAGAACACGATCTGCCTAGGAACTCAATTTTCTAGACAGAAAAAAAAAAAATTTCCAAAAGTAAGAACACTCAAATTAATGTGACTTAGGCATAAATTAGTGGACCCTTTTCTCAGTTCTATGCAGCTCTTGCCATCAAGCAACCATTTTAGGACAGTTTAGACAAGAAGCTGAGATAAATTACAAATAGTAATTGGTTTCTATCTGCATCCTAATCAAGTCAAATAATTGATTAAAATGCCAAAAGTTTGGTTAGAAACATTCATAAATGGACTTAGTGCATTTTAAAATCAAATTGATTGGTATCAGTATAACCCCTGACAACTGGTTGATTGTTTCAATCCATGAGAAACAAAACAAAGTCAAACTGATTCACCCTAACTCAGTGGGAAGCCCATCTGGGTACCAAACAGTGCCCTGTTTTGATGTTATTCCTCACTTTCATCCATTAACTTGGTGTCATGTTGGCCCAAGTGCAGTAAGGCTCTGAGCTATCCATTGATGTTTTACCACATTCCCAACTCACCAAATATTTGCACAATCTTTCACTTTTCTATCTGAACACAGCAGGGCATCAAAATGTGGGACAGTGTGTTGATTGGGTTAGGAGTACAAGCTTTGGAGTCAGCCCCCACTGGGTCTAAATCCCCAGCTCTATTCTATATTGTTAAAGGGCTGTATGACCTTCAGGAAGTTACTTTATGTCTCTGGATATCAGCTTTCTTAACTATAAAAAGGGGAATAATAATAGTACTGTACGCACATCAGAGTTGAGAGCATTAAAAGTGATAATCCATTAAAGCACTTTAAATTGTGCAGAGAGCATTAAAAAATACCCTCCAAAACGTTACTTATTCAACTTTAAATGTGTATACTTCTGAAGCAGTGCGGAAAAAGAGTTTACCCATGAAATTCAATAGAAAATAAGCAAGTAATTCTTAGACTTACTTAGACTAGTGATGTCAGAGATTTCCAGGCATTGTGATTGGTGATGTAACTATTTTCCTCCTTCCAATGGTATTTGCGCCTCAGCTCTGAGCAAATGGTTACCAATATACCCCAAACAAGATATTTTTTATACCCACTAAAACAGTAGGTACATCCTAACCAACAAACTTTGAAATTTTCTCTCTTCCAAATTATAGTGAGTAGGTTGCATGTTATCCAAACTTTATCAAATAGGTCTGGGTTAGGGGAATCTGGAAATCTGCAGATCAGAACAAACCTACTACTTGTGGCTTTTCACTAAGAAAGTTTTCTATCCATCAATCTAGTCCTGGTAGGTAGGTCAGTCATTAAGATCTCTGTTGTTCTTATTTATGTCTACAAGGTACTAAGTCATTCAGTTAGTACACGTCTCCTCTTGGTTTCCTCAGACAGCAGAGCTGAGTAAAAGGTTTAACAGAGGAGAAGAAAGGAAGCAGGAAGCAGGAGTGAAGCACAAGCAGAGCAAAGCATGGGCGGAGTCAGCTGGTCACCAATACAGGTGACCCAAAGCACAGCATCAACAAAGAAGGAGCTGGGAGGTGAGTGGTGAAGTCTGAGGTGAGGGCTGTGCAGTCAGACCTCCATGAAGCCGGTTGCAGCAGTTAGGGAAGAGGGTCTGAAGGGAGGCTAAAGGGGGTGTCCAACAGAGGGCATTAAACACACATACCAGTAAATGAGTAAATGTTTTTATTGTACCCAGGACGCAATGCACCTGGGTTAAAAGGACGGAATGTTTTCTTTTCAACCAGTTCTTTTGACACTGCATAGTAGGGCTCTGAGAAAATGTACGCAACTAAATGTTGATACGTTTGTATTTTTTTTCCACTAGTGGACTTAGTACTGAAACTAAATCAGACTCCTTAAGGCGGTTCTTGCCTCTATTGTCCAGTGAATGTGTCTGTTCTATTAAGTGGCTACACCCAGTGCAGTGCCAGCTGATTTGAGCTGGTTTCACGCTGGGTTCATATTAGCACTCTTCTTTCTTGATGGGGTCCTGGTCTCCACCTTCCTATTCCAGTATACTGTGCCCTGGGCCTCGGGGTCGTGCTTGATGGACAGTTGTGAGTGCCCCACCCCCAGCCCATCTGGTAGGTTGCTGGGATCCATCCAGACCCCTCCCTTGCAGAGCACACTTTGCTCTCAGGATGCCATCCCGTGCCAGCCTCTCATGATGGAGAATGATGTGCCCAGCATGGCCCTCTGCTCCAGGTGCGCACACACGACATTCCTTGCCACCTCTGTGCCGCGCTCCAAATGTGCTGCCCCTCCCCAAATGTGCTGCCCCTCCGTTTGAAATGCTCTTCCCACAGTCTCTGCTGTATTTCTTGAACCACCTACAGACTCTAACTTTTCATGATGCTCTCCTACTCGGACCTCATCATGCAATGATTCTTCCTTTTCTCTGAATACCAGCCATACTTGATAGATGTTCGGTCTCTATTTATACTGTGTCTGAGGAACCATCAATTCAGTCATAAAGCTGGTTAACCTGCTGTCCCTTTAAAAAAAAAAAAAAAAAACAGAAAACCCTGATTTGTAGTTCTTGCTGATTTCCATGAGGTAAATACTTCCATAATGGCCCTTCCAGCTGCCAATAGTATAACAACCAGGTAGCAAAAGTCCTGAATATCTTACCATGGGCTCTCGACAGAATTCTCTCTTTGTCTTTGACTTTTGAGAATTTGATTTTAAAGTTTCTTGGTAAAGTTCTCTTTGTATTTAATCTATTTGAGGTTCTTTGGGTTTCACAGATCTGGATGTTTTTTTCCCTTCTCAGATGAGGAAAGTTTTCTGTCATTATTTCCTTAACTAAGCTTTCTGCCCACTGCTCCTCTGGGGCTTCCAGAATGCGTACACTGTTGTGCTGGATCCTATGCCATAATTTCCACAGGATTTCTGTATTCTTTTTCATTCTTTTTTCTTTTCGTTTTTCTGGTTGAGTAATTTCAGATGATCTGTTTTGAGCTCATTGATTCTTTACTCTGATAATTGAGTCTGCTATTGAGGTTCTCCATGAAATTTTTCAGTTCCACCATTGTGTTCTTCACTGCCAGAATTTCTGTTTGGTTCCTTTTTATGGTTTATATCTCTTTGTTAAACTTCTCATTGTGTTTATATATTGTTTTCCTGATTTCGTTTAGTTCTCTGCATCACTGATCTTCAAAATAATTATTTTGAATTGTCAGGCAATTTGTAGAGCTCCACGTTTTTAGGGATGATTACTGGTGCTTTATTTTATTCCCTTGGTGCTAACCTATTTCCTTGATTTTTCATGACTCTTATAGCCTTGTGTTGATGTCTGTGCTTTTGAAGAAGTAGGCATCTCTTCCAGTCTTTACACACTGTCTTTGGCAGGGAAACCCCTTTACCAGTCAGCCTGTCCAGATATTCATCTTGTGGTATCCATGACGTTCTTGCTGCTTGAGGTTCTCAAATGGGCCAGTCTGGTGCCTGGGTCTGCAGGAGCAGGCCTGGAGCCTGGGTCCACGGGGGGCAACTAGGCGCCAAGGAGTACCGGGGGGAGCCTGGAGACTGGGTCTGTAGGGGTGGGCCTGGAGACTGGGCCCACAGAGACAGGTCTGGACCCTGGGTCTGTGGAGGTAGGCCTGAAGCCTATGTCTATGTGGGCTGACCTGGAGCCTGGGTTCATGAGGGCTGGCCTGGTCCTGGGCAGGCCTGGAGCCTGGGTCAGTGGGGCCCAGCCCAGCCTTGAGGTCTGCTGGGGCATGCCTGGACCCTGGTTCCCCGAGAGCCTGAGAGTACAGGGGAAGGTCTGGCACTAGGGAAGGCCTAGACCTTGGGGCCGCAGGGGTTGGCTTGGAGGCATGGTCTGTGAGTGCTGGACTGATACTTGGACGGGAAAGGAGCCTGGAGCCATGGGAACTTGCCTGGAGCTTGGATCCATGGGAACCAGCCTGGCGCTGGGGCTAGCCTAGAGCCTAGAACTGCAGAGGCTGTCCTGATGCAGGGGTGGGTCTGAAGACTGGGTCTGTGGGTGCCTGGGGTGATGGGGACCTCATGCTGGGGTCCACAGTGAAGTTCGGTGCTCACTGCACTCTCTTTCTCCCATGGGGTGGGTGTCTCTCTCTGTAGTGCACTGGCCAGGCTTGGAGGAGGGGGGATGAGTGTAACATGATACTGTCCCTTCTAAACTCTTGAATTGTCTTTTCTTATTTCTGTGCTCCACCCATGTGCTGTAATCTCTCATCTGGAATCCTTAGCTCTTGTGAAGGTATTTTTGTGCATGGTTAGTTGTTCAAATATTGATGTTTTTGTGAGAAGATGAATGTGGAAACTCCTATATCTCCATCTTGTTGATATTACTCCTTTTTTAAATATATTTTTTCATTTTTATTTTTTTAAAAATTTAATTGGAGTATAGTTGATTTACAATGTTGTGTTAGTTTAAGGAGTACCAACTTATGGTTACTGGGGGTAAGGGCGGGGGAGGGATAAATTGGAAGATTGGGATTGACACATACACACTACTATATATAAAATACATCACTCCTGGGGCTTCCCTGGTGGCACCGTGGTTGAGAATCTGCCTGCCAATGCAGGGGACACGGGTTCGAGCCCTGGTCTGGGAGGATCCCACATGCCACGGACCAACTAGGCCCGTGAGCCACAACTGCTGAGCCTGCGCATCTGGAGCCTGTGCTCCGCAACAAGAGAGGCCGTGATAGTGAGAGGCCCGCGCACCGCGATGAAGAGTGGCCCCCGCTTGCCGCAACTAGAGAAAGCCCTCTCACAGAGACGGAGACCCAACACAGCCAGAAATAAAATGAATAAATAAATAAATTTAAAAAAATACATCACTGCTTCTTCTGATTAGGGATTTTGACTCCACCTGCAAATCCCTTTTGTCATATAATATAACTTAATCACAGAAGTGACATCTCATCAGATTCACAGGTTCCACCCACATTCAACAGGAGGGCATCCTACAAGGTCAAGAGTCATTGGGGTTCTCTTAGAATTCTGCTTCCCACAGTGGGGCAAAAAACAGTATCTTCTTCAAAAGGTTGTGAATTATATATGAAAAGCATTCAGAATAGTTCTTGGCACATAGTAAGTGCTCAGCAAACGTTAGTCAAAAGAGCATTACTAAATGTGAGATTTTTTCAAAGAAGGTTTCTTGGATTATTTACCTTGACTCCAGAGCCAAGTATCACTGGGAACTCAATAGATGTTTATTAAGTGAATGCATAAATCTACCTCCTACAAGTGTATAAAATAACATTTCACCAGTATAAGCAACTTGGAGGTCATCTGGTCCACCATCTGCATTTTAAATGTAACAAAATTGAGCCGAGATTGGTGAGGTGACGGTACAAAACCACTGACTAGGGGCAGAATGTCCTGTAGGTAACAAACCTCATGATTCTCTGTCTAATATCTTTCCCTGTATTCAACTGCACTGCAGACATTGACCTGGAATTACTCTCTCAGTTATTTTATCCAGTAAGACTCTCAACTGCCTTAGGGTCAGGGCAATGGTTTCTACTTTAGTGTCTCCTAATAGCACCCAGTGTAGTGCTAGGCAAACAAAGGGTAGGTGGACTGAGTTACTCTCTAGGTAACATCATGGGAGTTATCTGACTATATAATCAGTTATGGTGCCAAAGACCAACTCTATCTTTCCCTACCTACCAGCGAGATTCTCAGTATGATCTTTCATAGCAAAACAGAAGACTTTAAGAGCAGATAAGCCTTTAGACATTTTCCAGTAGAGGGATGCCCAGGTTATATTTTTGTGCAACATCAGGTCCAGAGATATTAATAAGAATTATTCTTAAAGAATATTGGTCACTCACACCTCCCTTCTACCAACTCTCTTCCCTGGTTTATTTTATTTCATAACACTTTTCATCATCTAATAGCCTATATACTTTTCAATTTTTTATGTTGCTTTTAGTGTCTCCCCCATTAAAATGTAAGTTTCTTGTGGGAAGGCATTTCAGTGTGTTTTTTTTTCCTGCTTAATCCCTAGCTCCTGGAACACTGTCTTATACAAAGTAGATACACAATAAATAATTTTTGAATGGAGAATGAAATGGGCTTGGGAAAAGTTGGGTTGAGAAAAGTTAGACTAGATTCTTTCCTTCAGAATTTCTCACAGCCTTTATTACAAGAATATGTGTCAAGGTTCTCTGAGATGGGATGTGGTGTATGGCAGCACTTCCCATGAATGATCACTAACATATCAAGGCACATCACTGTGCAGAACACAGTGTATGAAGCATGCAAATTTTCTATCTTATTTTTCCAGTGAGGGACCTGAGACCTGGGAGGATGAGTGACTTACCTGGGGTTCCAGTCTCATTCTTTGGGTTGGAACCTCAAATCTGCTGACATTCAGACCATTGCTCTTTCAACTTCACTCTTCCTGAGACATCATTAAATTAATTTCTCTGCCAGAAAATAGCTATGTTTTAAATGATTACCTTGGTCCAAAAATCTTTTATCAGGTGGAAGCATGAAACTTGATAGAACAGTTCCCAACTATAAGGAAGAACATAAGATACTTAAATGGACATATAGATCAAATCTCAGTATTAAGAAAAAAATGCCATTAGTCATCTAAATTCCTTCTCCATAATGAAATTTAATTATGATTATACTCACCTGAAATTGAATTTTCAAGAATTTAAAAAGAACATATCAAGCATTTAACCTTCATGATGAATTTGAAAATAAGAGAAAATGTAATGAGCATAGGTAGTAAAAGAGGGAGATCTCTTTCTCTCTCCCTCTCTCTCTTTCTCTGTTTCTGTTTCTGTCTCTCTGTCTCTGTGCTCTGTCTGTGTCTGTCTGTCTGTCTATCTCTGTCTCTGTATCTCTCTCTCTCTCTCTCTCTCTCACACACACACACACACACACACACACACACACACTTATTTTACTTCTTTTGCCTGAAGATTCTGGAACTATTTTGCTCAGTGGTGAGAACTCTTTGAAAGAAGGATTGATGGTGGTTGGAGGGTCAGACAGCATGGTGCAGTAGAGACAGACCTGAACCTCCTAGCAGGGAATTGGGTTTCCTTCTGTCTCTGTCACTAACCAGCTGTGAGCCTCCTGGCAAGTCATTTCTTGGGTCTTAATGGCCGGCGGAAAAAGGTTATCTTACTACTATGAATAGTCAGTAAGAGCTGATGAATGCTTTTCCTTTGTTGCAATAGTCAATGTAGGTACTAAGCTTAACCTGTAAGACTAAGTTTAACCTGTAAGACAATAGCTCTCATGAGAATCACCTGGAGTGCTTGGCAAACATTGGCTTCCAGACCACATTTCCAGAGATCTCTATTTAAGAACTCTGGGATAGGGCCCAAGAATCTGCAGTTTTAGCAAACACTTCTAGAGATTCTGATGCAGCTAGACTGAATACCATGCTTTTGGAAGCATTGTTCTAAAGTTGTGGAATTTCCATTGCAATTGATCAGAAAAAGCACCTGTGTTTACAATACTAGGCTGCCATGTTACAGACTTATTGCAACCTAATTAAGAACACTATTATAGGAGGAAGAGTAAAACCAGGGAAAATGAAAAGATAATAGTAAAAGTGGCTGACAAGAGAGATTAATGATCTCCAGTCCCCATAGCTGAGCAATGCCCACGGTTTCACTGAGGGTTCTTGTTAGGCCCACATAAAGATAGAGGGGAAAGGAGAAATGGTTTGCTGTGACCCAACCATATCAGCCAGGCTACACTGAGTCTTGACAGCTCTCTGCTAGGTTGGTATAACTTATTATTCCCACTTTCCAAAGGAAAAAATAAGACTAACAACTTGTCCAAAGTCACATAGGTACTAAACAATAGAAGCTAGATAAACAAAGCTTTTGTGCTCTTCTTCATATGCCACACTGCCACTATGTTAAAGAATGCCCGTGAACATATGTATGGTTGTTTCTCCGGGCTTGGGGTAGATTGATTAGAGAGAAAAAAAAGAGAAGAAATTGAATGAAAGAAGAGAAATAATGGAGGGAGAGAAGTAGAAAATGCAGAGAAAGAAAACAGTATCCATGGTGAAGAGTATCATAGGATTACTAATATTTCTAGTTGGGGCAGGGACAAAGGCACTTGGAAAAAGCGAAAAGGAGGGGACAGTGACTTTGGGGTTGAAATCCTCTTTAGAGCACTCCCAACTCCCCTGACTCAGGTAGCAGACCCTGAGGTCAGGAGTGGATTATACCAAGTAATATAAAGTGTAAATGATGGATACGGTTCAAAACACAGGCTGCCAGGGATATTTGTATTTTAACAGGGAAGGAAATACTAAGCCAAAGGAATGCATGTCTAACTGTGGAATTTCAGACCATAAAGGACAATTAGGAGTGAGTAAAGTGGCCTCCCCATTGCATCTAAAAGAAAAAATCCCATGACAGAGGCTTCCTGCTCTGCTCTGCCTACGCAGAGGAGAACAGGGCTTTATTCAAGCACAGATTAGACACTTCTCCGAAGAAAAGTTGATTTGTTGGCAACACCCTGAGCTTTAGAGATGAATTTTGGGGTTGAAAGAAGGCTGACCTCAGGCCATTATCTTCTGATTAATGACCCATTTCTTTCCTCCACTTCTATTCCTGTGCTCCCACAGCAGGCAGAGTCCTTCTTCCTGTTCAGAGTAGCCCCAGGCTGGCCACTGAGTGAGCACCTCACACAGCCACCTGCAACTCCTTTATGTGGCTGGTTACCCAGCAATCAGGGAGGCCTATGTTTTCAGGGCACCTGTCCCTGACCTGTAGAAGGTTCCGTCATTTAGTCCAACAACTCCTGCAAACCTTTTGAGGTCTGGGATCAATGACTTCAGCAAATGATATCCATGCTCCTTGAAGAGGTGCTTTTAGGGAGTGAGGCTTTCACCCTCTGTCATTTGATAGGAGAAAGTTTACTTGCTCTTAAGCCAGCCGACTGCACAAAGATGCATCCCGGAGGATGCTGCCTTATGCTGCTTCTTCCAGGTGCCACTAAGGGATTGGAGGGTCAGCTTTTTTTCTTATTTTCACTTGTATATTCATTGACAAATAGTTATTGAACACCTAGTGTTTGCTAGTCATGGCACTAAGTACTGTGAGTCCTCGAGGAGCCCACAGGCTAGTGGGGGAAAACAGATAAACGAGCAGGAAATTATAATCAGTGCGCTAAGTGCAGAGATAGAGGAAGAGCAGGATGCTGTGGGACACGTGGGGGTGGGGTGTACCGTGGACCAGGAAACACGTAGGACACAGACCAGGGCTTCAGAGACAATGTCCTGGAGGAGGCATCAGCTAAGCTGCGTCCTGCAGGACCATCAAAAGGTAGTGAGCTTCCCTGGTGGAGCAGTGGTTAAGAATCCACCTGCCAACGCAGGGGACACGGGTTCAAACCCTGGTCCAGGAAGATCCCACATGCTGCGGAGCAACTAAGCCCGTGTGCCACAACTACTGAGTCTGCGCTCTACAGCCCACGAGCCACAACTACTGAGCCCGCGTGCCACAACTACTGAAGCCCGCGCGCCTAGAGCCCGTGCTCCACAACGAGAGAAGCCACTGCAGTGAGAAGCCTGCGCACCGCAACGGAGAGTAGCCCCCGCTCACCACAACTAGAGAAAGCCCGCGTGCAGCAAAGAAGACCCAACACAGACAAAAATAAATAAATTAATTAATTAAATGAGAAAAAAAAAAAGGTAGTGAGGCAAACAGGGGGAATGTGGGGATAAGAGTTTTCCAGACAGAGGGATTAGCATGAGAAAAGGCCCAAAGGCCAGAGAAGTGTTGCATGGTGGAGAAATTCCCTAGTGGTTCAGCAGCAGGAATGGAGTAGGGGTGTGTTGGAGAGAAAAGTTTTAGAGGTGAAGTAAGGTGGGAGAGATAAGCAGGGCCAGCCCATAAAGGGTCTCATAAGCTTTGTTTAAAAATTGACTGCTAGGAGCTTCCCTGGTGGCGCAGTGGTTGAGAATCTGCCTGCCAATGCAGGGGACACGGGTTCGAGCCCTGGTCTGGGAGGATCCCACATGCTGCGGAGCAGCTGGGCCCGTGAGCCACAACTGCTGAGCCTGTGCGTCTGGAGCCTGTGCTCCGCAGCAAGAGAGGCCGCGATAGTGAGAGGCCTGCGCACCGCGATGAAGAGTGGCCCCCGCTCACCGCAACTAGAGAAAGCCCTCGCACAGAAACGAAGACCCAACACAGCCATAAATAATAAATAAATAAATAAATAAATAAATAAAGTGTCAAAAAAAAAAATTTGACTGCTATTCTGAGGGCAGTCCAAGGTCCGTTCAGAGACTCACTTGCTTCTTTGTCCCCTATGTCATAACCAATGAGTGTGAAGGACACATCCACTGCCACTTCCATCACCAGATCTGCCATGGGCATGGCAACTGTTTGCTGGTTTTCAAGAACCTTCCCAGCCATCACCTCACACCATTCTCCCAAGAGCCCCAGGAACGTTCTTTATTTTACCTTCACTTTACAGATTTTCAAACTGCAACTCAGCAAGGCTAATAGATATGACTCAAATCACATAGGTAGTGAGTGGTAAAGACAGGACATAAATGCAGGATAATGGTAAGTGACAATATAATAGGTTAATCAAGAAAGGTAATATAAAGGGGGCAGAGTTCCTGTGAAGCTAATGAATCTTCAGTCTTAATACAGCTCACTTCCATGGACGCCTTCAAAGAGCCTTGGAGAAGTTCTAGGAATGTGTTCAAGTGGTCATGGGCTTTTGTAAAATTTGCACAGTGAAATGGAATTAAATGGAATCAGTTAAGACCTTCTCTTCTCTCTGCCTTTCTTTCCATCCCATCTCCCTCAGTGTTGGGTGGTGCTACAAGAGCAATTCTGAGGTTTGGTTAAGGAGCAGTGGATTTGGGATTACAGTTGTTTTGGGATTAGTTCTTTCTGCGGTCACTTCTGTGTACAGTTACTCTAGCCAAGCTGGTACAGAAATGGCTCCCACGAATATGCCTACTACCCACGTTCCAGTTCATTGACGAAATGAAGATGCAGGGCCAGAGATCGCATCACACCTGGCACCAGAAGTGTGTAGATCGCGGGAGTGAAAGAAGACTTGAAATATATGGACCCAGAAACTAGTCTTTGGAAAATTCTTCCAAACATCAAATTGGAAGTGGGGAATTTGGCTCTCGTCAATGACTAATCAAAATGGAATTTTCCTCAGGTCAGGAACATACTTAAGGATGCAATACATGCAATTATAAATACACCCACACCCGCTATACATACATAGGTAGAACGTGTGGGTGTGTGGGTATGTGGGTGTGTAATGAGAATTACATGATGTAGAATCTATCAGAATTCCTGATTCCTGTGTTTATAGGAACAAACTGTAGTGGTAGTACAATACTGAGTAAATCTCTGTGTGTTTATATGTTTTCTGCATCCCACCTATCAATAGTAACAAACTTTAATTAACCATGCTAAAAGAAAGATGAAATTATCTTTTTATTCTGTTTGGTAGGAAGCATTACAAAAATATGTATGCATACAAAATAGTATGTAGATAAAAATGTAGGGAACATATAAAAATGTATCAGGCAGTTCATTCACAAAAATGTGTTTTGTTCTGGATTTTGCAATGTTTGTTGTACCTGCCAGCTTTTAAAATTCTATAATTCGTTATTTCTTTTTTCATTCTATATAAATATTTACTTTCCTATCAAATTTGAATTATTATTTTGTGTTCTTTCTTTTAAAAAGCCCCTCCGTCCCGTCCACCTGTCCTAAACTGTATAACCTGATCTGCTCTGGCTACATGTATTGTGTAAACACTGGGCTATTATGGTCCGGGGGAGTTGAAGCTTTGGCTGAGGTGTTGTTTGAGCTGGGCTTTGATGAAGGATGAAATTTTCTGTTAAATGTCCTAACCAGTTATGTACCAGTGAGTTTTAGCCATGAGACCATTTTGTAGAATCATAAGAGGATCCTACAGAAAGAAGGGGATTCTAAACAGCCAGCATGGTCCAATATAGCCATAAGGAGATAGTGAGTCTTTTATCCACGTGCCATGTGAATGTCTCGGCTTTCCTCACACATAGAATTGAAGCCAACTGCTGGTAATCTTTTTCAGTAGGATCTTCAGTGCTGCTTTAAGTGGGAAAGGTGGTCTAAGGCTCAATAATCCAAGGTTATATAGTTCCAAATCTTCCCTCTTTCCTGTAAAAGACACTATTTCCTTCTATGATGACCAAATCTTTTCTGGTCTAACCCTGCTCTATCAAGCTTTCAGTCCTATGGTTCGTCCACACAAGGTTTGCTCTGCATCACGAGTTACGGTGTGCTCAGTGTCCTGATGGGCCCACAAAGACTGAAGACAAATAAAGCCACATCATCTTTTCCATCCAATGTCAACTCCAGGGTTGATCCGCATCCTACAGAAGCCTATACAGGGTTTTGGCGCTGGAAGTCAGGAAAGAAAATGCTCTAATGACTGCAATGTTAATAAGGAACCAGCCTAAATATGATTTGTCCCTCACAAAGGCCACTCTGTCCTCGGTCGGCCGCATGGGAATCCTGTTTCAGCTGCGGGTCCGGCCACCCTGGCTCGGCCGCTGTCTTAGCGTGTGGAGCAGGCCAGGCCCGCCTGATAACATCACTCTGGCATAGTGGAGCTTTGTGTACTTTCAGGGCTCTGGTTACCTGGGGCAGGCAGGATGCAGGCTCGGTGCCGGAGGCCAGGAGGGAGGCAATGACTAAGTAAAAACAAGCATGAAAGGGGAGTGTTTTGGAAACCCCAAAGGAAGTTTTCTTCCCCTCTGTATCCTCAAGGTGCTTCCCAAGGAGGCTGTTCCATCATTGCCATCAAACTCAGCCAAGAAAAGGAATTTGGGCAAGATGTTTCAACCATCAGCTGCTTTGGGTTGGTGCATGCGTTCCTACCCACAGCTGGATGTGTGCCAGCTTGCTAACTCAGACGCTTCTCCTTAGTCCCTGGAACCTTCTCCCTGTGACAAATCACAGGCGAACTGGCTTCCAAACTAGGGTTGGGTTGCCTGCGACTTCTTCATCTGAAGCCAACAGCCGTGTTTTTGCCTTCGAGCACCAGTCAGATGGTTCTTCAAGCTTTCACTTCAGATAAATGCAGCCTGAGAACGCTTTTCATAAATCATTTTGCTCAGCCCAGGGCCTATTCCAAGGAGACTGAGTTGGATCAACAGCTCGTCTGGGGAGAGCCGGAGTCCTTCCTGGGAATGAGGTCCATTCTCTGAGCCTTGGGCTAGAAGCTGCAGTGACATAAAACTGCGGGAATATCGAGTGCAGGCTATGGGGACTTAGAAAACAAACTTACGGTTACAAAAGGGGAAGGAGGGTGCAGATAAATTGGGAGTCTGGGGCTGACATTACTATACACACTACTATATTTAAAATAGATAACCAGCAAGGACCTACTGTATAGCACAGGGAACTCTGCTCAATATTCTGTAATAACCTAAATGGGAAAGTAATTTGAAAAAGAATAGATATACGTGTATGTAGAAACAAAAAAAACAGCTTTGTAGAACATATGTGAGGTCAGAATAAAGACCCCTGGTAAATTCATGCAATATGCTTTGTGCACTAGTAAAATTCATCAGGGTCTCTTGGAATGCAAAAATTAAATAAATAAGAAAATAAAAATAAAAAGGCTGTCATTTCCTCATTGTGAAAAAAAAATGTGTAGGCTGTGGGGTTAGCTGTCATCACCCCTCAAGGGCCCAGGCCCTGCCTACCCCGTCTTGTCACCTCTCACCCCAGGTGCCCATGTCCTCCCGTTCCCCAGAGTATTCTGGTGTGACCCATCTGCCACATTCTGTGCCCCCCGGGTCTGCTCATCACAATCCCCTTCACCAACATTTCCTAATGCTCCATTTCCCTTCCCTGTGGAACACGAAAATGTCCCACGTCTCAGAGCTTTGAGGTCCAGAAAAGCAGAAGAAACAAATATAATAAATATAACGCTAAATATGAAATATAATGCTGAGGTGTTATATGAGTTTCCTGGGATTGCCGAAACAAATTACCGCAAACTCGGTAGTTTAAAACAAAAAAAAAACCCTATTCTCTCACAATTCTGGAGGGCAGAAGTCCAAAATCAAGGTGCTGGCCGGGGCTGACATTCCCAAAAGCTCCAGAGGAGGGTCCTTCTTTGCCTCTTCCAGCGTCTGGGGGCTCTGGGCCTTTCTGGGGCTCTGGGCATTCCTTGGTTTGTGGCCATGTCACTCCCTCTCTGCCTTTGTCTTCACCTGGCCTTCTCCCCTGTGTGTTTGTTTTCTCCGCTTCTCTGTCTTATAGGGGCACTAGTTCTAGTCACAAGTTCTGGGGTTAGGACATGAACGTACATTTTGGGGGGCCATGATTCAACCCACAACAGGCGCAAAAAGCAGATAACGCACTAAAGGGTTATCAACACTGTACCATATTTGCATTTTTTAAAGTGAAACTTCACTATTTTAATTTGAAAGAATGCTACATGGTGGAAATTTCCGGCATCCTCATAGGGAGGTCTGTGCAGTAGTTTGGGGCAGGTGTTTTTGCTTGGTTGTTTATTTTCTCCGATCACACCAATGCTCTGCCTTATAAGTGCCACTTGAGGAGAAGAGCTCCAGGGTTGCCTGAGAGTGAGAGAATGTGGCCCCTGAACAAAGAGGGGAGTAGCCAGTGGGAAGCTTGCTTTCCTAGGTTGCTTTGGAAGAAGTGTCATCATCCTCCGAGGAGCTGGAAGGGGACAGTGGGGCTGTTAACAAGGGCTCTGCACGAGAGATCCGCTGGAACTGAGGGCCTGTTTGCAGCTGTACTCTTGAAAAATCGCTGTCCACAGACAGGTGGCTACATTCCAGCTGGTCCTGGAAGGAATGAGGAAGAAAAAAAGGGGTCCCATTTTCCTAACTCTCAATACTTGGTCTTTCCAAGACAGAGGTGGCCAGGCCTTCACTCTTCTAACTTTTCTAAAGGAAGCAGACTTTGGGAGGACTTTTAGCCCCTTTGGAAATGTGTACAGAATGCAGTTCATGAATTCAGAGAACGTACTGTTCTTCCTGCTTCCTGGATTGCCTTTCCCCCAGGCATCCACGTGGCTCTAGAGTGACCGCCTTACCAAGAATAGCATCTTTATCCTCTTTCCTGCTCATTTTTTCCTTCTAACACTCACCATCCACTTCGAGGATAAGACTTTGTCTGGAGCTATAGTAGAAGTTTGGGAAATACTTTTGATTAAATAAATAAATTATGTCCAGACAATAGTGAGTATGCAGTATGTGGGTCTATCATGTAAAGTTCTAGGAAATGTAAAATAATGTATGGGGACAGGAGGAAGAGACTACCAAGTGTGAAGAGGAAAGTTTGAGGGTGTCAGATGTGTTCATTATGTTAATGGTGGTGCTGGTTTCTTGGCTGTATGCATGTGTCAATCTTATCAAATTGTTTTCTTTAAATATCTACAATTTATTGTATGCCAGTCATACCTCAATGAGGCTGTTAAAAAAGAATAAAAATTAGATATAGAAAGAAATAAATGAACTGTGGAACTGGAAGGGATTCATAAAACCATCTATTTGACATAGTCACCTGCCATCAGATAGGAAAAGTTTCATTGTCATCCTTATTTTCTGGTAGAGGAAGGTGAGACCTGGAGAGGTGTGATCCTTATTTTATGGTAGAGGCTTGAGATCACAATATTTTAGGACATGAGGAAATAAAGCTTGAATCTTGTGATTTCCAGTTCAAGGATCTTTCTACTAACCATTCAACCATTACATCAATTTCTCTTTGGTTTAATTCAACCTAACTCTCCATCTTCATTAACAATTGGTTTTCCACTGGGGGTGAGATAAGGAAAACTGTAGGGATAGTGGGAAAATATGTGTAGAGGTGTCCTTCAGACACGAATGGATGCCAAGCGGAACTCAGCTCAAATACTCAAATTCTCAAATACTTTGAGTTGAAACGTGCTGTTATGATGATAATAATATCAGCTGCTGGTGTGTGTCGTGGGGGAGGGGCGGGGGGTACATGAATGTGTGTTGGGAGGAGACAGTATAGAGAACAGAGTAGTCAAATGTTTTCATAGTAAGCTAGTAATTTTATTGACTCTTCCCTGCCTGTCTTATCTTTGCAAGGATCACATTTTTTTTTCCCAGCAGCTTTATTCCCCAGGCTTTTTGGAAATTAAGATTTCATTTCTTCTCTCACTCCCCCTGGCTGGCCAGCCCTCATGCCCTCTGATCCTAACCAGGAGAGATGACCTGCAGGGAGGCAGCTAGCATGCATTTCCCTCTTCCCTCACTACAGCTGCCCACAAGCAGATGCATGTTTTATTTCTCTCCTAATTCAAGAATCACTCTTTATATGAAACTGTTCCTTAGTTGGGCTTCAGAGACTAAAGATAAAAAAAAAAAAAAATCCAGAGAGACCTGTGGAGATGATGAAAGGCTTGGATAAGCGCCCTAGAAGAAAATGGAAAGAATTGGTGCTCTTTGCCCCAGGGAGAGGGGAGCCTGGAGGAGGCGATCCAACAGGGCTGCACAGGCGCATGGCAAGGTACTTGATGAGGCCTTGACTTGGTGGGTGAGGTGGAAATGGAGCTGGACAGGCGGCCAGGTCTAGTTCCAGCCACCAAACATTGGCAACTTCCATTAACATTCCTGGATCTTGATTTCCTTATTTTTAAGGTCTCTAAACACTCTTGCAGCTCTGTCTTCCTGTGATTCTAGACATCCCCTTCATCAATCTTAAAAATAAAAGCAGGGAAGGAATGCTCTAATTTTTGTTGCTTCTTCCGTACCCAGTAAAGAAATAGTGACATTTGCAGCGTTTGGGCGGATTTGAGTTGAAGTGCAGTGTAGTGCCGTGAGTGTGGACTCGCCTATCAGGCAAACTCAGGTGAAAATCTTGGAGTGACCTCTTATTGGGGAAAAGTACTTAACTCCTCTTAGACTTGTCTTCTAGGAAATGGGAATAATGATGCTTCCTAATTAGCTTGTTGGGAGGATTAAATGAGATAAGTGATAACAGCTAGTATTTATTGTACTAATTTAGGTACTGGGTTAAATGCTTTTCATGCTTTTTTCATTTAACCTTGTGAATTTAAGTTTTATGGATGAGGGAACCACTTAAGATCAGAATAATGCCTAGGTTTATCTGGATGCAAACCCCAAATTCATAACCATGATGCTACGGCATCCTCACTAACCTCCCTCTCATTAGGAATTTGCCATAATCGTACATTAGATTTCTTTTTAGCCTCTGTAGGCTTCTGGGTGACATTTTATTTTTACAACTCTTTCCATAAAAGGAAAATAAAGAATTTTCTTTGATTACGAAAATAATAAATGCATAATATTTATGTTTTTTAAAAAATGCAAATCTAAAAAGCCAAAAGAAGAAAATGGAAATTATTTAGGGCCCATCTCCTAGAGAAATCCATTGTAAACATTTTGTTACATATTCTTCCATTCTATTATGTATATTTTATTACATATATGCACTATTTTCCCCCAAATAACATCATTTTGCTTTTCTGGTTTTGTAACTGGCTTTTTTCCCACAATGATATATTATGAATACATTTAAATGGCAATTTTTAATTCAACAAATTTTCTTGAATATCTATTATGTGTCACGTGATACATCATGGAAGTAAACAAATTAAAATCATACTTCTTATGGAGGTTACACTGTGTTGTGCCATGCAACCAACAATAAGCATAATGAAAAGCAAATCATATAGTCTCTAAAAAGATGATATGTGCCATCAAAAAGAAAATAGAGCAGCATTTGGGTTACATTTTTAACCAAAGACCTTATTGAGAAGATGGCATTTGAGCAAAGACTTGAAGGAGGTGAGAGATTTAGACTGTGGCTGTCTGAGCATTCCAGGTGGGGAAAACAACCAGTGGTGGCGTAAGAAGGGGCAGAACGTGATCGGTTTCTGTATATGCGTGAAAGCAAAACCAGTAGGATTTTCTGACAGCTCAAACGGGGAGGCGTGAGAGAAAAAAAGGCATCATGGAAGACCCCAGGGTTTTGGTGTCAGCAAATGGAAGTTTGGAGAAGACATCAATGGAAATGGGGGAAGGTTGAGGTAAAATAAGTTCTGGGGGAAAGATCAGTGGTCAGTTTCTGATATATTGGATCTGCAATGTCTACTGGGCATCCAGTTGAAGATGTTGGATGTACACTCTGTAGTCCAGGAGTGAGAGGGGGGCTGGGGGAAAGACAGACAATGGGAGTTATCAACATATACGTGGTACTTAAAGTCATGCACCTGCCTGAGATCACCAGAGGAGAGCAAGTACAATAAGTAGAGAAGAGAACTAGGGTTGAATCCTGGGGGACTCTAATGTTGAGAGTTTGAGGAGAAGAGGAAGAAAGCATAAAGGAGCCTGAGAAGGAGGAAGCAATGAAGTAGAAGGAAAGCCAGGAGAGTGTTGTGTCCTGGAAGTCAGAAAGTGTTTTAAATGTTCAGAGGAGGAGGGAGGAATCAACTGTGTTGAATGCTGCTTCTGAATCAAGTAATATGAGGGCTGAGAACTGACCATGTGCCTACAGCTGTAGTGAGTGCTGAGGGTGAAGGAGCCTCCAAGAGCTTCTCTGGTTCTTATTTTATTCAATGGATTATAACCCATTACTATTATTATTAATTTTAATGTTCATGTTGTCCTAGATTTGGCCATTGGGAGCCCCTTCTAGCTGGCCCCTGGGTCCTTTTCACAAGTCCATACTATTCTTGGAGCTCGTACTTATTTTCTAATGGACATTTCCAATTGTCCACTATCATAAGTGCTCTACTGAATATCCTTGAACAGACGTCTTTGTATCTTAGGCCATTTGTTAAACTTGCTCTTATTTCAGAACATATACTGACTATTTTCTTTTAATTTTCTCCCATGCATGCTTTTTTTTTTAACATCTTTATTGGAGTATAATTGCTTTACAATGGTGTGTTAGTTTCTGCTTTATAACAAAGTGAATCAGTTATACATACACATATGTTCCCATATCTCTTCCCTCTTGCGTCTCCCTCCCTCCCACCCGCCCTATCCCACCCCTCTAGGTGGTCACAAAGCACCGAGCTGATCTCCCTGTGCTATGCGGCTGCTTCCCACTAGCTATCTATTTTACATTTGGTAGTGTATATATGTCCATGCCACTCTCTCACCCTGTCACATCTTACCCTTTCCCCTCCCCATATCCTTAAGTCCATTCTCTAGTAGGCCTGTGTCTTTATTCCCATCTTGCCACTAGGTTCTTCATGACCTTTTTTTTTTTTTTCCTTAGATTCCATATATATGTGTTAGCATACTGTATTTGTTTTTCTCTTTCTGACTTACTTCACTCTGTATGGCAGACTCTAATTCCATCCACCTCACTACAAATACCTCCATTTCGTTTCTTTTTATGGCTGAGTAATATTCCATTGTATGCTTTTTGTTAGTATTGTCTACTTCATTCCCTTATAATGAGCATCTGTGTTTTTTATTTCAAAACAAAAGTTGCTTTATTGTTTCTGATTTTCATGCTTACTGAAAATATGTCAAACAGAATAGGAAAATAAAATTTGAAAACATAAAAACTCACCAGACTGAAATAATCCACTAATAACTTTTGGTGGAACACCCTTCCAGACATTTATTTCTCTTTGTATAACATAAAACTATATCTGGTGTGATGTGTACATCCATAACTTCGGGTAATGAGATCATAATCATACCAAACAGATGTTCTGTAATCTACTGGTCCCCCACTCAATAGCATAGAACATGCATTTTAATATATACTAAAACAGAATATAACTAGCTTCGCAAGTAGAAAGATAGTGACAGTGGTTTCCCCACATGGGTGCTACATTTTCTCATTTTATTTACCTGATAAATATTTATTGAACACGTACTCTGTGCCAGACTCTCTGACACCCTCTCCCTACTTTGATATTAGGTGTGAGTGAGAATTTGGGTAGTCATTATTGCTATTCATTAATGTTTAGGTTCTCCTCTCCTTCCAGACATGTAGTAGGATCACACGTCCCCATGGAGTTTGGGTGTGGTCATTGGATTTGCTTCAGCTAATGAAACGTGATCAGGTGTCACTTCTAGGCCAAAGCCGTGGGACCAGTGCAAGACTTGCCACCTTTTCTCCTTGCTGTGGGTCTCTGGAAGCACATGTTAATATAGAAATTCTATCAGCCTGGCTCCACAAATGAACCAAGTTCCCTGCCAAGTCCATTGAGGAAGAAGTACACTTTTGCAACATTAAGTCACTGGGATTTCGTGGTTAATTGTTACTGCAGTCTACCCTCTCCTATGCTGACTGATAGTGTCTAACCAGCTATTAATTTACCTAGTTGTGTTGATAAGAGATTTTGACATTTGCCTTGCTGAACACCAGATACATGATATTTATAATTTGTCACTGATCTACCAGGCTAATAATTTTCTGGGCATGACATGGCAAATTACCCTGAACCGAGAGCATGACGGGAAAGAAAGCTGCAGGTTAGTCACTGTTCATCAAAGTGTGGTATGAGGAACACCAACATCAGATTCACCTGGGGTGCTTATCTAAAAATGCAAGTGTCTAGACCCCACCAATAGAAGAGTCACCAGCTCTGTGGTGTGCATTTCTAACAAACTCTCCAGCTGGGATTCAAAGCCACTAGTGTGAGGAGTGATTAAGGTCACACACTGACACAGCAATTTGGGGACTGTTGCAAAAGGAGTTCATTAGTGCCAAATGAGTACTTCCTACATGTCAGAGATTATGCTGGATCCTGGAAACACAAAGACTGACAGAGTTCCTGCCCTCGGGAAGCTCAGAGACGATTACTGTGGGAGACATTTGTATAAATAAATAACTTTAATCATGTGTTAGGTTGGAAGCTTCTACAAAGATGCAGTGCAGGCCCCAAGGTAGAAGTGGTGGTCCCTTGGGATACAGTAAGGCACAGAGGTGATTTAAGCTGAGGGGAACAGTTGTGTTTTGAAAGCTGTTATCAGTAACAAGAGCCTAATATGACGTGTACTGAGGAAGGAATCCTGCGGTGGTTTTTGAAAAGAAAGTTACATGGTTAAGGAGTGGCTGGGCACTATATTTTCAGCTTTGAAGAGAGTGACTAAAATCAAATACATCATCTTCAGAGATTTGTCTTTGGAGATGGCAAGGAAGGGAAGCACTTGGATATTTGGGTGCATTTTGGTGGAAGTGAAGAGAGGGGGCTGGATCCAAGCAATCAGGTTTGATTTGGATACCATGTCTTTGCTTTCTGTCCCCCTCCCATTCCACCTCCCCCCAGAGATCTCTTGGTGTTCTGCAGAGGAAAGAGACCTGATACGAGAGATGCACAGATATATTCACGTTCTGGCAGCATTTTGCAGAGAAGATTCCTACTTGAAAATAACTGAAACCATAATAGATTATAGATCCAGGCAGGACTAGAAAAAAAATGCTGACTGACCTACAAATAAAAACCTGGGCCTGAGGATTCAACACTAGTGACAATAATCTTCTGAGGATGGGGTGTATGGCCCTTTGGTCTCAGGTTTAATTTTTTTTAATTTATTTTTTATTTTTAAATTTTTAAATTAATTTTTATTGGAGTATAGTTGCTTTACAATGTTGTGTTAGTTTCTGCTGTACAGCAAAGTGAATCAGTTATACGTATACATATGTGGGATGAATTGGGAGATTGGGATTGACTTAGATATACTACTATGTATAAAATAGATAACTAATGAGAACCTATTGTATAGCGCAGGGAACTCTACTCAGTGCTCTGTGGTGACCTAAATGGAAAGGAAATCTAAAAAGGAGGTTTAATGTTTCATTAGCTGGGACATAATAAGATCTTCCCTTGAGATTGGCTTGAAGGAAAATCAGATGTCCTACAAAAGTACTGTGGCTGGTACTTAGGAAAAGTGTTGACCTCTCTTCCTAAGCCTTTGTATCTGCCCTCTGTAAGACTGAGCAGCTGTCACATGCTATCTGGTGAGCCATTGCATTCCAAGGACAGATAATAGAACTCACCACATGGTTTCTGAGGTTCCTTAGCTTCTCCAAAGTAAACCCATGCAGAACTGGGCAAATGGAGAGCTGATGTCCTAAAGCCACATCAGCTGAGGAAGTATTGCAGAAACCAGGGAGGGTTAGCCTGAACCCTAGGAGAGTATCACGGGAGCCATGAGGACTGCAATTATCAGAAGGGTGGTTAATGAAAGAATAAATGGATTTTATGTAAAGTTGTCCAGCAGAGTGTCCAGGAAATAGTGGAAATTTGATAAGCTCTACTTTCCTGTTGTCCTTTTGCCCAGGGGCAGAATAAGGACCACTGCATGGAAAATGCAGGAAAGAAGACATGGGCTCAACATAAGGATGGATTTTTAAATAATTATAGCTGTTTACGTATGGTATGAGCTATCTTAGGAGAATGCACTCATCTTCATAGTCAACGACAATTACTGGAACATCATCTAAGTGTCAGGTGTTGTATTAAGAGTTGAGGACACAATGATGAATAATATGTAGGGCTCACTCTCTCAGAGACCAATAGGAGAGACAGATATGGCTGTAAACAGATAAATTCCAATGCAATAGGCTCTGATGGACTGAAGGGAAAGTGCTGAAGGATCACAAATTATGAAGTAACTGATCTGCCTGGGGGAGTTGGGAGAAGTTTTACCAAGCAGATGACACCTGATCAGGGTCTTGAAGGATGAGTAGGAGTCTGCTATTCAGTGGTATGGAGTGCCTTATCACTGGAAGGGTTCAGACAGAGACTGAATGGCCGCCTGTCAAAGGTGTTGCAGAGGGATTTCTGGGGAGGTGGGAGACTGGCCTGGGTGACCTCAAGGTCCTTCCAAATCCAAGATTCTATAAAAGAGCCACAGTAGTAGAACATTAGTGTACTAGCATATATGTTACCATCCGTCAACACATAATTCCCTATTCTCTGCCTCATGGGGCTAGAGGGGAGCCGCTGTCAACCTGAAGAGAGTTTATGATGGGATCAGGAAGGGGCAGGATTTATCTTTTCAGTGCCCTAAGGGTATGTATCTCTTTACACTTCTCAACTGAGTGTACTGAAATGGGAAAGTAAGATGGACTGAATGAGAAAACAAGGAGAGCTGGGGATGGAGGAGAAAGCTTTGCCCCTCTGCACACTTGGCAGAGCCGGGGGGTGTTCCCTTATGCCCAGGTGGGCTTATATCGCTCCTGGCTGTACAGAACAGCTGAAGCTGCCTCCTTTGCTGTAGCTCTGCTTGCCTGAGCCAAGGCAACCATCTGAGGCTCTCTGCCTGCCATGCAGCACAGACTGTGTCCTGCTAAGAAAAGCAATGGTGGCAAAGGAGAAATTCCCAAAGAGAAAAGTGCATCCAGAGTCTCTCAGCCTCGCAGCTGAGTTTCTCGGCTGGAGAATACTTGAATTGTTCACATTCTTGACTCCGCTCAGGTGAGCACAGGTGCACTCAGGTGGAGCCACCATCCTTTTTCTTCACCTGTGGGGCTGAGAGGCCCCACTGACAGGCGGGCAGACAGACCTGCTATTGTCGCCTGCACGGGGTGGTATATCAAATGCATCTTAAGAAGGACTTGGGGCTCGAGACTCTTGGGTCTCCTAAGCACAGCCCTATGGAGAACCCTGAAAATGTAGGCTCTTTTTCTTGGGGTGGAGCGGGGGAAGAGCACTGAAACAACTGAGTCTAGCCACTTTCTGAGTGACTTCTCATGGTCAGTCAAATGTAGAAATAAATCACTTTACTTCCAGCTTCTCAAACACAAACCTTGGCTTTCACACTCGTTAAACTCTGGAACTAGTTAACACATCAAGTTTCTTCTGGGATGTCTGTCAAGAAGGATTAGCAGCCAGTTGATGGATGTGGGTTCAGACTGCAGTGAACTTGTAATATCCACTCAGCTCACGAGAACTGGCTCTGTGTCCCCTGCTGACCCCTGCAGGCTCCTCTGAGTCAGTAGGAAATGCAACCTGATCTGATGGACTGACTATATGGTGTGTACCGACTGTGTCTTTCCTGTAAGCCAGTAATAATCCTGCTATTAATTTTTCTAAGGAAATATACATGCATCTGCTTATTTTTTTTTTGCCAAAAGAAACACAGAAAGAGTAAACCTCAAACTCACGAGATTAGTTATTTGCAGGGAGTGGTGGGAATGGAGTGCAAAGAATTGGGGAAGGACAATTTAAAAATACCTTTTTGTATGATAACTTTTGGAACCAGATCAATGTTTTACTATGCAAAAAAGTTAATCAGGAAGGATGGGGAAGAAATGGAATAAAATGGAATACAAACAGATACAAATGGGTCTATTTACATTTTGTATGAAAAACATAATCACACCAAAGGAGGAAATAAAACTAATCCAAGTGACATTTGACCACAGCATTTTCACTATATAACCTCAATCTAAAGTGAAAAAGAACCATAAATAAATATTAAACTCTACTTAGCAGGTTTGTTTTTCATAGTGGTGTGGGTTAGCAATTTTTTTCTTTTTTTAAAATTGAAGTATAGTTGATTTACAATGCTGTGTTAGTTTCAGGTGTACAGCAAAGTGATTCAGTTGTGTATATCTTCTTTTTCAGATTCTTTTCCCTTATAGGTTATTACAAAATTTTAAGTATATTTCCCTGTGCTATACAGTAGGTCCTCATTGGTTATCTTTTTTCTTTATATACTGTATGATTCCATATTTATGAAGTTCAAGAAGAGGCAAAACTAGTCTATGGGGTTAGATATCAGAATGATTGCCTTTGTGGAGGAGGGCAATTAATAGGAAAGGGGCACAGGGAACTTTCTAGAGTTATGGCAATGTTCCTTGTCTTGAACGTTTGTCAAAATGCATCAGACTATCACACAAGGTTTGTTTGTTTCGTTGCATGCCATTGTATCTTTTGTTTTTTGACACGAAAAGTTTGAAGCTTTTATTAAGCAGTTACTTTAAGATAATTGATTCTGTACTCAAAAATTTCAAAATTTCTTGCCTCAAATACATCCACAAATACAAATATTCAGGCCTATTTTTCGTTTTTTTCATTTTTTTCTTTTTTCTTTTTTGTAGAGACATGGATGGACCTAGAGACTGTTATAAAGAGTGAAGTAAGTCAGAAAGAGAAAAACAAATATAGTATATGAACGCATATAAGTGGAATCTGGAAAAACTGGTGTAGACGATCTTATTTACAAAGCAGAAATAGAGACACAGACATAGAGAACAAACATATGGATACCAAGGGGGAAAGGGGGGGTGTGGAATGAATTGGGAGATTGGGATTGACATATATATATTATTACACTATGTATAAAATAGATAACTAATGAGAACCTACTGTACAGCACAGGGAACTCTACTCAATGCTCTGTGGTGACCTAAATGAGAAGGAAATCCAAAAAAGAGGGGATATATGTATACGTATAGCTGATTCACGTTGCCATACAGTATAAACTAACACAATACTGGTTATCTATTTTATATATAGTAGTGTATATATGTTACTCCCAATCTCCTAATTTATCCCTCCCCTCCCTTCCCCCTTTGGTAACCATAAGTTTGTTTTCTATGTCTGTGGATCTATTTCTGTTTTGTAAACAAGTTCATTTGTATCATTTTTTAGATTCCAGATATAAGCGATATCATATGATATTTATCATACTAAGTGAAGAAACAGACAGGGTTAGCAATTTTGAAACTACTGTGTGAGTGTTCCAAGATTGGGCAAATAAGTATTTTGTGAATGGAAGCCAGGTTACTCACTGTCAGAGAAGGAAGTTACAAATATGGGAAGGGGAAGGGCTAGAATGCACTGGTAGTATTGATTTGAATGGAAGTACCAGTATAAACTCATGTTTTCTCTATATGTATATTATGCTTAATATATACACAGTTTACCCTTGGACACCACAGGTTTGAATTGTTCAGGTTCACTTATACACAGATTTTTTTCAATAAATACATACTACAGAACTATACAATCTGCAGTTGGTTGAATCTGCTGATTTTGGTAATTGTACTGGGGTGATATAAGAGAATGTTCTTGTTCTTGGGAAATATATAGTAAGTTATTTAGTGATAAAGGGACATGATGTCTGCAACGAGAGAGACACAGAGAGACAGAGAGACAAAAAGAGAGAGAAAGCAAATGGGGCAAATTATTATCAATTGTACATCTGGGTAAAGGACATACAGCTTTCTTTGTACTTTCTTATAACTTTTCTGTAATTTGAAATTATATCAAATAAGAGTTATGACATAAAAGAGATAAATTTTAACTATTATGATGATGATTATCCTTGCACCATCTTGCACTGGCTTGGGGAGAATTAAATATCGATTACATTAAAAGAATTTCGATTTGTATTCTATTTCCGCATGTGCAACATGCTTTCACATTTGTTCTTTCGTCTGATTCTCGCAACAGTCTTTTTTTTCTTTTGTCCTGATACTGAATTTTATTTTATGGTTTTAGCAAAACAGCATCATTTTATATGTGAATTTTGTAGTCTCTTTGACATAAATGTGATAAATGGTATGAAGGTTTTGACATAAATGATGAGATTTCAGGTTTGATTGCTTAGTAGTTATTCTTATTATTTAAAAACATGATGCTTGAACTAGGCATAAAGGTCACGTTTTTTTGCTACGGTAGATGAAAACAGTAAACCAATCATACATCCTTTGAATTATGCATTTTCCACAGGAAACATCTCACAGATTTTCAACTCTTTCCTCTGGTCAGTCTTGAATTATCTTACTCTTCTGTAAACCTTTTCCTAGAGCTATGGCAAAACTGGATAAATCTGACTTCCTCACAACAGTCTTCTGAAGTAAACAAGGCAGATATTTTACAGGAAACCCAAGTTAGATACCTTAAGTGCATTTCTCAACGTCACAGAACTAGAAAGTGCCGAGGTCCAACTAAAAGTTGGACCTAGGCACTCTAACTTTTAGTACCCAGTTTCCCTCGCTGCACCGAGGTCATGCCTTTGACCTCAGCAACATGCATACTCCCTACCCATCAGGCATGGAGGGCAATGATTAGACTGTGATGATGTTTGCACACTCTGCCCTGTGTCGCTGCACCTGTCTTGGATGAGATCTTCCCACAGTGTAGCACAGTGTTATATGCATTGTGCTATTTAATAATTGTCTTGTAGGTGGTCATACCAGTATCAGAGCCTGGACTTTACTATACATACAGATTCAGGTCCCTTTCCCCTCATACATGCCCACACCTTTTTGCTGTCTATTAAGTAAAAGACTAGCAGCTTGGGATACATTGAGCTTCTTAAATTCTATGGCTCCTTTCTTTCAAATTGTTCGATCCCAAGTAATAAAACTCTGCCCCTGAGGAAGGGTCCTAGGCATGTGGACAGATATTATAGTATGGGCAGGAGGTGAGCCAGTGGGCAAGTCAACAATGGGCCTTGGTGATTGGTGAAAGGTGCAGGTCCTGAAAATGTTCATGCTATGGTTCTAGACTTTTTTGCTCAGAAGAGTCAAGATTAGAATTTCAGAGGGCTTTCTCTCAGTGCTAAAGGAGGCAGGGAGTGTCCTGGGATAAGACTTTTTTTTTAATATAAATTTATTTAATTTTGGCTGTGTTGGGTCTTCGTTTCTGTGAGAGGGCTTTCTCCAGTTGCGGCGAGCGGGGGCCACTCTTTATCGCGGTGCGCGGGCCTCTCACTATCGCGGACTCTCCCATTGCGGAGCACAGGCTCCAGACGCTCAGGCTCAGTAGTTGTGGCTCACGGGCCCAGTTGCTCCGTGGCATGTGGGATCCTCCCAGACCAGGGCTCGAACCCATGTCCCCTGCATTGGCAGGCGGATTCCTAACCACTGCGCCACCAGGGAAGCCCCTGGGATAAGACTTTTTAAACTTGCAACCAAAAACTCCCCAGATTTAACTCCACTGAGGCCTATTGCAAGCCTTGATTTCTCTGTATAGCCATTCATGGTCCAGCCTGTTCCACAGTGTCTTCCTGTTCTGAATATTTAACCCTCTGATCGTCTGTGCCCCTCATTTAATTCTGATCACATATTACCTGTTCCCAGTCTTTTTCCTCCACCATTTATCTGAAGCAGGCCTTCTTAACCTTTGAGGCTGTGACCAGGATGCAGATACGCACATACACCATTTTACTTGTAATTTCAGTCACCTCCTTTTTCTTACTTGTTTCTAGTAGGAGTATTAGGCACAGGTGGTGATTTGTTTGTTGTTTTTGTTTTTTTTAACCATCTTACCTGACTAAGTACAAAGAATGCCAGTGCTTGGCTTCAGGCCGCAGCACTGGGTGTCGTGTGCGTTGTGTTAGCCCTAGAAGCAGCCAGCAGGTGTACCTCTTCTGCTGGTCCCTGACCAAGCTTGGTTCTTGATGGACCCTGGTTTAGCCACTCTCCCATCACACTGGGCTTCTATGAAATATTGAATTCTTTGTTCACTTGAGAAAGGTGGGCAGATAAAAGGTAGAGATAAAAGGTAGAAAGCATGTCTCCTGACTCAATTTTCACCTCCAGATTCTTTTCTACTCATTCAGTCCAGCCTCAAAACACCTGGATCATTTTCCTCTGTGATGCCAAACACCAAAATTGAATGCTGAGTTCTATGAGTTGATTAAAAGTTTCAATACTGGGCAGACATACCTTTAAAAATTATACTGTGAGCTTCTGAAGCACTTCCTATTTCCTAGGGATGTTTGGAGGTAGATTACACCCTATCTGGGAATGAACTTGGAGCTTCTTGGGAGAAATTATTACCCAACACTCTTGAAAATCTTGTCCAGATTTGCCAGGTGGCCAAAATTTTATTCATCCTACAAAATTGATGTTAACCCCCCGCCCCCATATTTACCAGTGTTACATCTTAATCACCAGGTTGTCTCCTCCTGCTTCTCCTCATTTCATGAGGATGAGTGAGAATTCAGGGCTTCTGACTCCATGTCCAGAGTATTTTCAGGGTACAATGCAGAATGAACAATAATAACATGGATACAAAGAAATATACCCCACAGTTCTGCCTTGAGGAATGTACGATGTAGTTTGAGAGAGAGATTTGTGTGTGCCATGTCTAATTATGTGTGTCAGCATTTTCTAAAGTAAGTTCCTTGGCATTCTAGTTTCCCAGAAATCTGACAGATACTACATGGGAGAGAAAACTCACCCATTTATTCATTTTTTAAAAAATTTATTGAAATACAGTTGATTTACAATGTTGTGTTAATTTCTTCTGTATAGCAAAGTGACTCAGATATACATACATATATATTCTCTTCCATTATGGTTTGTCACAGGATATTAAATATAGTTCCTTGTGCTATACAGTAGGACCTTATTGCTTATCCATCCTATATATCATAGGTTGCCTCTGGCTAATCCCAAACTCCCAATCCTTCCCTCCCCACCCTCCGTCCCCCTTGGCAACCACAAGTCTGTTCTCTATGTCTGTGATTCTGTTTCTGTTTTGTAGATACTTTCATTTTAGATTCGTATTTTATGTGGCATATTTTAGATTTCACATATAAGTGATATCATGTGGTATTTGTCTTTCTCTGTCTGACTTACTTCACTTAGTATGATAATCTGTAGGTCCATTCATGTTGCTGCAAATGGCATTATTTCATTCTTTTGGATGACAAAGCTCACCCACTTACGTACTTGGTGGCACAAACCAGCCAACCATTAGCCAGCCACTCACGATCAAGGACTTTTAGGAAATGTTGGCACATGGTAGAAACTCAGTAAAAAATTGTTGAATGAATGCATCAATAAACAAAATCCTGAGTGAAACAGAGTTAAATGGTATGGTGGGTCAGTTGCCCCAGAAGCAGACCCTGAGGTGAGGCCATACGGGCAGGGATTTATGAAGGAAGTGCTCCCCGCAGAAGGCAGTAAGTGAGGCAGGAGACAGGACAGAAGTGGAAGAAGTGAGGCAGGGTATAGTTTCAGGTGATGTCTCAGCCTCAGTCTCAATCCCAGGAAACTCTGAGGCTTACGTTACTTGGCAGAATTTGTCCTACTCCAAGGCAAGGAGCTAGGCTTCCCAACTCCTGCCTCAGTCATCACTGGCCATGAGCCTCCCAGGGGAATGTGAACTCAGTACTCCAGCTCTCAGGGCCCCTATCAGTTCTCTGAAGAAACCTGTGGGGGACACAGAGGCTGGCGATGAGTATGAAGTACTGTAAAGAAATCTTGGAGGTCTGGATAGAGCACTGACAATGCAACTCCTCAAAGCCTTTACTGTAATACATTGATATAAATTGTGAAGAGTCAGGAGAAAGATCAAACGCTCAATGTTTTCCAAATTTATTTGGCCAGGAAGTCCATTCTGTTTTCCTCAATGCTTCTCTTACTGGTTTTCTGTGAAACATTCTTTGGGCTATGCTGCTTACATTTTGCTCTCTCTTGCAAATTCTAAGGGTTTAGGGAGACATAAGGTTAAGATTGTGTAAATGGGTTTGGGTTGGCCAATGATTTCCTAATTTACAGTACTTTCCAACTGATTAGCCTGCATGTGGTTGATTTTAGGTAATATTGAATACTTTTGAGGATGGAAGATATTTAAGGTTGCCTGAGGAAAGTGAGGGAATGATGGTACTGTGGAATTTCAATGGCATTTTGGTCTTGGATTTCAAAGGCCTAAAGAACATGTGTACCAACAAAGTGAGTAGATATAAAATTTTTTACATACAAAAAATTAAAAATTATAAAGTACCAAATAACAGGATATTTAAAAGATCTTTCATTTCTAAATATCCAGCTGAGGAAGGTCTAGTAATTTTTTCTCTTTGTTATACCACTGACCGCCATTAATCCAAGGCTGAAGTCTGGCTTTGTCCACTTTTTCTGGAGAGCTGAGAATTAGGAGAGGCTGTTCCGATTTTGAGAAATCAACCTCAGATTGAAGGAAAGAGAGTAGAAGGGAAGGAGAATGGGAGGACAGGAGGGAGGAAAACCCACACTGATGATCATGGGACAAAACAACCAACCACTGTAAGGGCAAGTTACACTTACACCCCTGTCCTGAGGGGCAATGCCTGCACCCAACTACGATAATGGTCAACTTTCAGATTACAACAGCTTTTCATGTGAGAGGATTCACATGAAAACTCAAACGGTGAAACATAAATACTCTCACTGACTAATGTCCCAGAAGGGATGGTGATTTTCAAATGTTTTTGGTATAGTTCCTATCCCGGAGATGGATAATTTGTTCACTAAGAGCCTGCTGCCTTAATTAGAGGGTTATCTCTCTGAAATGCTTGTGAAGCATGGGGTTTTGGTTTACTATATTTACTGGTGGAGGGCAGGGATGGACAATTTCTGTGCCATAGGACTTCAGCTTTTACATTTGCATGATATCTGTGTATACACACATTAATCTGCTTTAAGTGTGTGCCTGTGTATATCCGCACATAATTGTGCTGAGATCCAAGATGACCAAGAAGGGAAATTTCCCCCAATTATGAACAATCTCACAAGTGGGAATAGGATAGTTCACATGGAATCTGTCATATAAATCTTTGTTTCCACACATTTCTGTTACCCCCTGTTTAGCATTCAGTGATTCAGCATTGGCTGCTAAAAATATATTTTGGTCCTTGCACTCTTCTTTCAGTGTTGTTTTCTGGGGTATGTGAGTGCCCTCTGGCGGGCATTTGGCTGGGAATGTGGAGCTGAGTATGCTCCTTGCTCTACGATGGAGGACAGACATGCACGGACCTTCTGTGAAGAGCAGGGGCCAAAGGCAATGGGATCCAGCTCTCCCTATTCTTCTCCACTCCTGCAATCTCTCCACAATCGTTTCAGAAACCACGCATTGTCTAAATCATAGCTGTCCAATAGAACTTTCTACAGTGATGGAAATATTCAGTTTAGCTGTGCTGCCCAGCATGGTAGCCCCTAGCTACTGAGCCCTTGAATGTGGCTACTGAGCACTTGAGGAACTGATTTATTTTTTTATTGAGGTGAAATTCATATAACATAAAATTAACAATTTTACATTGTGCAATTCAGTGGCTTTTAGTCCACTGTGCCACCACCACCTCTATCTAGTTCTAAAACATTTTCATCACCTCAAAAGACAATCCAGTATGTATTAAGCAGTGGCTTTCCAATTCCACCCTCCCCTCAGTCTTTGTCAAACACCAGTCTGCTTTCTATCTCTATGGATTATCTAATCTGGATATTCCATATAAGAGGAATCACACAATACATGACTTTGTGTGACTGGCTTCTTTCACTCAGCATAATGGTTTTAAAGCTCATCCGTGTTGTAGCATGTATCAGGACCTCGAACATTTTGATGGATGAGTAATAGTCCTTTAAATGTATGTACCACATTTTATTTATCATTTCATCCATTGATGGATGTTCGGATTGCTCCAACTGGTAGCTATTGTAAACAGTGTTTCTATGAATATTCGTGTACAAGGATCTGTTCAAATACCTGTTCTCAATTTCTTTGGATACATACTTAGGAGTGGAATTGCTGGGTCATATGGCAATCCTGTATTTAACTATTTGAGAACCCACCCAATTGTTTTCTGAGGAGGTGAATTTTTAGTTTCATATAATTTTAATTAACAATTAATTAAACAATAATTAAATCATTTAAATCCCAACTTTGCAAAAGCCCTAATGATTCTACAGCACCTTGATTCTTTTTGCGCAATAGAGCAGGATGCTTAAGAACTATCCAGGCAACATTTAAAAACATACTCATGCGGGGAAAAAAATTCCATAAATATCCACAATCTGAGCTTTTTTTGTCCTCTCTGCATTATAGGGAGTTAGATCACAGGTCAAAGAAAATCAGGATTGAAAGTGACCTTAGAGGACAATTATCCCAGCCTTGGCATGTTACAGATGAAGAAACAGAGGCCCAGAGAGGTGACACTTTGTTCATAAACATTTGATGGGCACCCCACTCAGGGCAAGCTGGGGAGCTTCTGAGGCAGCAATGTGAATGCTGGATGGCAGCTGAGAGCAGGGGGGCAATAGGAGGAAAGGGAGGATGGAGGTGGTTGATGCAGTGAGACCAGCCTACTGTACTGGGCAGAGTGTGGGCTCTGGGTGTGGGCTCACCTACCTAGGTTTAAAGCTAGACTTCACTGTATCCTAAAGCCAATCCTATTGGCCCTACGTTCAGATATAACCTCACTACCTCTATCTTTACCAAGCCTAGTATACTGCTTTCCACTTGAATCACCATCACACCCCCCATCCCTTGCCACTGTTGTCCGTTTGCAGTCTATTCTGCCCCAGCAACCTGATATATTCTCATTGCACTTAAATTCCCGGGTCCTTGCCATGGATGAGGCAAACGTGTGTATGTGCTCCGGTTACTCTCCAGCCTCATCTCTTATCATTGCCCCTCCTGTTCTCTGCTCCAGAAGCAGCAGTTTCCTCAGTCTTCCTCCAACCCGCAAGTGCATTGTGCACTTGCTATCCTCTTTGTCTAGGATACTCTTTCCAAAGATATCTTTTCTCTGTAAAGTTTTTTTTTTATTGAAGTATAGTTGATTTACAATATGTTACTTTCAGGTGTACAGCACAGTGATTCAGTGTTTTATATACATATATATTCTTATCAGATTCTCTTGCCTTATATATTATTACAAAATATTGAGTTCATTTCTCTGTGTTATACAGTAGGTCTTTGATGGTTATCTATTTTACATATAGTAGTGTATATATGTTAATGGTTCCCTCCTGCCCTTCATTCAGGTCACTGCTCAAATGTCACCTCATCAGAGAGCCTTCCCCTGAGCATCTGTATTAATGGATGCCCTTTCACCACCATCATCACTCTCTCTCCCTCTCTCAGTCATTATGATTCTCCATAGCTCTCATTACCTGGAAGTATGCTATACATATTATCTTCTATATAAATTTATATTATTACTCCACTAGACTGTGAGCTCTATAGGGGCCAGAAGTGTCTTTTTGTTTTCTGTTGTGCCTAGAACAGTGACTGACACACAGAATGTAAAGAAAAGAAGTGAAGGAAGAAGAAAGGGAGGAAGAAAAAAAAAGAAGGAAATTTGGCAAATGAGCTAATCACCCTTAAATCCCAGTTGTCTCATCTGAAAAATGGGATTAAGAATCATACCTATCTCATTTTTTTTTTAAAGAAATTCACGTTCTTTTATTTATTTATTTATTTTATTTATTTATGACTGTGTTGGGTCTTCGTTTCTGTGCGTGGGCTTTCTCTAGTTGTGGCAAGTGGGGACCACTCTTCATCGTGGTGCGCGGGCCTCTCACCATCGCGGCCTCTCTTGTTGCGGAGCACAGGCTCCAGACGCGCAGGCTCAGTAATTGTGGCTCACGGGCCCAGTTGCTCCGTGGCATGTGGGATCTTCCCAGACCAGGGCTCGAACCCATGTCCCCTGCATTGGCAGGCAGATTCTCAACCACTGCGCCACCAGGGAAGCCCTACCTATCTCATTTGAAAAGTGCTCAGTAAATACAACTTCTTGTTATAACTTTTCCTTTGGAGGTCGTGTCCTCATCACCTGTGTTCTGTGTGTCATCTCTGCAACAGCTCGGGAAACGCAGTGTTGACCCTTATTCCTTCCACTTCATTCCTACCCAGCTTGACCTGTCTGACCTTCCATTTTCTGCCTCTAGATGGCGCTCTTGACTCCGCCTCTGCTACACCTCGTTCCTTCACCGCTTTGCTCAGGGTTCCTGGTTCCTTCAGGTTCTCCACTGATTTCTGACCATGTGGCACATTAATGCACTGCTGGGACTGATTGCATATTTAGTATACACACGCACTTCTCAACTTTTCAACTTCTCAGGACCCTTTAGAACCACTGAGGGAACTCCCTGGCAGTCCAGGAGTTAGGACTCCGAACTTCCACCGCTGGGAGCCAGGGTACAGTCCCTCGTTGGGGAATTAAGATCCCGCAAGCTGCTTGGCACGGACAAAAATCGCCCCCCAAAAACCCACTGCATCTCTGATTTATATAATAAGGTAATATCACTTTATTACATCTGCCTCCCCAAACAGTAAGAATGAGGCTAGGTGATCTGTCCTCAATAGACAGTGACTGGGGCCCCAATTGTCTAAGATTAGCTACGATATCTACTAGGGGGTCTCCGTAGGTCAAAGTTTCCTGGGCTGGTCTCTTACCCTGAAGAAGAATGGGGCTGGTGGCCCGTCTTCTCACCAAGACATTGTGTCCTTTGTGACCTTGTTTCCTGAGCCGGAGGACCAGTCCTCTGGGGTACAGAAGATTAGCTCCAGAATGAACATTGCAAAACTTCCTGGAGCATCAGTTTTTGGGGTATAAGTAATTTAAGTCATTGTTGGAAGTAGAGCACAGATATATGAAGAAGTAGACTATAATATCCTCATAAATTTTCAAGATCAAATATTAATCTTCACAGAAACGTCTTACTTGTGGGGACTGGCTCAGCCTACATTCCCAGGCTCCTGGCATTCTTCTCATCCCCCAGAGGTACACGTTCTCACTCTCTTCTGCTCTTTGAATATTTCACTGGAATAATCTGAGGTGCATTATTGAGATAATATGTGCTGCTCTAGATATCTGCATGCTTTTCATAATCACAATGTGAAAAAGAGCAGCCCATTGCCAACAAATTTATTTGATTAGTGACTGTGGCTCCTATGAAATAGGGCCTAATAATCCTTAAACCAACACCTATTCCAATCTCCCAAGAGCATTATCAAATGAACAAGCCTGGAGTTGATGTACGTCTTTTTTTTCAGGGGCAGGGAGAAGCTTTAATTATTTTGCAATAATTAATATTGGGAAAGAATGTTGCATTAAACACATCTTTAGTGTTTTGGAGTGGGGCCTGGGTATGCTTAGCTTTTAAGGTTCTAATGATGGATGTTTTACATTCTTTAGGATTCTATCAAGGTTTTTGGGCATTTGGAGCCTCCTTGACCCAATGATCACCCAGGAGTTCATAATCCCTCAATTGGTAAGATGATTGTGCATGAAAAAGTATAGCTTACCTTGGTGGTACCTACAGCAGCAAGCTCAGGTCCTCTGTAGGGGTCCCAGAGCTTGTGCTTGGGGCTGGTAATTACACTTAATAATAAGGTTGGTTCAGGGATTGTATAGTCAAAAATGCAGTCTGGAGAGTTCAAAAATTCATCTCGTGGCTGCTTCCCTGTTCTTCATTCCTGGACCAGCTTTCTCAAGTTACTCTTCTTTTGACCAAAGAAAATCATAATCACAGGGAAGGAACTTCAACCAAACATCTGCTGGGGAAACAAGTAGAGCTATTCACCTGCATAATCAAAGAGGTTCCTCAATTACATGGGGCACAGCAGTGACCTGGAGTCCAACCACAGGAGCAGCCATACTGGGGGTCCTTCTCACTAACAGGAAGAAACTGACTGACGGGGAGAATTGCTTGTGGAGGGTGCTGAGGCCGCATAACCCCCAAGTTACCTTAGTTCAGAGTCCCGGGCTAGCACAACTCCTCTCTTAGGTAGAATTCCACTTAGGGAAGGGGGAGGAGAGGGTCGTAAGAGATTGAAGAATGATGCTTAATGGAATACACCAATGACAAAGGAAAGTTGAAATCTATTTCTGAACTGGAATCACCCCTTTGATCTTCCAGCTGTTGAAAGTTTGCTTTTTCACAGAAATGATCTATTCAGATAGATTGTTTGCTGGGCTTTGAGACAGTAGTTGCTTTGAAAAAATTAGTCTTCCCATTACTCACTGGCAGGGTGGTCCTAGGTTAGCTTTCATAGCAGGATAGGATGCATTTCCTTATGGGGCTCCCCTTTTAAAGCTCCTTCCTTTCACCTTATAGAAGCTAGCTAATAAGCTCTGGAAAAGGGGTGATGGCGCTTCTGGCCGACACATTCACCTCTTAATTGTGGCCTTCTGAAAAGGAGTCCTGATCTTTTCCTAACCCATGCGTGAAGCCTGTTATGGGACTGGGAAGTCACACACCCACCTGGTGGAGTGGAGGCAGCACAGATGAGGGGACTTTGGGTGCCTCAAGGCAGAGCAGAGACCAACCAGCTCTCCTCTCTCACAACTAGGGGACATTTGTCCCTGAGTAGAGAGAGAAGCAGGCAGATGGCCAGCCACACACGGTGTGCTTGGAAGGAATATGGGAACTTTCCCTGCGCTGAAAGAATGTCTTTCTGCCGTCACCTGATAGCTGCAGTGCTGGGCACCCCTCGCGAGCGCTTGCTAGGGCTGTCACGTGCACACCATGATGTTCGGCTGACTTCCCTGTCACCCCTTCTAAATGTCCTTCTGCCATCCTCCCCCCTTGTAGCCTGTGCCGTCCTTCTTCCCTTCCTCCCTCCCTTCCTTCCCTCCTTCAGTTATTCCTTCATCCACTCATGACACAGGATTGGTGGGTGAGAGAAGTAGGAAGCAGACTTAGATGACCACACTGAGAAGTGATGATTGCTTTTGCTGCCCGTCTTCAGGCTGTCTGTTCATTTTCAAGTTCCAGTTCAAGGAGTTAGGTCTTGTGAAGCTTCTCCTAAATGCTCCCAAGGAGAGCCACCTGCTGCCTCCTCTGATTTCCATTGTCCTTGTTCAAACTCCCCTCGTTGCAGTTGCTGCTTTGTGTTATTATCTTATTCCATGGAGTCTCCCTACTGGCCAGTGAACACTTAAAGGGCAAGGATTAGTCTTATTGATTTCTAAGCCTGCAAGTGAACTCTGTTCTTGGCCCACGGTATGGGCTTCATAAGTGTGGATTAGATAGATGAAGGAGTGAAATGCATGACTGATCTCCTATTATCTGGAAAATAATGTCAGAATTCCTTAGGACAGCCTGCAGTACTTTGCTAGGTCTCTTCTCAACCTGATCTATTTGGTTCAAACCCTCTGATTCAGCCAAGATAAACTGTGTTGCCCTTCAATATACTACATACACTCCCACCTCCTTTTCTTCCTTCCTCCCTTCCCTCCTCTCTCTCTCCCTCCCTCCCTTCCTCCCTCCCTCCCTCTCTCCTTCCCTCCCTCCCCTTCCTCCCTCTCACTTTCTTTCTCTTTTTCTTTCTTTCTTTCTTTCTTTCTTTCTTTCTTTCTTTCTTTCTTTCTTTCTTTCTCTTTCTTTCTTTCTTTCTTTCTCTCTCTTTCTCTCTCTCTCTTTCTTTCTTTCTCTCTCTCTTTCTTTCTCTCTCTCTCTTTCTTTCTTTCTTTCTCTCTTTCTCTCTCTCTCTCTCTTTCTTTCTTTCTTTCTTTCTTTCTCTCTCTTTCTTTCTCTCTCTTTCTTTCTTTCTCTCTCTCTTTCTTTCTCTCTCTCTCTTTCTTTCTTTCTTTCTTTCTTTCTTTCTCTCTTTCTCTCTCTCTCTCTCTCTCTCTCTCTCTTTCTTTCTTTCTTTCTTTCTCTCTGCCCTTTTACCCTCTCCAACTGTATAATATCTACACATGTTTTACTCTGAGTTCCCATCTTGCTCCTTAGTGGAGACTGTTCAGTCCTCTGCAGCCCTACTTTCCTACTTGAATTACTCACAGGGCCCTTAATCACTTATACCTTGTAGCATCTCTTACAGTAGTTTTAAAATTGCTAGTCAATGAAAAATAACTTCTTAAGACTACCTTCTTGTCTC
Organism: Balaenoptera musculus; assembly: GCF_009873245.2. Taxonomy (NCBI): domain Eukaryota; kingdom Metazoa; phylum Chordata; class Mammalia; order Artiodactyla; family Balaenopteridae; genus Balaenoptera; species Balaenoptera musculus. The sequence goes on along the minus strand of NC_045785.1, from coordinate 121,396,493 downwards.
CTGGAAGCTTCCTGAAGACAGCGATGATGTCACATGCTTTTGAGGGTAGAGCTCACTCCCTCTGAGCCCATCGCATTACTGGGAACTCAGGAGCTGCTCAGGGCTGCTACTGAATGAATGAATGAGGCCAGCTCAGAAAAGGAAGACTTGGAGCAATCAAGTCATTTCCAGTTTGAGAGTAGTTTTCCTCTTCTGCCTCAGCTGCCCTAGATAACTGACGGAAGCTACAGCAGCGTGTTGAGTACCTGAGGAAGTGAGAGAAGGTGAAACGGCGTGGAAGAGGAAGGCTTGAAAGACCCCCAGGGACTTCTCTCTTTCACAGATGCCTAAGTCAGACTCCAGTGGAAAATGGAATCAGAATTACTTTGTCTATTTCCTCCACCTAATTGTGCCGTTGACAATGACTCTACTTCTTTCCCTCTGTCCTTTCATATTCATTCACCCTTCCTCGCCCTCTGTTTCATGGATTTCCATTCCACAGTGTGTCTTCTAGACATGCACAGCCATTCTGCCTGTCTTAAAAAATTTTTTTTAACAGAGTAATCCTTTCTCTGCCAAATTCCCTTCCTAAACTTCATGTTCCATCTATTCTTAATGATAGATACAAGATACCTTTACTTCTTTTTGTTAAAGTTGCAAACCCACTCTGCTGATTCCCCAAATGCTCTGTTGGGTTTATTTGATACCAGTGGGCTTTATTTGATCCCATTTTGTTCTAGATAGAACTTAGATTGTATTGAACTGTTCAGCTGAAGTCTGTTATTCATCTTTGTACTCTCGGCACTTAGTATAGCACCTGACTCTTGTTGAACTGTATTAAATTCAAATGAATCTCATTTATGATGGTGTTGAATGTAAGACTGATATTTACCGTAAAGACCAGTGGCCTTCAGAGCGTGGACCCTGAATCAACATCACCTGGAAATTTGGTAGAAATGAATCAGACACTCTGGAGGTGGGCCCAGCAATCTGTGATTTAACAAGTCCTACAGGTGATTCTGATGCATGCTCAAGTTTGAGAACCACTGTTGGACTCTCCTTAGCAGTTGAACTTTTTCAGTAGCTAGTTGTTATATATTAAAGGCTGCAAGAACTCAATCCAGGTTTGTTTAAATTCCTGCTATAACGTGGTTCTAGTACATTGTATGTAAATCTGCAGGGGACAGTGTGGCAGCTGGAGCTTGTTTGCAGTCTCTGATGTTCTATCAGTTGGAGAGAGAGTTGCCTGTCTGTCACCACACACGCCCTGGGCTTTCTTTGCTGCCCTCGATTTGCACTTAGCTGTTCTGTCCTCAGCATCCAGGGGATAAGAGGAGTAATAAAGACAGTGCTTGATCCGAGCAAGCCCTCCTCTGGCCCCCTGTGCTATGCATGGCATTCCTATAACCTGGCCAAGCCGCCCAAACCCCTGTTCTGCCGAGATTCACCTGCACCAGGTAGACAGTGAGGGATTGTTCAGAGCGAAACACTGTGCAATCAACTGGAGATAACAGAGCACAGGGGTCAGGCGAGCTGCCCGGAGCATCTTTCATCTTTGACTTATATTGGTAGGGTGTAAAGTGTGGCATCGGCCTGGCCTCCTCAGCGGTCAATGACGGCCTTGTTCTACCCCCCACTTATCTGCCATCGCTCTGATGTCACAAGTTTCATTTGGGTAGCTGACTTCAAAGGTGCTTTTCAAATTTTTTTAAATTTTTCTATTTCAGGGATAATAGCCCAGCTTTTCAAAAGCATTTTGCTGTGCAATCAAATCAAATATTCTTAAATGCATGGGGCCAAGTTAACCCAGCCCAGGCACAGAGGCTCCCAAAACGTTGCCAAGAACTTGGTGCCAGTTCTGACAGATGGACAAAGGGAAGCTGTGTTTGCCGTCCTCCTCAACTCTATTCTTTTCTCAAATCCATCTGTGTGCTGAGATTTAAAAAACAAAGGATACCCCTCACCATTCCCTTCTCTCTGTGCAAACCGATGCAACTGGGCTATTTTCCACCGGAATCTGCAATATACTTACTACCCAGAAATAACTGGGCAATGGAGTCAAATAATTGAATGACTGAGTTTTTCTGATGGAATGACCACTAGTTCTATGGAAAAAGTCAAGTTGATGGCCCTCATGTCTTATAGACTCAGCTTTCATGTGAGGCCATATCTGTAAATGGACCACAGAATCTATCACTCTGTAGTCTGTTCCTTTTCTTGTTTTCTTCCATTGTCACATTAATGGCCGAATTCTCCGTGGTGGGTTGCCTGGACCACATGGCAGCCTCACCTGACTTTTAGGTAGGCTGAATTACCAGACACAACCTCTAACCTTACATGAGAGGAACATATTTCCAGTGAATGATAATGACAAACATTAATTGACATTTGTTATTTTATAGGCACTGAGCTAAGTGGTTTCTAGGTATCATCTCATTGAATTCTCATACCATCCCTCTGTGACAGGTTCTGTTAACCACATATTACAGATGAGAAAATAAGGCTCTTAGCCACAGTGTTTCATGGCTCCTGAGTCCTGCTGCAGGTGGAATCTGAGTAAAGGGAAATACAGAGCTGAAAGAAAGAATAGGACCATGATTTTTAACCAGGGAATTTTTTCTCTGAGCTTCTCAGCAATAGCAAGGGATAAGAGGAGGCATCACTTCTGGGTTTTCAGCCCCCCAGGGTCTGCCTTCTCTCTGGGGCTAAGGAGGGCCCTCCCTGGGGGAAGGGAGGAGATTCCTTTGCTACTCTAGGTGCTGGAGATTGGAGAGATGTTAAGCCAAAATCATGTCTGAAGAGCAAGGACCAAACTTGACTTTACAATCTCTAAATTGTGGGTACTTGACTGTTCACGGCACCAAAGAGCATAGGGCAGAGTTAGACACAAGTCTTATACTTTAGGAATATAAACTGAGTGGTCCTCAGGGAATGCATCTGCAAGTTCAGACATAAAAAGCTATGGAGATAAGTGCCTAAAAATAATGATGGACAGAACGCCATGCCATTGACCTCTGGAGGGGCAATTTGCAAGTCAACCAAAATGCATCAAATGATAAAAATACTTTTAGAATTAGAATTTGAGCAAGAAAATCCAGTAACAAAGGATATCCTTCTGCTGAATGTCAATGGTGAAAAGGAGCAGGTCACAGAGAAAACAGAGCTCCCCAATACCTACTTTGCTTCTATACTTTTTTAAAAAGAAAGATTGTACAATGGTGGAGGTCAACATCAGCATCGTTGGGAGGGGATTTAAGCCCTGGAGAGGGGGAGAAGCAATAATGGAGAAACAAGGTGCTCTACATGCATGCAAGTCTCCCGAGAGGAACGGACGGCTTTCAGAGGAGGAGAGAACTTGCATATGAACTGGCTGGAAAGACCCTGCGAAATCTGAAATCTGAGGAATCCGGAAATCAAAGGTCTTTGGAAAGCTGGCTTGTGAGCTCTTGGACAAGGAAGCAGTGAGCACTTGGATCCGGCGTAAATGCATTGAGGACAAGTGATGCTAAAATAGGCTCATCTCCTTTCTTCTTGGGATTTCTACAGGTATTTAATGAAACATCTGACAAACTCATATGGTTTCAAGCTACGCACAATGACCAATATGCTAAGTGAGAAAATTAGAATCCCAATGTTATTGGTGCACTGGGCCAATAAACCAAACTTCACAAGATAAATATAACATAAAATCAATAACTGTTCCAGTACTGACTAGGGTGAAGGTGGCTTGCTCGGCATACCCTTAAAAAGACTTTAGGCTTTTAGGTAATTATAAACTTGATAAAAATATCACCTGGGATGTGATATTTTTGCCTAAAAAGTGAGTTCAAACTTGATCCACGTGAATGGAAATATAATGTTTAGAACTAGGAAAAAAGGAAATCAACCTATTTTAATGCCTTCCTTCTGCAAAATATTTTCAAATGCATTATCTCATTTTATTTATTTTTTTCACAACCTATAAACCCCACTTTTTATAGCTGAATTACAGACCAAGACACAGAAAGGCTACTTAACTTTTTTAAGACCATGTAGCCAGAAAATAGAAATGTCAGAGTTCAAACTCAGGTGGGTTTAATTCCAAAGCCCTGCTTTTTCCATTCTCCCATAATAAGTCTTCTATAGAGTCATGTGGGACTCTGTTTACACTGAAGCATTGGGGATGGGAACACCTATGCTCAAGGGAGGAATTAGCAATCTAGAGCATTTTTAGGGGCTGATTCCCCCGTATTCCACTCTGGAGTTAGTGTGCTGTTCAGGGCACCAACGTTTTTTGGGTGAGGAGGAGGACAAAAATATAATGTAGTTACAGTGATAAAGCATCTGAAAATTGTCATACGAAGAAACACTGACAATATTAAATTAGCAAACTAAAGATTTAGGGGGAATTTGAAATATGTCTTCCAGTAGTTGAATGTCTGCTCTAGGAAAGAAAGAAAAAGATGTGTTTTGATTACTCCAGAGGCAGATCTAGAGCCAATGGGGGATGGTTACAGGAATGTCAGTTTCCACTGTGTGTAAGTTTCCTATTGCTGCTATAACAAATTACCCCAAACTTAGCGGCTTAAACAATACAAATTTATCATCTTATAGTTCCATAGGTCAGAAGTTTAACATGGATCCTAGTGGACTAAAATCAAGGTGGCAACAGGGCTGTGTTCCTTCTAGTGGCTCTAAGGGAGAATCTATTTCCACCTTCTAGAGTTTGCCCACATTTCTTGGCTCATGACTCCCTTCCTCCATCTACAAGGCCAACAACATTGCACCTCTCTGATCACTCTTCTGAAGTCCCTCTGACACAGCTGGGAAAAGTTCCTTTCTTATAAGGACCTAGGTGATTAGGCTGGGCCCATCTCAAGGATAATCTCCCTGTGGCAAGATCCTTAAACATCTGCAAAGTCTCTTTTGCCATATATTCATGGGTTCCAGAGATTAGGACATGGACATTTTAGGCGGGCCATTATTCTGTTTATCACACATTCAGCATAAGAATGGATTATGTAGATAGATTCCTAATAAAGCTATACAGCAGTGAGTGGGCTGCATTGACATGCCACTCCTGGAAATAATCCGACAGAGAATGGACCAACTTTTGATGACAATGCTGTAGATGGGATTCTAATACCTGATAAGAGGTTGATTAGATGTCTTTATAAGGTTGTTCCAAACCTGAGACATAAGAAATCTGTCACAAATGGTGTAGTGGGTTGAATAATGTCCCTTCAAAATTCATGTCCACTCAGAACCTCAGAATAGGACCTTTGGAAATAGGGTCTTTGCAGATGTAACTAGTTAAGATGAGGTCATATTGCATGAGGGTGGGCCTTAAATCAAGTGACTGGTGTCCTTATAAGAAGAGGAGAGGAAACACAGAGATACAGAGGGAAGAGGCCTGTGAAGCTGGAAACAGAGATTGGAGTGATATAGCTACAGGCCAAGGAAAACCAAGGATTCTCGGCAGCCACTAGAAGCAAGGAAGAGGCAAGGAAGTATTCTTTGTAGAACCGTAAGAGGGAGCACGGTTCTGCTGACACCTCGATTTCAGACTTCTGGCCTCCAGATTCTCAAAGAATAAGTTTATTTTTGTGGTAATTAGTTATGGCAGCCCTAGGAAACCCATACATGTGAGAAGATCTAGGGACTCTGCTTGCCCTTATTTTGACACATGCTGTCTCAAGATTTCTAACTCTAGTCCTTTTTTTTTTTATAGACAATTTTTTTAAAGAGTGGTTTTAGGTTTACCAAAAAAATTAAGAGGAAGTTACGGAGATTTCCCATATACCTCCTGACCCCACACATGCACAGCCCTCCCACTGTCAACATCACTCACCAGAATGGTATGGTTTTACCAAGGATGAACCCCCATCGACACCTCATAATCACCCAAAGTCCATAGTTTACTTTACGGTTCACTCTTGGTGTTGTACATTCAGTGGGTTTGGACAAATGTATAATGATGTATGTCCATCATTATAATATCATACAGAGTATTTTCATTGCCTTAAAATCTCTGTGCTCTGCCTATTCATCTCCCCCAGAAACCACTGATCTTTTTATTGTCTCTATCATTTTGCCTTTTCCAGAATGTCATATAGTTGGACTCATATAGCTTTTTCAGACTGGTTCTTTCACTTAGTAACATGCGTTTAAGGTTCCTCCATGTCTTTTCATGGCTTGATAGCTCTTTTTTTTTTTTAAGCAGTGAATAATATTTCACTTTCTGGATGTACTACAGTGTATTTGTTCACTTACTGAAGGACGTCTTTGTTGCTTTCAAGTTTTGGCAGTTATGAATAAAACTGCTATAAACATCCATGTGCAGGTTTTTGTGTGGACCTAAATTTTCAATGCCTATGGGTAAATACCAGTTGCTGGATTGTGCTGTAAGAGTACTTTTAGTTTTGTAAGAAACCACCAAAATGTCTTCCAAAGTGACTGTGCCATTTTGCATTCCCAACAGTGATATATAAGAGTTCTTGTTACACCACATACTTGTCAGCATTTGATGTTGTCAGTGTGATTTTGGCCATTTTGATAGGTGTATAGTAGTATCTCATTGTTTTAATTTTCATTTCCCTGGTGACATATGCTGTGGAGAATTTTTTCATACGCTTATTTGCTACCTGTTTATCTTCTTTGATGAGGTGTCTGTTAAGGTCTTTGGTCCATTTTTTAAATTGGGTTGTTTTCTTATTGTTGAGTTTTAAGAGTTCTTTGTTTATTTTGGACAACAGTCCTTTATCAGATGCATCTTTCCCAAATATATTCTCTCAGTCTGTGGCTTGTCTTCCAATGCTCTTGATACTGTCTTTCGCAGAGCAGAAGATTTTAATTTTAAAGAAGTCCAGCTTATCAGTTATTTCTTTTGTGGATTGTGTTTTTGGTGTTGTAACCTAAAAGGCATCACCAAACCCAAGGTCATCTAGGTTTTTTCCTGATATCTTCCAGGAGTTGTATAGTTTTGCAGTTTACATTAGCTCTATGATCCCTCTTGAGTTAATTTTTGTGAAAGGTGTCTAGATTCATTTTTTTGCGTGTGGATGTCCAGTTGTTCTACCACCATTTATTGAAGAGACTATCTTTGCTCTGTTGTATTGCCTTTGCTCCTGTGTCAAGTATCAGTTAACTAGATTTATGTGGGTCTATTTCTGGGCTCTCTATTCTGTTCCATTGATCTTTTGGTCTATTCTTTCACCAGTACCACACTGTCTAGATCACTGTAGCTTTATGGTAAGTCTTGAAGTTGGGTAGCATCAGTTCTCCAACTTTGTTCTTCTCTTTCAATACTGTATTGGCTGACCTGGGTCTTTTGCCTCTCTTTATAAACTTTAGAATCATTTTGTCCATATCCACTTAAAAACTTGCTGAGATTTTATTTGAGATTGCATTGAATCTGTAGGTCAAATTGGGAAGAACTGATATTTTGACAGTATTGAATCTTCCTATCTATGCGCATAGAATATCCCTCCATTTATTTAACTCTAATTTTGTTCACCAGAGTTTTGTAGTTTTCTTCATATACATCTTGTATGTATTTTGTTAGATTAATACCTAAGTATTTATTCTTGGGGGGTTCTAATTGTGTTTTAATGTCAAAATCCACTTGTTCATTATTGGTATGTACAAAAGCAATTGTCTTTTGTATACTAACCTGGTATCCTGCAGCCTTGCTACAGTCACTTATTATTTCCAGGAGTTTTTGTGTCGATTCTTTTGGACTTTCTACATAGGTGATCATGTCATCTGTGAACAAAGACATATGTCTTCCCAATGTGTACACTTTTTATTTCCTTTTCCTGTGTCATTGCATTAGACTCTACCCCTTTTTAACATGCTGTTAAGGTCTTTGGTCCACTTTTTAAATGGAGATAACTTCTCTCACGCTCTAGCTCTATCGTAATGGCCAAGTGTACAGGCCCTGGAAGCTAATGGCTCAAAGCTGAGTACTCAAGTCTCTTTATGATTCAGTTCTCTTATATTTTTAAGGATAAATAATATTTCCTACTTTGTAGGCATAATAATATTACCTACCTTGTTGTGTTATGGTGAGGATGAAATAAAACATCAATGTTTTTAAAAAGCACTCAGTAAAGTATATTCACTCATTCTATGATCATTTATGGAGTCTGTCCCATTTTCTATGTACTATTCTAGGTGCCTGGGATATCACCACGCACAAGTCAGGCAAAAAGTCTCTGGCTTCATGGCATTTACATTGTACCAGGGAGCAGAAGATAATGAACAGAAAACTTGATAAATATGTAAATTATGTAATAAGCTGGAAGGAAATAAGAACTATGTAAAAAAAAAAAAAGATGCAGAGTAAGGGACATCGGGAGTATATGTGGAGAGTTTCAGGCTGAAATTCTAAACTGAGTAGTCAGAATAGGCCTTATTGTGAAAGTGAGATTTGAGCAGAAACCTGAAGCAAATGAGGGAGTTAGTCATACAGATATATGGGAAGGAGCATTTAAAGCATAGAGAACAAGCTGTGCAAAGGCCCTGAGGCAGGAATATTTTTAGCACTTTGAAGAATATTTATATTGTGTTTGAAGAATGTTTCTATTGTGCTGAACAGAGATATAGTCATAGAGTTAAGGGAAGGGAGTGGGTAAATGAGGATTCAGGAAGGGGAAAGGTGACAATCTAGGGATTTGGCTTTTATCCTGAGCAAAATGGTAGCCATTAGAGGGAAGTGAGCAGAAGAGTAACATGATTTGACTTACTTTTTAAAGAAAGTTCTCTAGCTACTCAAGCTAGGTATTAAGAATAAATCACACAGGTTTAAGAGTGAAGCAAGGAAACTACTGCTGTTGTCTAGTGGAGAGATAATGGTGGTCTGGTCCAAGGTGGTAACAGTAGAGGAGGTCAGATTCTAGATACATTTTAAAGGTAAATCCAATAGGATTTGATGATGTTGAGAGTAAGAAAGGAGTCAAGAATGACTCCAAGGGATGAAGTGAGAGAGTAGCATTGACATATATACACTACCAAATGTAAAATAGACAGCTAGTGGGAAGCAGCTGCATATAGCACAGGGAGACCAGCTCGGTGCTTTGTGACCACCTAGAGGGGCGGGATAGGGAGGGTGGGAGGGAGGCTCAAGAAGGAGTGGATATGGGGATATATGTATACATATAGCTGATTCACTTTGTTATACAGCAGAAACTAACACACCATTGTAAAGCAATAATACTCCAAAAAAGATGTTAAAAAAAAAAAAAAAAAAAAGAATGAGTCCAAGTTTTTTGACCTGAGCAATTGGAAAGGCCATTTACGAAGATAGGGAGGATTGAAAGTTGAGCCCGTTTTGGGGGAAACATAAGGAGTTAAATTTTGGATATGGTAAGATAGTGATGCCTATTATATATTTAAGTGTTGATGTAGAATAGGCAGTTAGATATGGAAGTCTGGGTTTAATAGATAAGAAATAACTTTGTAATATTTAAAGACACATAAAATTCTAAGTAATTGATTTTGTGGAGTATAAATTACAGGAGGGTGAAGACCATGTAAAATTCACTTCTGAATCTTCAGACTGCCTAGCAGAGAGATTCACAAAGTTTATTGTCCAAAAATGTTGACTGAATAATTGAACACTTATACTTTACTGAATTTGTCGAGTCTGTAGCATAAATATAGGACCGATGTGCCTAAAAACTTGGGTTAGATGATTTTTTTCTCTGCTAATTATTACTTAATAGCAAATAAAAAGAGCAGATTATCTGGTTTGCTTATAACTAAGAGTCACTTCTCCTCTACATCCCTGAGTTTCATCCTTTGTGACATTTTGAATAACTTGTTTGTTCATTTGTTTCGTAAATGGATGCAGTAGAAAAATCTAGGATGCAGAACAATTTAAGTGATAGGTAAATTTCCCATTTGTTCCCTACAAGTGACTGCAAGAAAATCATGCTACTTACCTTGCTGAAATTTCTTTGTTTTATTTAATTCTTACTTTTTTAAATCTTAAAATCGAATCCCATCCTCTTTCTCCCATCTCAGCACCTGCTCTGGGCCCTGAAGGGAGCCTTTTTTTTTTTTTTTAATCTGAGAGCCTCAGAGAAAGATGAGCTCATGATCCCTCCCAAGGCTTAAACCCACTTTGTAATCTCAAGTATTTAAATCCAGAAGAACCAGCCAACTGCTCAACATCTACATTTCATCTTGAGCTCTAACCAGGCAGGATTTTCTGACTTGAATCTAGACAGAGAAGGACTTATTTTCAAATAAGACTCAGCCTAAACTCACCCTGAAGCTGACTAGAGTCCCCTAGTCCAGTAATTCTGAAGCCTAGAGATGCACGACAATCACCAACAGGAATTTTAAAAACTACAGATTTCAGGACCACATCCCAGATCTACTGACTCAGAAACCCCCAGGTCTTGGGCTCAGGAGTTTGTATTTTCTAAAGTCTCATTGCTGATTCTGGTACAGATGGTCCATGGATTTAGAACGTGCTACTTCCTTCTAACAAGATGGGACTCACAGCATCTGAGGCATCTCCCCTATTTTTAAAGGCATCCCCAGAAGGAATTGTTCAAACTGCCTCTGCAAAAGAGCTATGTTTCTAATGTCTTGGTAAATTCTCTTTTAGAAAAATGAGATTGGCCATGCTCATTATTTATTCATTTTATTAATATTTATTAAGCAGTTTGCTAGGTGCTGAGAATACAATGAAAGAAAACACAGTCCTTGCCCTCTTAGAACTCTGCCTATAGTTGGTGGGGGGGATGGACAAATAGGCAATGCATGGTGGGAGGTGCTCTTAGGAATAGATAGACGATCTGGGATATTAGTAGGCAGATACCCCGATGGACACATCACAGACACGCATCACAGACAAGCAAGCATGTATTGCTTGTGTGAAGATAAGTTTGTGCACAGATCCTTTGTGCCTACATCATCTTCAACCGTCAGGTTGGAATGAACTGGCCTGATTTACATTTTTTCTCTTTTTCTCAGACCCCTATTGAACACTTCCTTGTGTGTCTTAGTCTTTTTGGGCTGCTATAACAAATACTGCAGATTGGGTAGCTTATAAACAACAGAAATTTTTTCTCACAGTTCTGGAGGCTGGGAAGTCCAAGAACAGGGTGCCAGCATGGTTGGATAAGGGCCTTCTTTTGTGTCACAGACATCTCATTGTGTCCTCACATGGTGGAAGGGGCAAGGGAGCTCTGTGGGGTCTGTTTTATAAGAGCGCTAATCTAATTCATGAAGACTCCACCCTCACGACCTAATCACCTCCCAAAGACCCCACTTACTAATGCCATTATCTCTGAGGGTTAGGATTTCGACATATGAATTTGGAGGGGGACACAAACGTTGAGACCATAGCACTAAGTAACCACCACAGCTGCCAGTAAATACCCGGGATGCATGAACGCTGATGTCCATGAGGACAACAGGCAGAACTGCCTTCACAAGCAAGAACACGGTATTTTCGTTGCAGTTTATCAAATGTGATTCCACGCCCCTCTACTGTACTCTGGAAATTTGTAGCATCCATTAGGACATATTAGGACAACCCTTCTATATAACTTTGCAGTATATGTACCCCCTTACTCACACATTGCAAAGTGGTTACCTTCCTTACACATCATCTTTTGTTTCAGATATTCCAAGGTCCTGCAAATGGCAATGCATTTGCTGCAACTTGAACTTATTTCATAGAACTGAGTGAATATTCCTAGGGCAGAAGGGCAGGCAGCGATTCTCATTAAGCACTGATGAAGAATTCTTAATAATGAAACTAATCAAAATTCTTTGCCTGTGTGTATATATGACACGTGTGACTACCTACGTGCATGGCCATCTGCATATTTTTACTTTGCCTTCACCACTTAGGTTTAGGGTGCTTTATTTAGATGATCTCATTTCATCTTCACAGTCCTGTGAAAAAGGCAGGAGCTAGTGATATTATATCCATTTTGCCAAATTAAAAAAAAAAAAGATTCAGAGAGCTTATGTCTTATTCAGGGTTACAGCTAGTGAGAGCAGGAGCCTGAAATTAAACTCAAGGGTCTCACTCCAAATCCAAGCCTCTCTTGCATACAGTATTTAGGGTGCTTAGTACATTCTTTGGCAATTCACAGCCCCACAGCATTCCTAAAGAGTGAGGTTGCTGCTTCTATCAACTTGCCACTGTTGGAGTTTCTTCTTGGTGTGAAGTCCAAACTGAGAAGGGTGTCCTGTTATTTTCTCCTTGAATATTTCATATGGCTCTTTGGGTGGAGATACCCACCTGGCCGTTTATTAGTGCTTGAACGTGGCACTTGTTCCAAGAAGTATCAGTAATGCTGATGGTCCAGGGCCATTGCTGTCTTTCCTCACTTTATGCTTACTATTGACAATGGCTCTGTCTGGCTCATAGGATGACTTTTGTAAATTGCTTACATTGTCCATATAAGACGAGGCTACCATTAACATAAGGGATTAAGAGTGTGATCAAAAAGAAATATATTTTGCTTGGGACAAATAAGAGAGGGATAAGATCAGGACTCTGGGACACATACGGCTCTGTCAATGGTGGCGGTTGTCATTTGCAGTAATGATTTACATGGATTAAGCCTAACAGCTTAGAAGGTGCTGGGTTGGGATAATTTTGCCTTTATGAGTTGTCACCCTGAGGTCAGGAAATAAATGTCACAGGCACCTAGAAAAGCAAGTTGAAAAGGTGAGGGACATGAAGTCATGCCTCCAGGGTGACTGACGGGTGTTCCCAGCACACGCTGACGACAGCCTGCACTGTTTGTCCTCATCTGCAGGGGGATGAATTCCCCGGAGCTTGTGATGATTAATGGCACACCAGCTGCTCTATCTTTATTGCTGTCAGTCACCGTGTCTGCCCTGCTTGTCCGCAGAGACGCGGCTTCCGTGGTCAGAGTGCAAGGTGCCGATCAGTGCCTGCCTTCTCGCTGTCCTCGCCTACCTTCCACACCAGCTCCCGCTTTCTTAACAGTTTGCTTAATTTCATGAGCTGCTTCAGAGGCATCTGATGGCCAACTGCGCCACCTGCTGAGCCCAGGAGCAGCATTTAAAATTAGGATTCTGTGCACATCTAAATGGAGCTGACCTGCTATCCTGTCTGTCCACTCCACCTCTGCAGCTGGGTAGCCTAGATGAAAAAGCTATCTGAAAATACAATTTGAGGTAGAGACAGTAGAATGGTGGTTGCCAGGGATTGAGGGGAAGGGGGATTTGAGAGTTATTGTTAACAGGTGGAGAGTTTCAGTTTTGCAAGATGGAAAGAGTCCTGAAGATGGATGGTGGTGATGGTTGCATACAATATGAATACACTTAATACTACCGAACTGTATACTTAAAAATGGTTATGATGGTACATTTTGTGTTATGTGTATTTTACCACAATAAAAAATCCATAGAGGGGCGGGATTAACCAAGATGGCGGAGTAGAAGGACGTGCTCTCACTCCCTCTTGCGAGAGCACCAGAATCACCACTGGCTGCTGGACAATCATTGACAGGAAGACCCTGGACTTCACCAAGGAGGATACCCCGCGTCCAAGGACAGAGGAGAAGCCACAGTGAGACGGTAGGAGGGGCGCAATCAGAGTAAAATCAAATCCCATAACTGCTGGGTGGGTGACTCACGGACTGGCGAACACTTATACCACAGAATTCCACCCACTGGAGTGAAGGTTCTGAGCCCCACGTCAGGCTTCCCAACCTGGGGGTCCGGCAACGGGAGGAGGAATTCCTAGAGAATCAGACTTTGAAGCCTAGAGGGAATTGATTGCAGGACTTTGACAGGACTGGGGGAAACAGAGACCCCACTCTTGGAGGGCACACACAAAGTAATGTGTGCATCGGGACCCAGGGGAAGGAGCAGTGACCCTGGGGGAGACTGAACCGGACCTACCTGCTGGTGTTGGGGGGTCTCCTGCAGAGGCGAGTGGTGGCTCTGTTTCACCGTGGGGATAAGGACACTGGCAGCAGAGGCTCTGGGAAGTTCTCCTTGGCGTGAGCCCTCCCAGAGTCTGCCATTGACCCCACCAAAGAGCACCGGTAGGCTTCAGTGTTGGGTTGCCTCAGGCAAAACAACCAACAGGGAGGGAACCTAGCCCCACCCATCAACAGTCAAGTGGATTAAGGTTTTACTGAGCTCTGACCGCCACAGCAACAGGGAGGGAACCCAGCCCCACCCATCAACAGTCAAGTGGATTAAGGTTTTACTGAGCTCTGACCGCCACAGCAACAGTCAGCTCTACCCACCACCAGAGCCTCCCATCAAGCCTCTTAGATAGCCTCAACCACCAGAGGGCAGACAACAGAAGCAAGAAAAACTACGATCCTGCAGCCTGTGGACCAAAAACCACAGTTACAGAAAGATAGAGAAGATGAAAAGGCAGAGGGCTATGCACCAGATGAAGGAACAAGAAAAAACCCCAGAAAAACAACTAAATGAAGTGGAGATAGGCAGCCTTCCAGAAAAAGAATTCAGAATAATGATAGTGAAGATGATCCAGGACCTCGGAATAAGAATGGAGGCAAAGATTGAGAAGATGCAAGAAATGATTAACAAAGACCTAGAAGAATTAAAGAACAAACAAACAGAGATCACCAATACAATAACTGAAATGAAAACTACACTAGAAGGAATCAATAGCAGAATAACTGAGGCAGAAGAACGGATAAGTGACCTGGAAGACAGAATGGTGGAATTCACTGCTGCAGAACAGACTAAAGAAAAAAGAATGAAAAGAAATGAAGACAGCCTAAGAGACCTCTGGGACAACATTAAACGCAACAACATTCGCATTATAGGGGTCCCAGAAGGAGAAGAGAGAGAGAAAGGACCAGAGAAAATATTTGAAGAGATTATAGTCGAAAACTTCCCTAACATGGGAAAGGAAATAGCCACCCAAGTCCAGGAAGCGCAGAGAGTCCCATACAGAATAAACCCAAGGAGAAACACGCCGAGACACATAGTAATCAAAGTGGCAAAAATTAAAGACAAAGAAAAATTATTGAAAGCAGCAAGGGAAAAACGACAAATAACATACAAGGGAACTCCCATAAGGTTAACAGCTGATTTCTCAGCAGAAACTCTGCAAGCCAGAAGGGAGTGGCATGATATACTTAAAGTGATGAAAGGGAAGAACCTACAACCAAGATTACTCTACCCGGCAAGGATCTCATTTAGATTTGATGGAGAAATCAAAGGCTTTGCAGACAAGCAAAAGCTAAGAGAATTCAGCACCACCAAACCAGCTCTACAACAAATGCTAAAGGAACTTCTCTAAGTGGGAAACACAAGAGAAGAAAAGGACCTACAAAGACAAACCCAAAACAATTAAGAAAATGGTCATAGGAACATACATATCGGTAATTACCTTAAACGTGAATGGATTAAATGCCCCAACCAAAAGACATAGACTGGCTGAATGGATACAAAAACAAGACCCATATATATGCTGTCTACAAGAGACCCACTTTAGACCTAGGGACACATACAGACTGAAAGTGAGGGGATGGAAAAAGATATTCCATGCAAATGGAAATCAAAAGAAAGCTGGAGTAGCTATACTCATATCAGATAAAATAGACTTTAAAATAAAGAATGTTACAAGAGACAAGGAAGGACACTACATAATGATCCAGGGATCAATCCAAGAAGAAGATATAACAATTATAAATATATATGCACCCAACATAGGAGCACCTCAATACATAAGGCAACTGCTAACAGCTATAAAAGAGGAAATCGACAGTAACACAATAATAGTGGGGGACTTTAACACCTCACTTACACCAATGGACAGATCATCCAAAATGAAAATAAATAAGGAAACAGAAGCTTTAAATGACACAATAGACCAGATAGATTTAATTGATATATATAGGACATTCCATCCAAAAACAGCAGATTACACGTTCTTCTCAAGTGCGCACTGAACATTCTCCAGGATAGATCACATCTTGGGTCACAAATCAAGCCTCAGTAAATTTAAGAAAATTGAAATCATATCAAGCATCTTTTCTGACCACAACGCTATGAGATTAGAAATGAATTACAGGGAAAAAAACGTAAAAAGGACAAACACATGGAGGCTAAACAATACGTTACTAAATAACCAAGAGATCACGAAGAAATCAAAGAGGAAATCAAAAAATACCTAGAGACAAATGACAATGAAAACACGACGACCCAAAACCTATGGGATGCAGCAAAAGCGGTTCTAAGAGGGAAGTTTATAGCTATACAAGCCTACCTAAAGAAACAAGAAAAATCTCAAGTAAACAACCTAACCTTACACCTAAAGAAACTAGAGAAAGAAGAACAAACAAAACCCAAAGTTAGCAGAAGGAAAGAAATCATAAAGATCAGAGCAGAAATAAATGAAATAGAAACAAAGAAAACAATAGCAAAGATCAATAAAACTAAAAGTTGGTTCTTTGAGAAGATAAACAAAATTGATAAGCCATTAGCCAGACTCATCAAGAAAAAGAGGGAGAGGACTCAAATCAATAAAATCAGAAATGAAAAAGGAGAAGTTACAACAGACACCACAGAAATACAAAGCATCCTAAGAGACTACTACAAGCAACTTTATGCCAATAAAATGGACAACCTGGAAGAAATGGACAAATTCTTAGAAAGGTATAACCTTCCCAGACTGAATCAGGAAGAAACAGAAAATATGAACAGACCAATCACAAGTAATGAAATTGAAACTGTGATTAAAAATCTTCCAACAAACAAAAGTCCAGGACCAGATGGCTTCACAGGTGAATTCTATCAAACATTTAGAGAAGAGCTAACACCCATCCTTCTCAAACTCTTCCAAAAAATTGCAGAGGAAGGAACACTCCCAAACTCATTCTATGAGGCCACCATCACCCTGATACCAAAACCAGACAAAGACACTACAAAAAAAGAAAATTACAGACCAATATCACTGATGAATATAGATGCAAAAATCCTCAACAAAATACTAGCAAACAGAATCCAGCAACACATTAAAAGGATCATACACCACGATCAAGTGGGATTTATCCCAGGGATGCAAGGATTCTTCAATATACGCAAATCAATCAATGTGATACACCATATTAACAAATTGAAGAATAAAAACCATATGATCATCTCAATAGATGCAGAAAAAGCTTTTGACAAAATTCAACACCCATTTCTGATAAAAACTCTCCAGAAAGTGGGCATAGAGGGAACCTACCTCAACATAATAAAGGCCATATATGACAAACCCACAGCAAACATCATTCTCAATGGTGAAAAACTGAAAGCATTTCCTCTAAGATCAGGAACGAGACAAGGATGTCCACTCTCACCACTATTATTCAACATAGTTCTGGAAGTCCTAGCCACGGCAATCAGAGAAGAAAAAGAAATAAAAGGAATACAAATTGGAAAAGAAGAAGTAAAACTGTCACTGTTTGCGGATGACATGATACTATACATAGAGAATCCTAAAACTGCCACCAGAAAACTGCTAGAGCTGATTAATGAATATGGTAAAGTTGCAGGATACAAAATTAATGCACAGAAATCTCTTGCATTCCTATACACTAATGATGAAAAATCTGAAAGAGAAATTATGGAAACACTCCCATTTACCATTGCAACAAAAAGAATAAAATACCTAGGAATAAACCTACCTAGGGAGACGAAAGACCTGTATGCAGAAAACTATAAGACACTGATGAAAGAAATTAAAGATGATACCAACAGATGGAGAGATATACCATGTTCTTGGATTGGAAGAATCAACATTGTGAAAATGAGTATACTACCCAAAGCAATCTACAGATTCAATGCAATCCCTATCAAATTACCAATGGCATTTTTTACGGAGCTAGAACAAATCATCTTAAAATTTGTATGGAGACACAAAAGACCCCGAATAGCCAAAGCAGTCTTGAGGGAAAAAAATGGAGCTGGAGGAATCAGACTCCCAGACTTCAGACTATACTACAAAGCTACAGTAATCAAGACAGTATGGTACTGGCACAAAAACAGAAACATAGATCAATGGAACAAGATAGAAAGCCCAGAGATTAACCCACGCACCTATGGTCAACTAATCTATGACAAAGGAGGCAAAGATATACAATGGAGAAAAGACAGTCTCTTCAATAAGTGGTGCTGGGAAAACTGGACAGCTACATGTAAAAGAATGAAATTAGAATACTCCCTAACACCATACACAAAAATAAACTCAAAATGGATTAGAGACCTAAATATAAGACTGGACACTATAAAACTCTTAGAGGAAAACATAGGAAGAACACTCTTTGACATAAATCACAGCAAGATCTTTTTTGATCCACCTCCTAGAGTAATGGAAATAAAAACAAAAATAAACAAATGGGACCTAATGAAACTTCAAAGCTTTTGCACAGCAAAGGAAACCATAAACAAGACGAAAAGACAACCCTCAGAATGGGAGAAAATATTTGCAAATGAATCAACGGACAAAGGATTAATCTCCAAAATATATAAACAGCTCATTCAGCTCAATATCAAAGAAACAAACACCCCAATCCAAAAATGGGCAGAAGACCTAAATAGACATTTCTCCAAAGAAGACATACAGATGGCCACGAAGCACATGAAAAGATGCTCAACATCACTAATTATTAGAGAAATGCAAATCAAAACTACAATGAGGTATCACCTCACTCCTGTTAGAATGGGCATCATCAGAAAATCTACAAACAACAAATGCTGGAGAGGGTGTGGAGAAAAGGGAACCCTCTTGCACTGTTGGTGGGAATGTAAATTGATACAGCCACTATGGAGAACAGTATGGAGGTTCCTTAAAAAACTAAAAATAGAATTACCATATGACCCAGCAATCCCACTACTGGGCATATACCCAGAGAAAACCGTAATTCAAAAAGACACATGCACCCGAATGTTCATTGCAGCACTATTTACAATAGCCAGGTCATGGAAGCAACCTAAATGCCCATCAACAGACGAATGGATAAAGAAGTTGTGGTACATATATACAATGGAATATTACTCAGCCATAAAAAGGAACGAAATTGAGTCATTTGTTGAGACATGGATGGATCTAGAGACTGTCATACAGAGTGAAGTAAGTCAGAAAGAGAAAAACAAATATCGTATATTAATGCATGTATGCGGAACCTAGAAAAATGGTACAGATGAGCCAGTTTGCAGGGCAGAAGTTGAGACACAAATGTAGAGAATGGTCATATGGACACCAAGGGGGGAAAACTGCGGTGAGGTGGGGATGGTGGTGTGCTGGATTGGGCAATTGGGATTGACATGTATACACTGATGTGTATGAAACTGATGCCTAATAAGAACCTGCAGTATAAAAAAACAAACAAAACAACTAATACTAAACTTTCATTGGGTTATTTGTATGGAAATATGTTAATATAAATGTTTCAGGCATTACATGAAATTTCTAAAAATCTTATATTTGTATTTGTATGGAAATATGTATGGAAATATGTTAATATAAATGTTTCAGACATTACATGAAATTTCTAAAAATCTTATATTTGTATTTGTATGGAAATATGTATGGAAATATGTTAATATAAATGTTTCAGACATTACATGAAATTTCTAAAAATCTTATATGTTCTGGTATAATGTTATAAGTAATAATCCTAGTTATTACTTTAAAATGTATATCTCAGAAATAACTAATTTTCTTGTCAACTGCATTAGTATGAACTTTCATCAAATCTTTAACCGTGGTCATTTTTAAGTCTTTTGTCATTTACAGACAGTTCTGGGTGTACTCTGATGATTTTGCAAATATGTTCCTATAAAAGGGTTTCATCTTCAAGAAATTCATGGAAAAGACTCTGACAAGTACAGGTTTCTGGTAACTGACTGTACTGCTGAACTGAATGAATAAGCATTTTCAGAACTCTAATGAAAAACTGATGAACTCATAAAAGTGCTAACAAAAGATCAAGATGAAAAAAAAATTAATTACATGGGACTGAGTGAACTGATGAGGATGAGTATAATTTTTGTGACTTTCTGTCTGAATTTAAAAAAAAAAAAAATCCCACAAGGACTCAGAGGCAAAGAATATACAAATCAATTTTCACTGCAAAGTAAAGGAGCTGTTACAGTGGAGGATTACTGGACTGAATGTCAATATTATGACATAGTATGAGTGTGTTTCATGTTTGGTAATTGCAATCATTGTTGCTTTTGTTGTGGTCATTCATGTACAATGCTTGGTGTCAGTCTATTTATGTCTTGTAAAAATAAAACACAGTGTGTGTGTGTGTGAATAAAAAAAAAAAAAAAAAAAAAAAAAAAAAAATCCATAGAACTGTATGAAGGAATAGAGTTTTCAGTAAATGAGATATCTTATTTGATCATCAAAATCACATACAGACATACATAAATAACATACATACAATTTGAGGATCTTCCATGTATTCAATCCCCTGTCTCCACAAAACTCTTCACATCTCATTAATCCTGAAATTGGTAATGAGAGGGCACAGTCATTCACTTAGTAAAGTGGCAGAGTAATGATTGGAAATGACCCCATATCTGAGACTTGGGTTCTCATACCCAACTCTATAACCAGCCATTCCAAGAACTTAGCCTATCCAAACTTATTTGTCAACGCATCGATTAAAAGAAAAAGAGATCTAAGATTTCTTTCAGCTCGAAGGCTAAAAAATTCAAATATTTCCCGTGAAGGTAAAAATTTGACTCAAATTCTCAATAGGTTGGAAATGAATGAAACCTTCTTAAGTGCAGGCTTTAGTTAAGGAGAGAGCACAAAGGAAAAGAGCACTTTAAGGCAAAAAGGTGACACAGAGAAGACGGGACAGTTTTCAGACAGAGAGTTCTAATTCTCTAGTGGATCATGAAAACAGTTTATCAGCTTTCAATCAACATTTATAAAAGGAAATAGAACAGAACATATTTGACTTTGTTGCATGTATCATGGTGAGTGTAATGTAAAACTTTTATATCATTTCTGTATGTATGCTATTCTCTTCTTCTAGTTTGTGAGCCTGGGAAGGATAAAGCATGTCAAAAATTCCAGAGAGAGGTGGGCTTGAGAAGTTGTGAGTGCATTTTGAGGACCCAACACCCAGGCCACATTCCTTGACAGGTGGACTTCCAATTCTGTGTGCCATGTCACATCGGATGGTGTAGCTTTTCATAAATCAGACATATCTGAAGGCTTGGAGGGCATGGTGTGAAAAACTAAACAGACAAACTATTAGTGCTAAATTTTCCAGACCTTACAGAGTATTCCTATTAAAAATGTACATGTCCCCAGTGGTCTCATTTGCTAACTTTTCCAACATTCCATTCAGTAAACTAAGCAATTGCCTTTGAGAGACTTTAATTTCCAAATTATGCACAGAATGTTTGCCAAAATGCACTTAATTTGGGGTTGTTCTCATTCTTTGGTGAGAGTCTGTTGTGTAAAGAAGGTTTTTCAGATCCCCAGAGGGAGATTCTCACAAACCCCCAATATTTTCTATTAAAGTTACATAACAATGTAATAAGATCATAATAGTGGGAACAGTTACGTATAATAAATGAGAATTTTATCCCCAGTCCTATATATTAAGTATTAGTCAGGGTAGGTTGACTGCTATTGCAAAACAACCCCCAAACTCTGTGATTGAACAAAATAAGATATTTTTTCTTGTTCACATAAAATCCAATGCAGTGCTCCTGGTTGGGTGGTTCTCCTGGAAAGCTCTCCAACAAGTGGTGACTCAGAGGTGCAGGCTCCTTCCATCTTGTGACGCCACCATCTTTAACAGGGTCTCCAAAGACAAAACAGAAGGAAAGAAAAATGGGGAAGGATATTAAAAATCTTGGCTTGGAAGTAACACACATCACTTACACTCACATTGCTTAGACCAGAACTGGCCACTCAGATGCCAGAGCATGTAGTCCTGGCTGGGAAACACTTTCCAGCAACAACACTACACCATGGAAAGAGGACACCAGTCTCTGATGGCCTGGTAGCTGCCACAGACACATCCTGCACTTAATACAGTTAATCAGAGGTCCACAATAAATATCTGCCATATTTACAAAGGGATAAATGAATGAATAGTAGAGACTATTTTATTTCATGATATTTTATTATTTCCATGACCAAAGCTTCATTTCCTATTTTAAATCATTTTAAAGAATAATACAGAACAAGCACTCATTTTGTTGGTTTTCCTGGCTGATCTTTCAAGTGATTCTATACCATGTCTCAGGATAGCTTAGGTGGAATTTTCCTTAGGAACTAATGTAGGGGTCTGGTAAATGAACTTCAAATCCTTTCCAACTTAGACCTTTGTAAGTTACACAAACATCACTTTGGCATTGCCCATAGTCAATGACATATTCTCTTGCAATGATTCTAGTTCAGCTAATTATGGGACTTGGTTGATGAAGCCAAGGCAATGGTTGTAGCCCGGATATGAGAAGTGTCCCCAGAATTATTCGAGGCTAAGAAAACCAATTAAACTGCAAAACATTCAACTTTACTATAACTTGTCTCATATTATACGTTGGGCTTATGATAACTTTATTTTTATTTAATTAATTAATTAATTTATTAATTTATTTATTTTTTGCTGCATCGGGTCTTCGCTTCTGCTTGCAGACTTTCTCTAGTTGTGGCGAGTGGGGCTACTCTTCGTTGCAGTGCGCAGGCTTCTCATGGGGGTGGCTTCTCTTGTTGCGGAGCACAGGCTCTAGGCACGTGGA
Organism: Balaenoptera musculus; assembly: GCF_009873245.2. Taxonomy (NCBI): domain Eukaryota; kingdom Metazoa; phylum Chordata; class Mammalia; order Artiodactyla; family Balaenopteridae; genus Balaenoptera; species Balaenoptera musculus. The sequence goes on along the minus strand of NC_045785.1, from coordinate 121,373,783 downwards.
CTTCAGTAGTTGTGGCATGTGGGCTTAGTAGTTGTAGCTTGCAGGCTCTAAAGCGCAGGCTCAGTAGTTGTGGCTCACGGGCTTAGTTGCTCTGCGGCTTGTGGGATCTTCCCGGACCAGGGCTCGAACCTATGTCCCCTGCATTGGCAGGTGGATTCTTAACCACTGCACCACCAGGGAAGCCCTTATGGTAACTTTAAAAACCAGAACTGGCAATTTAAAAATCATCAGCAGATTTTAGTACCACCAGAGAGAAAATAAAATGATATATCCAGTGGTTCCAAGAATTCTATCCACAAGATAGATGTATTGTACTTACTGTGGGATAGAGACATTTATTAAGCCTTTCTGTAACTTGAATGACATTTCCTGTAACTCTACCTAATTTACTTTGTTCTAAACTTCTGCTCAGTCCAGAATCTGATTACTCTGCAAATGTTCTTAACTGATTACCCCTTAATAAATATATTGAATTGATCAACACTCTCTATGCCTTCCATAGAACTTACAGACTGATGCCCACAATATCTTTCCTGGAACAGAAGTCCAGAGGCAAGCAGTCCAGACTCAGATGATAGTATCATGAGGTTGCTAAGGATCTAGCCTCCCTCCAGGTTTCTGCTTCACTCTCCTTGGAAAATAACCATCATCCTTATGTCCCGATATGACTCCCAGAGCGCCAATCATCCACCACTTTCTTTTTAAGAGACTTCCAGTGAGTATCCCATATACACTGAAATGAAATGTTTAATATAGTATGCTTGTATCATTTTTAAATGATTATCCACTTTAACCAACTCATTTAGATTAACTACCAACTACCAGTCTTAATAATATCTGTTAACAGAGCTTCTAATTCAGTTTCCCATGATGTTGAATAAGAAGAGGATGCTCGGTAGAGAGAATTAAACATTCCTGTTTGGGGAAATGTACAGTAGGTAGTAGGAATGGCAGAGTAGCATTTGGTTTTCTCATCAGTCACACGCACAATTGGCAGCCTAATTCTGTCAGTTAGAGTACAGTCCAAGCAGATATAACAAAGAGCCCCGCAAAGCACAATGGCTTAAATTGATAGAAATTTATTTTTCTCTTATGTCACAGTCCAGTGGTAATTATAGGGCTCGAGACTGGTACAACAGCTCTGTCCTCATAAAAGGTGTCATCCCTTTGTGGGCAAAGGTGTTTGCTCCAGTGTTTGCTTCTTTCTCAGACAGCTGAAAGATTTTTTAAAAAGGGAAGGACCCGGAGAAACATGCGCCCAGCTCTTTTAAGGGTGCCCCGAAATGGCATATATATCACTTCCGTGGCATATATATCACTTCCGTTCCGCTGGCCAGAACGCCATCATATGGCTACACCTAGCTGCTAGGTAGGCAGCTGCAACTTGTTTCCTGAGGAAGAAAGGGAAACAGACGTTTTGGGACAGCTAGCAGTCTCCCACAGTAATTTGTTGCTATTGAGTCTAATCAACTCTAGCTCATCTGATGGGATCTCATTTCTAAACATGTAAGTCTTAGGATCAGACCTTGATTAATAATAATAAGATGCTATGAACATTCCTGCACTTGTTTGTGTGTGGACATAAGTTCTTATTTCTCTTGTGCATATACCTAGGAGTAGAATTGCTGGATCATATGGTAACTCAGTACCTTTTGAGGTACTGCCCGAATATTTTCCAAAGCAACTGCACCATTTTAAATCCCTGCCGTCAATGTATGGGGGTGCCAATTTCTCCATATCCTTGTTTTCCATATCCTCATCAACTCTCATGATTGCTATCTTTTTGATTATAGCCATCCTAGTGGGTGTGAAGGTATTTCCTGATTTGTATTTCCCTGCTGGCTCATGATGTTTGAACACATTTTCATGTGCTTTTTAGCCATGTGTATATCTTCAGAGAAATCTCCATTTAGATCCTTTGACCATTTAAAAACTTGGGTTATTTGTCTTTTTATTATTGAGTTATAAGCATTCTTTATATATTCCAGATACAAGTCGCCTATCAGATATATGATTTGCAAATATTTTCTCCCATTCTGTGAGCTGTATTTTCACTTTCTTAATGGTGTTGAAGACAAGTTTCTTGCCTCCAATTAACTTGCAGACAAAGATATTATGTGGATACAATACAGGGAGAATTTTCCTTCAATGAATTTTTTCTAATGAAGTAGAGTTGATTTACAATGTTGTGTTAGTTTCAGGTGTACAGGAAAGTGATTCAGATATATATATATATATATTTTTTTTTTTTTCAGATTCTTTTCCCTTACAGGGTATTACAAAATACCTAGTATAGTTCTCTGTGCTCTACAGTAGGTCCTTGTTGGTTATCTATTTTATATACAGTAGTGTGTATATGTTAATCTCAAACTCCTAATTTATCCCTTGCCTCCCTTTCCCCTTTGGTAACCATAAGTTTGTTTTCTAGGTCTGTGGGTCTATTTCTGTTTTGTATATAAGTTCATTGTATCATTATTTTTAAGAGTCCACATAAAAGTGATATCATATGATATTTGTCTTTCTCTGTCTGGCTTACTTCACTTAGTATGATAATCTCTAGGTCCATCTATGTTGCTGTAAATGGCATTATTTCATTCTTCTTTATGGCTGAATTTATTTATATATATATATATATACCACATCTTCTTTATCCATTCATCTGTCGATGGACATTTAGGTTACTTCCATGTCTTAGCTATTGTAAATAGTGCTGCAATGAACACTGTGGTGCATGTATCTTTTTGAATTATGGTTTTTTCTGGATATAGGCCCAGGAGTGGGATTGTAGGATCATATGATAGCTTAAAAATCACCCCAGATGGAGGCTGTGGTTGATTAGGAGAACAAGTGTCCAAGTGTCTACTCCTCAGGTAGTCTGTGTAAATTCTTTTGTGACCAACTATTTAGCACATAAATTCAGTCAAAATAGCAGTCAGTTCAGTCAAAATAGCAGTCAGTTCAGTCAAAAAGCTGCTTTGGCTGAGTTTTCTTTTTTACTGGGCTGACCGAATGTTGACTGAACCCACTGCTTATCTGATAGTGAAAAAATGCCCAAGGACTTCACTGCTTTTTATTTCACTTATTGACCATAGAATCTACTCTACTTGGTTAGAAGAATTACAGCTTGGAACCAACAGATCCAAGGGGTCCAGCTCATACATGAGCAAGTTAAGACACTCATCCTGGTCTCATAGTGCCTGGTAGTGAGGACGACCAGAAGCTGTCTCCCTGAGTTTTAGGCAGGCGGTCTCTCTCCCTACACCCCTATATTATTGCCCCTCCTCCCTGCCCTTCCTGGTGGCCTCTTAAACCTTCTGGCTCACTTTCCTGAAAAGCAAGACTGGGAAGTGAAAGTCTCTGGGCAGTGTTTAGGGTCTTTAACAACAACTGCGTTGCTGTTGGGGCCCAGGGTTGGAGTAGCTGGGCATGTAGATTCAGTCCATTTTTTCTCTTATTGAGCAGATAGAACACTCCCAGGAGCTAAGGGCTTCTGGGCACAGAATCTGCCAGTGCGGCATCCTGGCTGAGGGTTGATCTAGCACAGGAACAGATGACGGGACGGCAGGCAGTCTGTCCCCTTCTAGGGAATAAGGCAAGGATTCCTTTAACACAATGTGACAACTAATCTCTCTATAGCATCTGACTGAGAGGTTTTAATTACTACTGTGATATACACACGTGATTCCTTTATTCACACAAACAGCCAGGGTGTTTATGTGTTTCTCCATTATTTTGCAGGGTGTGTATCAGCACAGAGTGAGCTGATTCTGAATCCTTCTCCTTCTTTTCTCCTTGTCTCTTTATTTCCCCCTCTCCTCCTGTTTTCTTCTCACCACCCCCCCTCATTTCTTCTTAATTTGTGAGAATGAGCTTATTGATTTTCTGCTTTGAACATAAGGCCGAGTCCTTCAGCTTTCCTTCCCCTCCCAGATATGGCAGCAAACCCAGTGGTCACAGGGAATGGAGGTGTTTTCACAGCCTGGCGGGCATTCAGATGAAGACCTCTTTGGGAGAGTGTGTGTGTGTGTGTGTGTGTGTGTGTGTGTGCTGGGGTGGAATTGCATTGTGGAGAAAGGCAGGAATTACAAAAATGAATTTGGGGGGAGCATCTAGATCAGACTTTCTTCTAGCTTAGAGTTAAACTGTGACCCAGTTCTGAGCCTGTGTCACCATAATACCAAGTATCTATAGCATTTGCCATGTAAAAACATAAATATCTTGATTTTACAGTAACAGATGTCTAAATAGTTGAAAGAATCAGGACACTAACTGAGATTATTTGTTTATATTCAAATATAAGATGATCTAAATCATCAGTTTGGAAGAGTATTTGAAATCTCCATTTGTAAATCTCCCTGCTTTTACTAGGCAGAACAATGTTGAAAAAGATGCCAAGAAAAGTTTTAGAAAATGGAAATATTGATCAGACATGGTTTGAGGGCCAAGATGTTCCACAGTGAAGCACTTCTCAGTGGTTTAAATATATATATGGACACTTGTTTCATTTAAAGAGAAAGAAAATGAATTGAAGAGGAAAACTCTGAAATCATCACTGTTATGCCCCAATGGGCAGAGTGAGGATAATACTCTGTCATCCTTTGCCTGCTCTGGTGATGCCAGGCCTGTGGGTGGTAATTTTCACCCCAAGGTTCACATCACCCCAAGGCTTAGAAGAGATTTTAGGGTTTTTAACTATTCTCCCTTAAGTTCAGTTCTTACCAAGAACAAGACTACAGCCACTTTGGAGAGACAAACTGATGATACTTAACCTGGTTTGATGGAAAGGAAACTTCATCCTTCCTGTTCTCTACTCCAGGAACCATCAAATTAATGTCATTCACTGTCTCAACATGCTACGTTTGGTGGACTCTAGCAATGTTTCCTAAATTTCTAGCATCTCAGCCATCAGTTCCCTGCTATGCTGCCCTCATCCTTCTGCAGCAGGCCTTGCTTTGGAGTGGATAATGTAAGGGCCTCTACAGCTCCTGTGTATGACTCAGACCACATCATGCTGACCTAGTCTAGCCTTTGGTCTGACTCTTTGGGCCACCCAGGGTCTTGGCTACCTACTTTAGAGGGTTAAGTGCATCACAAAATTCCCTCCCTCTACCAAGTATCTGACCAAGAACTGGACTATTTGCCTGTTATCCAAACGTGCTCTGTACTTTTTCATTTCTAAACCTTTGTCTGCTGTTCCACCCTCCTGGGATGCCCTTCCATACTCAATGTCATCAAAATCCTACACATCTTAAAAGATTCAGCCTAAATGCCTCCTTTTCCAAGGGCCTTTCCTCTGAGCCCTCATAGCACTTTCCTTGCAACTCTTTGGGGCTCTGATAATACTCTTTGTGGAAAAGGAGGAGGAGCCTTGATTGGAAAACAATGCATTTGCTTCAGCTCTGTGACCAAAAGGTGTGTGGCCTTAACTGTGTTCCTCAATCTCCTTGAGCCTCAGTTTCCTCATGTGTCAACATGATGGGTTGAATTATATGGCCTCTAAGGAGCCTTCTGTTTAAAGCCCAGTAATTATAATTATATAATTATGTACTATAATTATATAATTATAACCCTATGATTATAATTCAGAGTCTACATGTTAACTCCCCTATAACCCGCTAACTTCTTTAGGGCAAGATTGATACCTTATTCACTTAAACTTTCTTTTTCTTTTTGGTGCAAGAGTATCTTACACACAGTACATACCCAATAAATCCTTGTTAAATGAAAGAGTGGAGGACAAAAAGCTTGCTGCAATTTGATCTCACGTCTTATTTTGTTTTTAGATTGATATGGAAAAGAGCTGATGTGTACTGTTTATTTAATAACTGTTTCCTACCTCCTGTTGTTCATACACAGCACTTGCTTTGGCTAAAAGTTATGTACCGGAGATCAAATTTTGATGAAAGGAAGGTGGCTCTCCTATCCTCTGACTGTCTTTTTCTGTGTGCATATGAAATTTTGTCTTTCTAAATAAATTGCATGAGATACGTATTAATTTATCCAAGGGGATATTCTTCACCCTCTGCCTTCTGTCACAAAAGAAGCATGCTTTTGATTTTTGAAGAGATGCGCAGTGCTTCTATATAACCCCATGGCTACTGGAGCTCTCTGAATTGGTTGGCTGCATAAAGTGGGAGATCACCCATGTGATGTGATTTCGGACATACTAGTGGGGCTACCATCTGCTTACCCATTGGTTGTCATGAAAGAATTACTCCTTTGGTTCAAGAAGGCTTTGTATCTTCAAGAGCAGCCTGGTAAAATGGTATACCTCAGACTATCACTGAAGATCCTTTAGGCCATCATCCTTTACCTCAAGCGCATTCTAGAAAACCCAAGTTCCATGAGCGGCTAATAGGTGTTACATAAAAATGAAATCTCTGTGATGAAAAAATTGGGACAGCTATAACACTTAAAATTAAACAGGCTTTCGGGCTTCCCGGGTGGCGCAGTGGTTAAGGATCCGGCTGCCTATGCAGGGGACACGGGTTCAAGCTCTGGTCCGGGAAGATCCCACATGCCGCGGCGCAACTAAGCCCATGTGCCACAACTACTGAGCCTGTGCTCTAGAGCCCGTGAGCCACAACTACTGAAGCTGGCGTGCCTAGAGCGCATGCTCTGCAACAAGAGAAGCCACCGTGATGAGAAGCCCGCGGACCACAACAAAGAGAGGCCCCCGCTCTCCGCAACTAGAGAAAGCCCGTGTGCAGCAATGAAGACCCAACACAGCCAAAAATAAATAAATGAAATAAATAAATTTATTAAAAAAAATTAAACAGGCTTTCCTGGTTACAGGACTTCTCAGAACCTTGAATAGGCCAATGTGCAAGGGGAATGCAGTAGTCACAGCTCCCAAATTTATATGACAGAACCAGAACCCTCTCCAGTACTTATTTTATTTTATTATTTATTTTTTAGATTAAGTGTCCCAAGAGTCTAGATTTTCACCAAATATACTCTGAGGAAAGTTGCCTTAGGGGCCATGAGAGCTAGCCCTATGCCAACTTCAGAGAGGCAAGCAGGGCTGAAGTGAATAAAAAGATGCATCAAAGACACACTGCAGCCTCCAGCAGCTCAGCCAAACTCAGCATGGCAGGGGAAGGCCCAGAACAGGTGGTGGATGATCCCAGTTCTGCCCGAGCCTCAGGTGGCATCTTTCCTTTCGCAAAGTGGCACCTGATTCAGCTTTGATTGGCTGTCCTCACACTTCCACTGGGTGACCTTGAGGGTTCAGAGAAAGCTGTGCTGTTTCATCAATGTACTTGCTCAATGCTGGGCCCTGCACTTGGCAGAGCAGAGGGAAGCTATGAGAATCCTGACCCAGGACTTCAGAAGGCTCTGCCCATCAGATGCCAAAATTACTGCTTAGCTCACTAAGTCAAAAATTGAGTCTGTTCTGCTCGGGGAAGTGGTCTCAATGGGAGGGGTGGAGTGATTGGAAATCAGTAAAGCTTATTTCTTGATAATGTTGAGTTAAAAATAGATGATTATTTCCCCTTGACTTTTCAAAAGCTTCTTGGCTGTCTATATACAAAGTTCCTAAGACAAACAGGTTGACCACAGACTTTGAAAGAAAAGACTAACCATTCTATAGCTAAATCAAAACCTCTTACATGAGTGAGTGGGCTGCTGTGTGGGAACTGAAGGAAGCCCCTGGGATGGACATGGGAGGAAGAAAGGACGGTGAAGAGCAGCAAGGATGCCAATTCCAGGTGAGAAGCCCTGGTCCACCCTGAGAAGCCCCAGACTGGGGCCTACTGCTCTTGTTACGTAAGAAGGAAAAAGCACAGTTAGAGGAGAGGCTGCAGATTCTGTAAAGCCCTCCTAGAGCGGGCACTGTGTCCAGGCTGTCCTGCTTCCTTCGGCTGCTGCAATCTAGGGCACTCTCTCCATCACAGCCCCACCCCATCCTGTCCCACTCAACCCCCCAATCCTCTACCAGCTCTCTGTCCTGATAGGTCTGTCCCTCACCTGGTGCCCCTGCCTCAACTTTGCGCTCTGCCTGGAATGTCCCAGGCTTCAGTCCTCACCTCTTTGCTGGGCTGTGACCTCCTCAAAGGCAGGGGACACACTTTCTGGTGGTCTTTACAGCCCTAGTCAGCAGCGCACAGCAGGCTCAGAGGATACTGCCAACCTCCGGCTCCCCCATTTCTTTTAAATTCATTTCTCTTGTTCCTCTCGCAACTCATTCAGCATCAGGACACCTCTTGCGTTGCTGCACTGCTTTTTTCCTTACACACTGTGATCTCACTCCTCCCTATTAGACTGCAAGAATCCAAGGAGCACCCTTATTCCCTAGTGAGGTGTCTTGCCCATCCTGTGTGGTCAAACCCAGCAGATGTGAGCAACTAACCACACTCAACCGAGAGCGAAGGGCCAGGTCCGGCTCAGCCGCTGGGGGGCGCCGCATGGAGCGTGGTTCCTCCAGGCTTAGCAGGGATGTCAGAACATGTGGACCAGGGAGCTGAGGATGAAGCTGATTTCCTACTTTCTCTACCCCTAGCCCCTGTGTCCTCGCTTCAGAGGCTGGAGGACCCAGAAAGAGGGGACAAGGTGACCGCCCAGTGGTTAGGGGAGCGGCAGGACAGTGGTCCAGGAAGCAGAGCAGGCTGAAGATGCAGCAGCTCTTTCTCATCTGCCCTGGCGGCAGCCCAGCGGGGGGCTAATGAGAGCCGAGGTGTGAGGCAGGAGCTACAGCGGCAATTACAGCTGCTCAAAGCGCTGACAGCACGTGGTGCCACCGGCGGCGCCGCTACCTGTGCCGCCCCGCTCCTCACCCTCCTAATGAGGTTATTACTGCCCCAGCGGCTGCGGGGGCCTCCAGGCCCTCCCCACCCCTCCGTCTTCCCACTTGTGGGTGCCAGCAGCCCTCAGTTCTCTAAGAGGAGGATGGTCTTACGGGTGTCCCTATACCTACAGGGGGAAGTGTCCCATTAGCGCAGCTGGCTTTTCTGCTCACGGCCTTCCCTGGCTTCTTCCAGAAGGAGGAGAAGGGAGCAGAGGATTGCTGTGGTGCCCCCAGCATTAGCGACCTCTGCCTTCCCCGGGCTTAAGCCTGGGTCCCCCTCTGCGGAACCATGGCAGTGACACCTGTCTAACGCCTGCTCGTTTTCAACACTCAGCTCAGGAGTTCCCTCTTTGGGGGGGTGCCTCCCTGGGCTTCCCTTGACTCTCGCCTCTGGCCAAGAACCCTGTCACGGCCCTTGCCTGGCTCTCTCGCACGCCTCTCGCCCTGGGTTGTAACCCTCACTCCCTTTTTGTTTCTCAGCCACATTGTCGGCTCCCATCACGGTACCTGGCAGAGCTGGGTTCTGTAAAAGTTGTTGAATAACCAAACAAAGGAACCAATCATTGGAATTCACCACCTAGCTCAGCTCTGGGTAGCAGGAGCTGGAGAGGCCAAGGAGCCTGTCCCCACCCCTCTCCCAGGGGTATAGCAGTGCTCAGCATGCTTCCTGGTACACAGTAGGTGCTCCATAAATACCAGGGCTCTTCCCTCTACTCCCTCCTCAATCCAGGCAGCAGCACTAATCATCTTGTTAGAAAATCAGAATGGCTTCAGGACACATCTGCTGCTGAGTAGGAATGTATTCTAAAACAGGCTTGCAAGACTTTTTAAAAAAGTGTATTCCTTCTTGAATCATATTTGTCCCACAAACGGGACAAAGACCTTTGCACTTTTACCAACACCAGGCCTGCCCCCCCTCTCCAAGCGCTTCTTTTTCTCCCTCCTGTGCTCCAGCCAATTCCTGGAGGTACAGACCAACCTCCTAACGCAGGCATCTTCCCCCTGCCCGTGTCCGATGCTCCAAAACCACCCCTTCTTTCTTCCTCCCCGCCTCCCACTCCAGCTCATATATTCTCTCTTTTCCTTAGCAAGAATAACTCTGATTGAATTTATCTCCCAATAAGAGAAAGGAAGAGGGGCACAATGATTTCAGTCCAGGAGGGGAGGAGGGAGGTTTCTGGGTGTTGGCGGGCAAGGATGCTTCCTGATGCCCCATATGAAACCTGAAACTTCCTCCTTTCCTCTGTACCCAACCCCCGGCTGTGATCAGGAGGTAAACGACGAGAAATGAGACGCTAAAGCCCACAGCCTCTAGCCCACCGCGGTCTTGGAACAAAGATGTGGTCGGCTGGCAGGAAGCAGCGTGCGCAGTCCACAGGCGCGCCCACCTGCCCACAGCCTCCCGTCCTCGAAACGCCCGCCGTGCTCCACCTCTCAGAACAGCTGGCCCGCGTGTCACAGCCAATTAGGCTTTGGAGGGAGTGAGAGGGAAAAAAGTGACACCGCATACTGACCCCTGCTGTCACGGGGCAGATGTGGAGGCCAGCACGCGTCCCCCGCTCCGCCACGCCGCTAATTAATCACCTCGGCCACCGAGTCGTGACAGCGCTTTGCGCGGAGCGAGGCGCACGTGGAGGCAGGGCCCGGGCACCTGCCGAGCGAGCTGCCGAGTGTGGGGGGGGGAGCTCTGGGCGCCCAGCCGCCCCCTCTCTCAGCTGGCCTGGCAGGCCTGCTGCTAGCAAGTTTTCACGGAAGCTGCTGGGGTTAAAAGGAAGGGTGGAAAACAAGGAGGAAACTTTTGCAAAGCCCCTAAGTAATTACACAGAGTGCAGGCTGGTGGAGGGAGGGAGCTGGGCATGGACATGGGAATGGGGCCGGAGCCAACCAGAGGACAGACCATCTCCTTAGGGCCGGTGTTTGGGAAGAGTTTGTGGGATGCTCAGGGGTTTGCCTGGGACCAGGAGGCCCTACAGTTTTACCTTCTTCCTCCTTCTACCAGTTTCTTTGTGCATGCTCTTTAGGTCCTGTCCTTTCTCCGTCAGACATTTAGGGAGCGGATCAGGTCCTGCACCAAATACAGAGGAGCCTTGACTCCTGCACATCTGGTAAAACTTGACTTAGATTTTACTGCCTCTAGGATATGGCCCCAACCCCTCAAGTCCACTGTGGGTAGCCTTGTGATGAGCGCCCTGCACCCTGCATTTTCCCAATCACAGCACTCAAGTAACAGAACTGTGACTGTCTATTTAATGAGCCCAGGGACCCCATCAGTGCTACTCACCTTGCCACTCCAGTCCCTAGCACAGTCTCTGGTGCCAGCTTTGCATTTACCCATATTTGTTGAATAATTCCTGAATAAGGCATGAGCATACCGTCAAGGAACTTAAGGTCTGCTGGGGAGGTAGGCACATACCAGGTCACTGCACTGCAGCCTGGCCAAGTCCGTGGTGTTATGTACTAGGGCACAGGGTGAGGGGCGAGGGCAGAGAAGAGGAACGCCAGCCCCAGTGCCAGCCGCAAAGCAAGTGAGTGACTTTGTTTGATTGACAACTGCTTTTGTGAAATCTTGGATCAAGTCTGCTCCATTTCTATGAAAGCTCAAAATAATGGCCAAAGCAGTCAGATCAATCACTGTATAGCTTATTCTTAGGCAAAAACTCCCCTTCTGTGAGATAAAGCTTGTCCTAGTCACTCATAAACTTGAAACAGGCCAGGCTGCTTCAGGTGACATGAAACACCGCATGGGAACATGCTATGTGCATCCATTTGGATATAGATCATTAAAGGTTCATTTGTTCTAATATTAAGACTCATGAGACATTTATGCCTATCAAATCAAGCCCCGAATCTTTACTCCTTAGCGTGTGTGGAAAGGAAGCTTTTTGGCATCCAGCCTCAATGACAATTTCAATGTCCTCTCTTGCCCTCTCTCCCCAAACACAGCACTGCAACTTTGCAAGCATTTTCTCTGCCCTTGGTCCACCCCTGTGGTAAATGTCAGCTCCCCTTCAAGATTCCCCTGAAACCGTCTCTCCTCAGACTTCCTTTCTAGAAGACAGCCTAACGTGAGAGCTGGAAAAGTCAGTCACAGAAGTCATTCAGTGGGGTCAGGTTCCTTCTGTTATAGAAGAGCAGCTGAGAGCAAATTGGAGGATTCCAACAAAATTCTCTTCCACTGTTTGATTGGTTGAGTGGATAAAAGAATCTACAAGCAAACAAGTGAGGGAACTTTCAACCTCTCCCTCAACAGCCGTGGAAATAACAGTTGATTTTATTCATTCATTTATTCTCTCATAAAGACATTGATTTATCTATGGCTCTGAACAAATTTAAAAATTCTTAGAAAAGAGCATTTTCACAAGAAGTGTCTTAACGAAATGTTTAGATCGTGGGATACCCCCAAAGTATCTCTGTGTTTCTAGAGAAAAGTCTAAGAAAAATAGACAAAAACAGCTAAAAAACAAGTGGTTTAAAAGTTTTAATAAATGACACTTTAAAATGTCAAAAACTGAAATTTGCAGCTTAAAATATGTGGGAAAAAAGTGTTTAAATTAAGAAGAGAGAGCCATGCACAGGAGTGGCTGCTGCAGCCTGTAGATTGCCTGAACACCCTCTGACCCCGACCTGGCCTTCGTTGCTTGCAAGCGTCAGAGAGCTAGCATTTGGGGGACAATAGTATAGCTCTGGACCACATTCCAGGGCATTAGACCTTGCCACCTCTCTGTATTGTACCTTTGGTCGTGAACCTCAAATGGCAATGGTTGTGTTGGAAGGAATATATACTTGAAAGTCAGGCTGGCACTGAGTTCAAGTGTGCCCTCTTAACTTGCATGCCTTTGAACCGCCTTCTTTTATTCGGCGGATACTTCTCTAACACACAATTACTCTTGCACTCACACCATATTCTTACATTTATATCCTAAGTAAGAAAATAGGGAGTCAGATACTCCACTAGTACTAGGGATACGAGTGGGATGTCCCAGACGTGCTCCCTGCCACAGAGCTCTCAGTTTGGTGACAAGTGCCATTTAATTCCTCCAGGGGTTGGTGCTGGTGTCTTCTTTGTAAAACGGGAATGATAGTGCTTATCTCAGAGCCATGCCATCCCTTGTCTGGACAGTTTGCTTAGAGCAACAACCAAACTTGTGTGCATTTTGCTTTGACTTCTGATACTTGTTTTTGACATATGTCATGCCATAAATTCCACTTTTTGACATTTATAACAATGTTGTGGTGGGTGAGCAATAAATGGACCAGTATTTGCTCTTTCAAAAATTAATCTACCTGGAAAGAAGGAGCTAATCAGTTAAAATTTTTCTTCTTCCTGTTTCAAATGTTTGTGTCTTTGTTTTTGCTTCTCCTTGTACTTGATGCCCAGCAGTAGATACTACTGGAGATGCAGGCAAACATTTTCTTATTTTCCTATTTTCTTCCTATTTTCTGTTTTCTTACTTGGGGTATATATGGAAGTATGTGTTATAAGTGGTGAGTGAACGTGTGATTATGTGTGTGTATGGGACGGTATATAAAATGTGAGTGTAACAACGAGTTAGTGAGTGTGCGTTTGCACATGTGTACGTATGTGCACATGTGTAGGTGAGTGTGTGTGCATGCATGAGGGTATATGCATGGGTGTATGATTATGTGAGAGTGTATGTGTGAGTGTATATGTATGCGTGTGTGAGAGTGTGTGTGTCTATTAGTGTATATGTGTAAGTGTGTATGTAAAGTGAGTGTGTGAGTGGATGTGAGAGTGATATGCATTAGTAGGCACACGTGTGTGCACACATATGTGAGTGAGTGTCTGTGCATGTAAGTGTGTGAGTATGTGTGTCTGTGAGTGAGATTGTGGGTATGTGTGAGGCTGTGTGTTTATGTGTGTGTCTGTGAAGGCACCGTGATTACTCCCTAACTGGACAGACTCTGAAGACCAGTCGCCTGCTCATAAGAGGAGAAGGATGGGGAGTCTTAGTGTAAAGTTAAAAGGCAGTCGGGCAACGTGTTCCTCGGTACATCTCCAAGGGGCTTTTCTCGGACAGATTTTTCTCTACTTAATCAGCCTTTCAATATGAAATCAAAGTAAATAAGATGTTTTTAAAATGGCTGGGGAGTTGGTCTGAAAAAAGAATGGAAAAATATCCCCCCCAAAACCAGAAACCAGCAGGGATCAAAAACAAAAACAAAACCGGAAACAAACAAGCAAACAAAAAAAACAGCTGACAGTATGAACCTTGCTGGTGAAATGTAAGCTGAGCAAAAGTGACGAACTTCAGCCGCTTCGGGAAGGCAGCGTGCAGCCCCGGCTCTGCTCAGCGATGGGCAAGGGATGCCTGCTTCAGGACTGCCCTCCCTAGCCTTTCAGTGCCTTCCTGAAAGCTGGGCCAAGGTTTCCCGTGTAAAAGGCGAAGTCTCCATCTCGTGGTCAAACACAAAGCTGCAGCTCCTCAGGAGCAATTCCCAAACGCACGCACTTACCGGCTGAGAGCACAGGGCTGGATCTGCAGCCAAATCTGTGAGGCTGGCGAAGTTGTCTGCATCACGAGGCCTGGCGTTCTGCAGACCCTGCCTTTCCCCCTGCGACGTAATAGAAAATATATATATTGGTCTCTGGCCCTGGTTGCCAGCATAGCGCTCCTAAAACCCTTGAAGCTTCCTAGCTGCTAAGAACACTAGGAGCGTCTTTTGTTCAAATATTTGGTCTTTGACCCTGTTCCCTGACACAGAGCTCCTAAATTCCTTGGAATTTCCTGGGTGGTAGGAGTGTCTTTTGCTCTAATGAGGCAACCCTGGGTGGGCTCCTGGGTGGGCTTCAGGATGAGGGCTGGTCACCAGAAAGAACAAGCCATTATTAGAAGTTTGGAACTTTCAGCTCCATCCCCCATCCTCTGGAGAAAGAAAGGGGGCTGAAGCTTGAGATAACGCTCTATCATGCCTATGAGATGAAACCTCCACAAAAATCTCTGAAATAAGGGGTTGGCAGAGCTTCCAGGTTGGTGAATACACCCATGTACTGGCAGGGTGATGCATCCCAACTCCACAAGGCAGAAGCCCCTGTGCTGGGGAGCCTCCCAGACCTCGCCCTCTTCATCTGGCTGTTCACCTGTGTCCTGAATGATATCCTTTATTATATAATAAATTGGTAAGTGTGTTTCCCCGAGTTCTGTGAGCTGTTCTAGGAAATGATAGAACCCAAAGTGGGGGTAGGGGTCATGGGAACATCCAACTTGCAACCAAGTTGAACAGAACTTGTGGGTAACCTCTACTTGCCATTGGCACCTGAAGTGGGGGGCAGTCTTGTGGGACTGAGCCCCTAACCTGTGGCGTCTGCTCTAACTCCAGAATTCAATTATCGTACGATCAGCTGGTGTAGCAGAGAATTGCCTGGTGTGGGAAACAAGCCCACACACCTGGTGTCAGAGGTGCTGTGAGTGCGGTGCAGTGAGAGAGATTAAAGGAGAGACACAGGGAGATGCAAACTCCCTCCTGCTCGCTTCAAAGGCTGCCGGTCTCCTGCCTTCCAACCACCAAAGCTGGCTAAATATCTACCATCATTTGATCTCTTTTCCCCCATATATTTTTCCTTTCTGAGGCAATGTTACCACTTTACAAAAGAGAAAAAGAAGGCCAAGATCAGAAGTGGTCAGGTGGGTGATTTCTGCACTTTTGTTACCAAAAGGGTGGGAGTTGAGTTTTGCCTAAAAGAATGGCAGAGAGTGTGAGCAGTCAATGTTAGGAGAGGAAGTTCACACAATCTGCCTGTTTGCCAATAGGGACACCACTTCAGATTGGATCCTTGGCTGAAGGTGGGCCAAGGTCTGTGCATCAGCCTATAGAAGGAAACTTGACCCACCAGGCAGGTCGTGCCCAGCAGGGACCTCTAGTCTGCTGGTAATCCACTGACATTTTTGCAGCTGCCTCTTTGGGTCTAAAGGAAATTACTGGCAACTTCCCAGGCCGACCTGAGGCTCTATGATCTTGTATATCCCAGTAACACAAGGAGGGTTCTAGCCTTTTATCACAGACACAAACTATGGGAATGTATACTAGAGGGCAGGGTACTCTCTGTGGAATAGAATACTGACACCACTTCAAATGCCCTTATGGAAAAACAATAATGACGAACTTGTTGAAGTTTTTTGTAAAATTTTTTTATTCATTTGTTTTTTATTGAAGTATAGTTGATTTACAATGTTATGTTAGTTTCAGGTGTACAGCAAAGTGATTCAGTTTTATGTATATGCATATTTAGATTCTTTTCCGTTATAGGTTATTACAAAATATTGAGTAGAGTTCCCTGTGCTATACAGTATGTCCTTGTCGGTTATCTATTTTATATATAGTAGTGTGTTTATGTTTATCCCAAACTTCTAATTTATCCCCCCTCTTTTGGTACCTGGCAGCTACTTAATAAATATTGGCCCCTGTGATGACCCATGAAGTCACTTTTAATGGTATCAGTGCAATCTTCCTAACAACCCTGTGATTAGAAAACAATATTATCTCTAACAGATGAGAAAATTAGAACTTTGAAAGGCTAGCCGCCTGGTGAGACTCTGGTTGAACTGGAACTCCAATCTCAGTTTGTTTGACTCCCTGAATCAGGCTACAATGTCAAGCTACTTTTAAGGAAAATGTAAAGACATGGAAAGATGTTCATAATATGTCATGTGAAAAGGAAAGGCGTACAACATAATGGTACAATCTAGCCACATTCTGTGAAAAAAGAAAGTGTGTGTGCGTGTCATAGAGAGAGGAAGGTAAATTATGAGAGTGGAGTAAAGGGTTTAAGCATAAGAGGGTTGGAGCCTTTTTTCTGGGTTCAAATTCTGGTTCAGCTGTTTCCTAGCCTTGTTCAGGAAGTACAGACTAGAGTTACCTCTCTACACTTCAGTGACAGTCCTACCCGACAGGGTTTTCCTAAGGATTAAGTCAGGTGGGAAAGGTGAGCACGTGACATAGGGTACCCACTCCATACATGTTGGCTCTCATTCCAGATAGAAACAAAAACTTTACAGTGATGATCTCAAGGTAGTGTGACTGTGGGGGGCTTCTCTTCCTTGGTTTTCTATACAATGGAATATTACTCAGCCATAAAAAGAAACGAAATTGAGTTATTTGTAGTGAGGTGGATGGACCTAGAGTCTGTCATACAGAGTGAAGTAAGTCAGAAACAGAAAAACAAATACTGTATGCTAACACATATATATGGAATCTAAAAAAAAAAAAAATGGTCATGAAGAACCTAGGGGCAGGATGGGAATAAAGACCCAGGCCTACCAGAAAATGGACTTGAGGACACGGGGAGGGGGAAGGGTAAGCTGGGATGAAGTGAGAGAGTGGCATGGACATATATACACTACCAAATGTAAAACCGATAGCTAGGGGGAAGCGGCCGCATAGCACAGGGAGATCAGCTCGGTGCTGTGTGACCACCTGGAGGGGTGGGATAGGGAGGGTGAGAGGGAGGGAGACGCAAGAGGGAAGAGATATGGGGACATACGTATATGTATAACTGAGTCACTTTGTTATAATGCAGAAACTAACACACCATTGTAAAGCAATTATACTCCAATAAAGATGTTAAAAAAAAATGAGCCTTTTGTTTATAATGTGTAATAAAGGAGGGAAAGCATTTTAAAAGAATGGGGGTAGAGTAGGAGGGTCGGGGTGGGGGGTGGTACTGTGGGTCAGGAGCTGGATGGAGACCAGGTGGAGGCTGGTGCTGGGAAGGGAAGAAGTTGTGTGCGTGCATCCTCCGGGTTTCAACGCAGCCAGGTGGAACTGAGGTCCTAGTTCATATATGGCTTGTGCTTATGATGGGGCAGTAGAGATGGCCAGCTGTCCTCAGATCTGCTCTTCTCTTCCTACATGGTAACAACTCCACCCGCTAGCTGCGTTCATGGCCACACAGAACGTAGACTACCCTTTGCAGTTTTCTTTGCCGGCAGGTGTGACTTGGTGACTAATTCCAGCCCATGGGACGCACATGCTGTGTGTCACTTTGGGGAAGTGTCTTAAAGGCAGAGGACGCTGGCGCTTCACTCTGCCTCCTTCCTGTGGCTGAAGCAACACTTGGGGGTGCAGCTGGAGTAGCCATTTCGGACCATGACGAGGACCCCCACGTGGCTAACAGAGAGGCAACAGGAAGGCGCCCCTTCTCTGATAACACGGAGCCTCTATACGAGCCGCACTGCTGACTTTAGGACTTCGGTGGCGTGAGAGAGAAATAAATTTGTGTCTCATTTTAGCCACTGTTATTTGGGATTTTCTGTCATTCATGGCTCATTGGTTTGCAGTTGGGGGCTACCTCAGGGGACACGTGGCGACGTCAGGAGACATTTTTAGTTTTAAGAACTGGAGAGCTGCTCCTGGCATCTTGTTGGGAGAGACCAGGAAAGCTGCTAACCAATGCACGGGACAGCCCTCCACAACAAAGAGGTATCCAGCCACCCATGTCAGTAGTGCTGAGGTTGAGAGACCCTGCTGAGCTCAATCTTAACTGATAGAAGGAGCTTCCTAAGAGCATATCCATGTTGGCTTTGTAACGAGACTTGACCACCCCCCGGAGCATGGCCACGAGGTTGATCTGTGCCATGGGAAATGCTTCCAGATTGATTACAGCGGGCACCGGGGTCAGTGGGACAAGGACAGGCCTTGCTGGAAGGTGGATTGCACATACGTAGCTTTAGCTCTGAGGTAGACATCAAGGTGGCATGTTCGCCTTGCTGAGAGGTCAGTGCGCTCTGGTTGGGGGGTGGGAAACACTTCAGTTGCAGTTATTCGGGGCAGCTCCTGTCCCCTCCTAGTCCATAAATTTCACTGCCGCTGGTGCATTTAAATGGCAGGCCAGGGTCTCCCTTGAACGCTCTCTGTCTCTAGTCTTCATCTGAGCAGTGGGTTCCTGGTCCACAGAGACCCAGTCCCCCGTGCACCAGAGGCTGGGGCTCCTGGGTGAATGGTAGCATAAGAAGGGCCAACAGATCTATTGCTTGTCCCAACATTGGGGCAGGTTAGAGGAAGGATGTACCTGTTCCCAGAGATTTAGGTGGTTGAACTCCCAGAAATCTGTGGGGCCATGACATCCCACCCAGAGAGGAAGTACCTCCCAGCCTGGATCCCAAGGGTCAGCTACACAAGTCATGTGCTGTGAAGTCCGAGAGTGAGTTACATCTGCCAAGCTTTCCCTCACTGATGGGCTAGTGACTCTCTCCTTGGCCAGATGAAACTTTGGCAGAGCAATCTTAAGAAGTATATGACTTGCACAAAGAGAAAGACAAATACCATATGATATCACTAATGTGTGGAATCTAAAATATGACACAAATGAACTTATCTACGAAACAGAAACAGACTCACAGACATAGAGAACAGACTTGTGGTTGCCAAGGTGGGGAGTGTGAGGGAGGGATGGATTGGGAGTTTGGAATTAGCAGATACAAACTATTATATGTAGAATGGATAAACAACAAGGTCCTACTGTATAGCACAGGGAACCATATTCAATATCCTGTGATAAACCATAATGGAAAAGAATATGAAAAAGAATGTATGTATATGTATAACTGAATCACTTTGCTGTACAGCAGAAATTAACACAACATTGTAAGTCAACTATACTTCAATAAAATACATTTAAAAAAAGAAGTATATGACTTGATGGTCAAAGAGCAGTTCCCTACATAGGAAGAGACTTGACTATGTGGGTTCAGAGACATCCCCCTCACTCTGCCCCAATCCTCCTCCCAGTGTGGCTGCGAGACCACAGGTATTTCACAGGGATCTTGGGGCTGCCCAGCTCATCTGACTTGCCTTGACGTACCAGGCATCCCCATGGCCTGGCTGAGCACGGGCTGATTGAATTAGGTTGGTTGTAAGCCTCACTTCATTAAGCACTCCTAGATGTGGGCAATTTGATTCCAGTTCAGGTCCTGGGTGAGAAGGTTGGACAAGGTGGTCCATGAATGGACATTGCTGTTCCTTCGATGCAAGTGGCACATGGTGATGTTGGCAGCTTCCTGTTCAATTGTGCTTATCAACTCTACTAGAATTTTGAGGCACTCTCACAAATCCCTTGACGGGCTTGGTGAGAGGCTCTTGTGACCCAAGAGTCAAAATAATGGAGGTAACCAGGGTCAAACGGTGGGAGTGCTAAGGTGGCTGGATGGGGAAGAGAAGTCAAAGATCAGTAGTAATTAGGGAGGGGAGTGGGGATATTGGAAGTAGTTGCTAGAGCAATTTGAGTGAGTTATTTTAAACTGGGTCTCCTTTTTGAAAAATAATTTTAAATTATAGTACACAAAAGCAAAGAGAATAGTATAATAAGCCTCATGTGACCATCAATTCACAGCTCATCTTATTTCATTTTGTACCCCTACCTAATTCCTCCCTCCCACAACCCTGAGATTATTTTGAAACAAATTGTATTGTTTTTATATAAATACCTTAGTAACTACCTCGAAATATAGGCTTTTTTTAAAAAACATAACTAATAATACCATTATCACACCTAAAAAAGTGAACGATAATTCTTTAATATCATCAAACATTTACATTCCTCCAATTGTCTTATAATATTTTTTTTACAATTTGTTTTGAATAGGGATACAAATAAAGTCCATGCATTGTAGTCTACTGTTAAGTCTCTTAATTCTCTTTCAATAGGCTCCCCCTTTAAGTCTTTTTTTTCCCCCCTTACAACTAAGTTGTGAAGAAACCATGTTGTTTGACCTATAGATTTTCTCATGGGCTGGGTTTTTCTGGTCTTATTCCCATGGTGATATTAATGTGTTACTCTGTCTCCTGTATTTCCTAAGATGAGTGCTTAGACCTAGAAGATTGACCAAATTTGGATGTAACTTTGTTGTTGTTGTTAAAACCATTTCAGAGGTGGTGTGTGTATTTCCACTGGAGGGTACATAATGTCTGGTTATCTCTCTTTTTGATGATTATTGCTTAGATCCATTAATTCCCAGGGGTTGCAAAATGGGGATCCTGAGCCATCTCAGGGTCCAGACTGTGCAGCTGAGTAGCTATAAGGGCAACTTACGCTTTCTACAACTTGTTTTGCTTTTTTCTCCCCCAAAGGAAAAGTATTGGCAAAATCACTGAAAGCAGTATGGCATAATGAAAAATGTCAGATTGACCTCGGTTGGAATCCTAGTCCCAGCACTCATTCACTCTATGATGTGGTATGTAAGTTCCATAATTTCTCTGTTCTTTAATTTCCTTATGTGTAAAACGAACATAACAGAACACACCATGTATCAGTTTGGTGAGTATTTGGAAGAATGTATATAAAATTCCTGGTACATAATGGGCTCTCAGTAAAAGCTAACATTTGTAATCCCATGGTTTTTTGTTTTGTTTTTACTATCCACATTTTTTTACATATTAACGTCTGAAATTGGGATGCATCTTATAATCCAAGGTATTTTAGGTTCAATGACATGATGGCAGTAGATAGCTTTCTCTTGCTCAGGTTCACTGACTCTAAGTCATTGATATTGCTACAGAGGCTCAATCATTTGAAAAAGGGCTTTCTCAAGTGAGCATATTCTGTTAATAGTTTCTATTAGCCTTAGAATTTTCCAGTTTCAGGGAGGCTGTCCATTCTAGGATACTAGGGATGGATTCTAAATGTCTTTTTTATAAATCAACAATAGTGAATTCTCAGAAGTACTTTGGAAATTCTAACATTATCATATGTTATTGGATATTTAAGGCAAAAGAAAATAGGAATTGAAAAAGTGAGCTACCTCTGTGTCATAGGTCACTTCAGATTCTTCTCTCAAACCCACCCCCTCCCCTTTCCTTTCTCCTTCTTCTCCCACCACAAGGTGTTAATCCTGTACATCAGATTCTGGAATTTGAATGGGGCTGTTGTGGACTGAATATTTGTGTCCCCCACAGATCCAAATGTTGAAAACTAACCCCCAAGGTGATGGTACCAGAAGGGCCTTTGGGAGGTGATTAGGTCATGAGGCTGGAGCCCCCTTGAATGGTGCTAGTGCCCTTATGAAGGGGCCCGAAGGAACTCCCAAACCTGTTCTTCCATGTGAGGACACAGCGATGAGCTGGCTGTCTGCACCTGGAAGAGGACTCTTTCCAGAACCCAACCCTGGTTCCCTGATCTTGGACTTGCATGTCTGGTACTGTGAGA
Source organism: Balaenoptera musculus (assembly GCF_009873245.2). NCBI lineage: Eukaryota > Metazoa > Chordata > Mammalia > Artiodactyla > Balaenopteridae > Balaenoptera > Balaenoptera musculus. Next base: position 121,351,836 of record NC_045785.1, on the reverse strand, counting down.
AATAAATGTCTGTGGTTTATAAGCCATACTTTGTTATAACAGCCCTACATAATAGTTGTGCATATGTTCCACCTCCTCTACTTGTGATAGTAAAGACAGAAGGCTGGCAATCTTGGCCTTTCACATAATCATGTTTTGTTTAACTTAACCGCATACCATAGATATCTTTCCATGCTTCTATATAGTCAAACTTTAACAGTTAAGCACTTATGACTAAGTTATTATTTCATTCCATAGTTATACATAATTCAGTTAACCATTATCCCTTGTGGACATTTTTGTAATTTTTCAGTGTCATAAAAACATTGCTATAGACATCTTTGAGTCAAGCATTTAAAAAAAATATTTTGGATTGTTTATTTAGAATGAATAATTTAAATGCAGAACTAATTTAAATGCAATTGTGGCTAATTAAAGTCATTATTAGACAAAAAAATGTATTTTTATAAGTTTGGTTTTAAGAGAATCTGTCCAAGGCTGAGAAAAGATTCCATTAGAATAGGGAAGGCCAAGAGGGGCAGGAGTTTGAATGGGAATGAGTGGGTCAGGCCCTAATCAGGAAGTTGTGGGCCCTGTAGGACTTTTGAGCTGATGATACAATGGTGATCATGGCTTCCTACCCAGAATGCTTCACTTTGATATTGGTGGAATCCTGACCACAAAATGCCAGATAATCCAAGGGATCCCTTGCTTACCACACAGGTACAATGCACTGGACCTTCATGATAGTTGATAAAGAGCTCACTGCCATGTCCAATCAAGAGGTTCTATGCAGTGCTTTGACCAAACCTCTATGATCCCCTTCTCTGGGGATTCTTGTGGATAACTTTATGTGAGGTGATAGTGAATATTTTACTGCTCTTTGCAACCAACATGCTTTTTCATGTGTCTTTTCCTTGGTGCATGCTTTTCCCTCTGCCTCTAACACCTTTCCTCCCCCTGTTGCCAGGTTGGTCCCTTTTGGCAGACCCTGTTGCTTGCTAAAAGAAACCCAACTTGGTTAAGGTTTGGAGCAGCAGTGTGCTCAGTTGGTGAGTTCTTTCTGCAGTCCCAGTGGAAGATCTGTGGTTGGTCTAAGCCAATCATGGTAATCTTATGCTCCTTTGCCAACAATTGACATAGGGCTGTGTAAACAACATAATTATGGCTAACAGGGCCTAAGAGTAAGTTTACCGAAGACATCTGGAAAATATTTTCCACCCTGATAAATAGTGAGAGTGCCCCTTCCTTTTCCACACTGGAACATTGTTAGGTAAGGATGTGTGTTGTATGGAGCTTCAGCAGCCATCTTGCATCATGAGGGGCAACATCCCTGATACAATGAAGATGGTGGGCTAGAATGATGGAAAGAGCTTGAATCCTGCAGAGAATAGAATTTCCCACTGTGGGTGGGCACTAGCAGCTTGGCAACTAGACAGAGAGTGAATACCCAACACTCACCAGTGCCATCAAGTCATAGTGCAGAAAAATGACAAAGTTAGGAACAGACTGTATTCCAGACTAGGGCTGATGCTGTGGCTCCATGAAGGCATTCGTGTCCTAGGTTCCTTCAGTCTTTCTGCTTGGCCATCCTTGGCTGTGGTTTTCCTCAAATTGTTGCTTTAAACCCGCTTCACCTCTAGCCTTGTGTCTGTACTTTAGGGAGTATAAAGGAGAAAGAGACAAGCACAAAGGGTCAGGGCTCATGATAAGAAAATGAAAATGTCCTAACAACTTTCACATACTCCTTACTGACCAGAGTTGACACGTGCTACATCTAGGAGAGGCTGGGAAAGAGGATTTGAGGGACACGTTGCCATCCCGAGTAGATCTGTGAGTAGATCTGGGAATCTGTGAGAAAAGAGCAAGGGGTATGGGTTTGATAAGCAGAAACATGATTTGGGAAGATGCTCTAACCACTCTTTTGAAATGAACATGTCTCTGGTGCTCGGCATCTTTCAGGGGACTGGGAACGTGGGAAGGAGCCTTGGTAGATGGACATCAAACTGGCCACCAACTCAGGCTCGAGCCAAACGTAATGAAAGAACATCACATTTCTTGTTCCCTGGTACCACGGAGCCAATCATACCCATTAGGTCAGAAAGAAGAAATGGCTTTGAAACTGAGTAGGACCCTGTGGGGCCATCTCCAGTACAAATCCTTTCCATGTCCCCCGTTTCTTGTTTGTAGGAAATAGGCTTCATTAAGCCTCCTAGACCTTCCCTGAGTTCCAAAGGGTAGATTCAAACAGTTGCTTATCAGGCAAGGGAGGGAATGCAAAAACGAAGGAGGTGCAGTCAAGAAACAATAGTACATGGATAAAGCAGGGTCCTGTTTCCTCCTCAAGGAATACACATAACAATGTATTTTTGAGCTCTTCTATAAGACCTAAGGCCCCCACCCAGGTGGAGGATGGTAACTTCAAGCTGAGCACAAGATTCCTGGAACACAGCCCTGTTACCTCACCACCAACCAGTCAGAAGAAAGTCACATATCCTCCAGCCCTCACCCCAAATTTTGACTATAAAAACTTCTCACTGAAAACCATTGGGGAGTTCAGGAGTTTTTGAGCACAAGCTACCCATTCTCCTTGCTTGGCTCTGCAATAAACCTTTCTCTGCTCCAATCTCCGACGTTTCAATTTGTTTGGCCTCACTGTGTGTGGGACACGTGAACTTGTGTTCAGTAACAGCTACTGTTTAAAAATAGTTCAGCCCTTCCTTTGCATTTCCTCATCATGTAACACTGCTGGAATTCTCTCTCTCTGTCTCTGACTCTGTCTTGATCTCTCTGTCTCTGTTTCTGTCTCTCTCTGACCCCCCCTCCTGAAGACCCGGTGATCTCAAGCTTGACTGCGTGCTATTATCACCTGGACTGCTAGCAATTCCTGATGCCCAGATCTCTCAGCGGACCAATTAAATCAAAGTCTTTGGAGATGGGACCCAGGTCTTAGTAGTTTTTTAAATCTCCCAGGTGATTCCAATGAGCAGCAGAGGTTGAGAACCCCTGCAAGGAGAGCAGTGGTTTGAAATACTGGCCACACATTAGTATCATCCAGGGAGCTTTTAAAAAATGCTGATGCCAACTTCCACCCCCAGAGATTCTGGCTTAATTGGATTGGGGTGGGTCCTGGGGCAGCGATTGTTTTTTGAAAGCTCCCCAGGTGATTCTAATGTGTAGCCAGGTTTGAGAAGCACTGCACTGGGGTCGCAAAACAAAGGAACAAAGGAAGGAATCTTTCTTCTGGGCAATAAAATTGCTAAAATGCTGTCACCTAGCATGTTTATATGCAAAGCTAGAACAGTGGTTATCAACCCAGGTGGCACATTAGAGTCTTGGGGGGAGTTTAAAAAATATCAAATTTCTGGACTCTCCTCTCTGAGATTTTAATTCATTTATTGTGGGGTGGGGACCTGGAGTTGTTTGTATGTTTTTCAAGCTATTTCATGATTATTAGAGCAGCCAGGACTGAGGCCCACTGCAAAGTAATAGTGATAATGATGATGATGAAAATGATGATAATAATGATAATAATAACAGCTCATAAAAGGGTATAATTGTGCCAGTAGAAGACCCTGTTAGTTAAGGAGGGGCAGGTTCTATTTATGGCACTGATGTTGACCATCAGTGTTTGTGTCTTTTTTCATTGTTATTGTTAATTCTGTATACTTTCTGCACCCATAAAAAAATTACCTTATTTAAGAAGAGGCCCTACTCATTCATTGAGTGCGTTTTACTGTCACCCCACTTGATAGGACGTCTCTAGAAGTGTTAGTGATTAACTAACTAACTGTGTGGCTTCAGCCATTAAAAGTTTGAAGTTACCTGTTTAAGGCTGTATCCCATTCTTTCTTTAAAAGATGTCAGCTTCTTCTGTCCCCTCGTTGCCCTACCCCCTCAGTCTTTTTGTGAAGATCTTTCTCAGACTGGTTGCTTGGGGTCATGTAAACAAAACCACCAGCCTAAAAGTGTTACGGCTGAGACAGATGTTCCTGGTGATGCAGGCGTGCCCTGCACTTTGGGAGCCGTGGCTGCCACACGCCTCGGTCCTCCTCCTCCCTCTGCAGAGGTGCTGGCAAGAAGACACCCAAGGACAGGAGCCTCTCCCTTCACACACCCACAGCTGCTACCAGCAAGGAGGATGCACGGGGCTGCTCAGAGAAGCTCAAAATGCAAAGCCACCAAGGGATGGGGATCTTGCCTTGGGCTGGACCAGGAGAGAGGTTGGATAGGCTCTATCTGTGGTAGGTGTGACTGCCTCCTTTCTGGCCCTGAGACCTTCCCCAGCTCTCTCATCTCTACTTTTAGCATCTCGGGCTCCCTGAAATTTGTTACAACATGACTCACGCGGCCAAGAGGGAAATTACACACGCCCCTGTGAGCTGTGCTGTGTTCTCCAAGAAAGAAAGGGAGTATGAGCCCTTCAAGCTGTGGCCTTCTGAGAAAGTGACACCATATCCACTTCTCCTAGGATGTCTCTCCATCTTCCTTTCTACTCTCAGAATTATTTCTTTAAATTTGATTTTCAAAGTCCAATATGTAAAAAGTTAGAAATCAGCACTTGTCTGGTTAAAGAAAGAGGCTCCCCCAAACTTCTGCAGACCCCTAAGTTTCTGTATCACACAGGTGAAACACCTCCATTCACCTTCCCGGCCTGTTGATGGGAGTGCGGAGCTTTTCGGTGCCTGTCAATTACACCATGAAGGATGCAGCTCTGAACTCAGGCAGGCCCAGGATGGGTCTAATGTGCCTTGGAACACAGCCTCTCTCCTTCCCCACCTGAGGAACAAACCTGGTTGGTCTGAGGGCTGCCAGCTGTTGCCCACAGGCCTGGCTTCCAGATTTCAGAGAGCATTGCAAAGACAAGAAAGGCGACCCCTCCCGCCTCCGCTCTCTGACAGAGGACAGGCAAAGACAGCAGAGGGGATGGCATTTATCAGCACCCAGGTGCATGTTATCAAGAAGATTAGAAAAAACCAATCTCTTTGCTTGAACTGCTTATGTCTGCAGCTTTCCAGGGTCCAGTGGAAATTGTTAATATGGCTGTTAAATGACAGTTGGCAGCTAGGAGTGTGGTCATTGACTAGAATAAAAACGTTAGGCCAGAAATTTAAGACAATGAATTGATTCCTTTTCTCTCTGATATAGAAACAAAAGAGCAAGTTTCTTGGTCTAACCGAAAGTGTTTCGCAACCTCGCATTAGTGACAGGGAGCAGGAGAGTTCTCTGTGGAGGGCTGTCCAATGCCCTGAAGGATGTTTAGCGGCATCCTTGGCCTCTGCTCACTAGAGGCCGGCCGTAGCGACCGCCCTCCAACAAATTGTGACAATAAAAAATGTCTCCAAACATTGTTTCCTGAGGGTCAAAATCGTCTGAACTACTGCTCTTATCAGTTGACTTGGAAGGCAAAAGACTATTTGCCAAGCCAATTTCTGGCTACAGGTTGAGGAAATTAAAAATCATTTCAGGACTAGGAGAGGAAGATGTTTTTTGGAGTCTGAGGGGGACAACATTAGAGGCAGCTACAAATGGGGTTTTTCTGAGAAGGGACCCTCTGGCCCATCATCCCACAGGCCAAGACCCATGGAAGGAGTGGTCTGGAGGATGGGATAATAGAGATTTAGATAAATGTGGAGGTTCCAGAGGAGAGGACCTGGGCCTCAATTGCAAGGTGTAACCTGGAGAGGATTCCAGCTTAAGAATGTCCTGGAGCCTCTCACACCTCCTTATGGGGGAGGGAAAGGAGCTGCAAGTGTCTGCTCTGAAGAATGCCTTGGAAAAGTAGTTGAGAGACGGCTGCAGACCCAGAGGGTGCCAAGAGACATGCAAAGGATGCAGATGCCAAGGCTTTGCGAGGAAGAGTGAAGCCACAGAACAGACGGGATGCGTCCATCAGCAGTGGTTGTGACCAAGGTCAGAGTCTGAAGACTGGTCACCTGGCTCCAATGGGACCTGCGGAAGGAAGGCCCTCCATGATTTTAAATCACCCACAGGAAGTGGACGAGTGGAGGGGAAACTCCAGAACTGATTGAGAACATTTGCTTTGACAATGTTTCCCTTGCATTGTCAGGATTAGTATTTTTTTCAAGACACCAAAGTTAGTTTATGTTCAGTTTTAGAAAACAGTTACATTTTTGCACACCTGAGTTTGTGAAATGTGTACCTGCTACAATTCATTTAAGCCAGCATGTCGGATCTTATTTGACAAGGAATACTTTCTTTTTTCTGAGAAATATCTATGACTAGCCATTCAAACCAGTGTCCCTCTTACTACATACACTCCAGGGAATTCTGGGTGTTGACTGAAAAGAAAAAAGCACCACCTAAAAGTTGAGAATTATGTTTTATTCGGTAGACTTGCCCAGGATGCAGCCACTCTGAGGGACTGTTCCAGGGAAGTAAGGGAGAAGCCAGCATATATAGGCATTTAAACAAAACAAAACAAACCCAGATAGTCAAACATCAAAAGATTATTGCTATTTAAGAAAACCAGCTATCTCAGGTTAATGAATTTAGTGCTTTTCTATGTACTGAAAGATGCAAGAGTCTGGGTTCATTGAAATTATTCCTTTGATATGCACCTTAACTATCTAGGACCCATATCCTGTTTTTCTCCACTTTGAATCCCCCCAGGGTGCACAGCTGGGGAGGCTGCAATGGCTGCTGTCTTGATGACCACAGCATCCTTTGTTGACTGATATGGCAGGTGACATTTTTCATCCGTATGGGTTAAAATGTGCCATTCACATCAAACAAACAAGCAAACAAATCTATTCTTGGATCATCGTGCTTATTATCAATAGCAAATCATCTCCACTGAGTGTTCAGAAATAAGAATCAGACAGCTGTGCTCAGCCTACAAGGAAAAATTCTAAGATTTCTAGGGGTGCAAGGCCAACCATGACTCTCTTCGAACTTAAGACAGACACATCCTGGAGAACCACCGGTGCAGAGCTGAAGACACGGGTTCTGGTGGGTATCAGACCTGGTTTCAGAACCTGGCATTTTACCTCGTGGGCTGCTGAGATAAGAGGTGAGAGCTGGGCTCTGGAACCAGGCAGATCTGGCCCTTAACCTGCTCTACTGTTCACCAGCCCTAACCCTCGTCGGCTCTCTCCCTTCCAGCTCCTTCTGGGATGCCCTACCCAGCATCTCAAGAGTCCCCCAAAGTAGGAGGCAAAAATTAAAAGCCCACATTGCCGGATCTTAGAGAAACCCCTAGCTGGAAGGTTCTCACGTGGCAGGAACTTCCCCAGCCAGTGTCAGAGGAAGGCCTGGGGCCGCGCTTCCTTACAGAGATGCTTCTTTCAACAGAGGCCGTTTGGTAAATTGTGGGCCTTTTTGAACCTCACGTTGATTGAGGGGCCCTGTCAGTATTTGTGGGTAGGGTCTTAGGTTGTTAAATATTCTGAAATACAATGAACAATACAGCATGACAAAGAATTGTTGCAGCTTCCCCTGCAGCTTTGGAAGTTCCTCCAGAACAGGTGAAAAGCCCATTTATAGTTGCCTGAGGAGGCTACACCCTAACTGCACTTACCATAAAAACATAAAGGACTTTTTGCAAAATTTTAGTATATGCTAAATTTCCTAGAAATGAAGCTGCCATGCAAATCCCAGGGAAGATTCTTCTTTAGTTTTGTTTGGAATTTTACCAGATTATTATTATTTTTTTACTTATTAAAAAAAACAACAAAAAAACCCCACATAACCTACAGTAATACTGCTGGTGGCACTTGAGATCCCAGTGTAGTACATTTCTACTACTGCGTTTGTGACTGTGACATTTTTGACGATTCTGACTAGATGCAAGTTTCCAATAATTATATCTTCTAGAACACTTGGACCTGGACATTTATATACTTAAGTTGCTTTGTTATATATATAAAGCAATCTGCATTTCAATATATAAATATATGTATTTATTTACTTAATTACTATATTTATATATAAAATATATATGTTTACTTAATTATTTTATTTTTTTTTAATTATTAAAAAAATACTTACCTTGGATTTTTATTTTAAATTACAATTTAAGTTAGGATTTTTATGAATTATTTTGAAATTATACGCGTAAGTTAGCTATATTCAATTCAAATAGGAAAGAGCCCAAAATATTTACCGTTTAAAAAGCACCCCAAAGCGAAGGTCTCAGGGTTAAGGCAATGAGAGCAATTCTACAAATTCTCCACTGGAAGTCGCTAGACTCTCACCCAAAAGGGTCAGGGACGTCTAGGGGAGAATCCTATTTCCCCATATTAAATCAATAGCGATGCAAATTGCTATTAACATTACTCATCCCCTCCCTCGCCCCACTCCACACACAAGGGATTGTTTTTTCCCAAGTGTCTCCTCTCTCGTATCTTCTCTTTCACACGTGTGTTAGCACCAGCCTCCTTTATTCACAGCCAGTGCGCCGGCTTGTGCGCCTGTCTTCCTGAGGTTCAATTTCAAGGATATAGAGATGTCGAGCTGCGTGGAGGATGACTGCCTTATCTCTCTGCTCTGGTAAAAATCAGATAAATCGGCATTTTGAAGAATTTAAAATGAGACCATACATTACACGCTGTGTTGAAGTTTACCATGCCAGTATTGCCGCCCCAGGGGCAGATAGACAAGAGTTCTTTTGAACAGCGCCGTATAAATGATACCACTCTTTTAGTGTTAAAATAGAGAAATGACCAAGGAAGGGGAAAAGGCTCAATATTAAAAAAAAAAATCTATTTGACTATTGAGGATAAACATTTCTCGATACAACACATCTTCAGGGCCTTAGTATGTTGTAAAGGCCTTGGCCACAAGATAACCTCTCTGTGAATCACAATCTCTCTGTTTTCTTGGTGTCTCACAAAACCCATTTGCCTAGGTCTTCACTCCCATTTAGAAATGGAAAATCCATGTGTGGCACACTGTCTGAGGATTGTCAGAGAAAATGAAGACTGCATCAGGACCAGAGTTAGAGCTTTAGGAGTTGATAAGTCAGTTCTGGAGCCCCTTCCCTTGAACTCCCACTCCTTAAAGAAGAGAAACTCCCATCCTGGGGAGGAAAGTGGGAAGATGAAGTGAAGATTCAGGAGTGTAGTTCCCTCAGGTGAGGGGAGTCTGGGGGACCAGAAGGGGATAGAACATCTAGGGGCATATTAGGTAGTGACAGTGTTCTACTTCTTGTGTTGGGTCAGGGACAAAGATGTTTGAATATAAACAAGCAAAACAAATGGATAAAGGCCCAAAGTGGGCCCTGCCCAGACAGGTGACAGGAGGGTATCATGAACCAAAGATTACGATAAATCTGAGTCTGAGTACTTGAGATCCAAAATGAAAGTGGGAAGGAATAAAGAGTTGTTCCTAACATCACCTTCCAGCTCTGAAAGGCAGAACCCAGACTCAGATGTTGGTCTCCAGCTCTAAGTGAAGGTCAGCCCTGCTGTTCCTCATTGCTCCTTCAGCTCTTGAGTTGTCTTGCGATGCACACTTTGCTGAAAGCTGGTTCTAAATAAATAAATAAATGAACAAAGGAACAAATAAAAAATAAAAACAAAGGACTGTGGGGATCCAAATGTAGAGAGGAAATGATGTATAAATATCAAGGTAGCATCCTTCAGGAATAAAGATGCAGACATAGAGAATGGACTTGAGGACATGGGGAGGGGGAAGGGTAAGCTGGGACTAAGTGAGAGAGTGGCATGGACATATATACACTACCAAATGTAAAACCGATAGCTAGTGGGAAGCAGCCGCATAGCACAGGGAGATCAGCTCCGTGCTTTGTGACCACCTAGAGGGGTGGGATAGGGAGGGTGGGAGGGAGGGAGACGCAAGAGGGAAGAGATATGGGGACATACGTATATGTATAGCTGACTCACGTTGTTATACAGCAGAAACTAACACACCATTGTAAAGTAATTATACTCCAATAAAGGTGTTAAAAAAATAAAGACTTCAAAAACAAACAAACAAAACAAAACAAAAGGTAACATCCTTTATTTGAACAGGTAAATTTCACACAGTCTAAAATCAATAGACCCTGCTTCTCTCTGAGGATAGCACCCTCAAAGGATTTTTCTGAGAAAGAAAACAGTCAAAGGACCCTTATTTTATGGAGAGGATCTAAGAAGTTAGAGAATAATAATAGACATTCCAGAAACAAAATGCCAGTGAGGAATTCCCTAATTTTCTTTTTCTTTTTTTCTAGATAAAATTTAACCAACTACAGCCCGCAGACCAAATCCAAATAAAGTTTTATTGCAGTGGTTTCAGCTGGGATGACTGTTCCCTAAGGAACATTTGGCAATGTATGGGGACATTTTTGGTTGTTACGAGTCGGGGTGGGGACGCTGCTGACATTTAGTGGGTCAAGTCCAGGGATGCCACTAATCATACTGCAATGCACATAACAGCTCCACACTACAAAAAATTGTTGGGGCAAAATGTCAGTAGTAGGGAAATTGAGAATCCCTGGTTTTATTGGAAGCCAACCACATTCGTTTGTTCCTGTACTCTCTCTGGCTGCTTCCATGTGCTCCAACAGCAGAGCTGAGTATCTGAGACAGAGATTATATGGCCCCAAAAGCCTAAGATATTTACAGTCTGCTGCTTTAGAGAAAAAGTTGCCAATGCAAATCTAGATCATCAGTTAAGAACAATGAGCGAACAAGAAAACCTGTGTTATTTTTTGTAATGCTAATGTTTTGTCTGCAACATGTATAATATCCCTTAGAAATCCTCTTTGTTTTGACCTGGTATGGCTATGTTTTAACTCTATATCCTTCTGATGACCACTCCATTATATCTATTTATTATGGTCCTACTTACCCACCAGGTGCTGAGTTGAGCCCTCTCCATTCAAATGCAGGCACATTTCCTGCTCTTTGGGGAGCTCATGGCCCAGTAGGGGAGACAGATATTAATTAAAGCATCACCCTAATGAATATACTATGACAAACTGTGATAACTAGAGACAGATTCTGTGACAGTTGACTGGGGCTCAGGAAATGCTCAGTGAGGAAGTGATTTGAACAGAGGCCTAAAGTGAGGAGCAGAGGTTAGCTAGACCAAGGCTCTGTGTGTGTGTGTGTGTGCGTGTGTGCGTGTGTGTGTGTGTGTGTGTGTGTGTAGTGGTGGTGATCGTGGTGTGGGCAGAGGGATAGTGGGGGGGGGGAGTTAGACAATGGTGAGAGAGCGCTTGGAACATTGGTGATTGGGGCTCAAAGAACCTGGCGGGGGGGGGGGGATGGTTGAAGATGAAGCTGGAAGAGGACGTCTGTGGTGACCAAGCAAGCCTGTGGGCAAGGTTATGTGTGTGGTCTTTATCCCAAGAGCAGAAGAATGAAGATAAGCTATTGAAGCACATGGGGAAGGGGGATTTGATCCCATTTGCATTTCAAAGTTATAAATTGTCAAACTCTAAAATTGAAAAAAAAAAGTTGAACTCCTTTAAAAACACAGTTATTTAAAAAATAACTAGTTCACGGATTAACTTAAAAATGTAAACTATTGTGTTCTTCCTGCCCCTCCCCCCATATAGTCAGGGAAGAGACTGAATTCAAATATGATCATTTTCCTTTTCACAAAATACGTTTGTGTGTGTAGACTCAGCTGGAATTTATCCCACAGTGATTTCTAAGGTCACACCTCTTTTGAAGATCGGTTGAATATTTATGTGTGTGTTTTTTGATGTTGTTAAAATTCCCAATTCTTGCTGTGCCTTCTAAGTTTTCTAGGACTTTTAAAATATACTCACCAGAAGTCAGTAGAATCAATAGCTCATTGTATACATTCTTTATGGTGTAGACCATCTCATTTTCTTGTGCAAAATGTGGTTTTTAACCAAGTTTTTATTTCCTTTTTGTCTTATCTTTATAGGTGATCATTCCTAGCCTACTAAATTTTATTAGTGTCCAGAACAGTACTACTGTATGTTCATTACAGCACTACTGTAATAAACAGTAGTACTGTTCCTTATTTATTAGCAGCGCCTTTGGAAATTTAGGCTGCCAACCCTCTGTGTGACTAAGATCAGCCAAATATTCTAGTGCATGGGTTAAAGGGTGGATGAAAGGATGGCGTGCGTAATAGGATGTGATTTTGGTTATTGTTCCTTTGAGTTATTGACAATTGTCCCTCTAGAAATAATGATTTCTAGTCCATAGCAGGGGTTGTCAAACTACCGAGTCCAGCTGGATGCCTGGTTTGTACATAAAGTTTTATGGGAACACGGTCACCCTCATTTGTTCACATAACATCTAGGGCTACCTTCATGCTACAATACAAAGTTGAGTAATCACAAGCCTAAAATATTTGCTATCTGACACTCTACAGAAAAAGTTTGTTGACTCTTATTCTAGAAAGTAGGTGAAGCTATGTATTTCTTCCTTTTTTTATAAGAACATTTAGTGGCAACTACACACATACCCTTTGCCTTTTTATGGTCATCCTAGAAACTCTGCGTCTTCCCACCCATCAGGTAAGATCCTGTAAGGGCTGATAATAGTTCTTAGCGCTCACTCCATAAGCAACACATCACTTAGCATTTTATATACATTATCTCATGTAACCCTCATCGCAGCCCTGTGAATTAGGTAGTATCATCCTCATTTTGCAAATGAGTAAATTTAGATGAGACAAGTTAAATAACTTGTACAAGTGCATAGAACTTGTAAGTGGCAGAAATGAGAATTTGATTCAATTTCTCTCTCTTTCCTGGGCTACTAACCACTCTATTGCACTGAATTCCCTGCGTATTCTCTATCAGGACCAGCTGACAAAGGAAAATGGCTGTTGGGTTCAAAAGTAGTATGCAGCTTCTTGGGAAGGACCTGAGGTTGTCAGGTCTCAGGACAAAAGTATTTCTAAATGCACAGACTTACTCTCCTTCCAAAAAACCATCCAGATGCTATACTTGGAGTGGTTATGGTTGGGTTATCTTTTTGCAATTCATTTTTGAGAGATTTTAGTTTTATCTTGAAATATGCAAGGTAAAGAAGTCTGAACAGAAACTTCTCTTGACCACGTGGGGTTCCAAATATCCGCCATATTCAAAGCTCTCATTTATGGAAGACCAGAATATTTGATGGAATTACAGAATTATTAAAGGAGCCCTCCTTCCCAGGCCCATCTGTCATCATTTGAATATTTACATTTCACAAGCAAAATGAATTACCTGATGAGATGCTGCTTCTGCTGCCATCACAAGGTGGCCGCCGTGGCTGCCCCAGCCCTGAGATGCTGGGGATTTCTTAAATGACATACGATGGCATCGCCTGCAGCAAACTGAAACCCTTGATCTGCTAGTCAAGCCTGCTCGACTGCAATAGAACTCACCGGATGGACCTCTCAGAACCCCAGTCCACTTGTCCCCAGAGGCACCCACTGATTTGTGAAAATAAATTCACATCAACTCTCAGTTGTTTGAATTCAACAGGTAATTTTCAAAAGAGCCTGGCATTTGATGTAATTCACATTTCTTTTCCCTTGAAGCAGTTTGTTTGAAAATATATATATATATTTTTTAATGACTCTTCAAACAAAATGGGAATAAAATAATACTGCACTCTGGGACTTTTCCTTCCTCCAGGATAAATCAGAAATTATTTAAAAATCTCTTCTGAACACAACAATACCCTATTAACCTCCCTGATCAAGAGACAGGTCACTAGGGTTGAGTAAGTTAAAAAACAGAATTTTTAAAGTCCCCAACTATAAAACGAATTACCCAACAGATGCAGCAGGCTCTGAAGGAATCATTAAGAGCTATTTAGCTAAATAATATCTGCGCTAACAAGTCCCACACAACAGATCTCGGTGACAACGTGCACTCTACAATGGCCCTAAACACACATCACACCATAAGGGTTCTATCAGCTAATTAATATAGGGTGAGAGCTTAAAAAAAATGAAATTAACTGAATAAGATTCTCTTAACTGATCTCTCCACTTAAATAGCACAGGGAAAAGCTATTTATGGAGCTCAGAGAGCACCAAGTCTCCATTTGACTTTGTTTTGGCCTCTGAGGACAGGAACTCCTCTGTAGTTTGGTCTCTCTCTTGCCCTTCTAGAAACTCTCCCAGCAAATATGCTTAGAGAGCAATTTTTGATGCTCCTGCCACAGCAGGAGAGATGAGGATTCTCAGCTTATGAGTCTGTCCTAATCTCTCAACAGCATTTACTGAGCTCCCACTGCATGCCAGCTCCTAGATACTTGTCAACAGATGGTGCTGCCTTCACCCCTTGGCTGCGTCTGCCTTAGTCACGCTGGACAACATTGCCGGGTAGTATAGCTGCACTTGGGGAAGCTCTTAAAGCTCAAGTAAATGAATCTCAGTAGCCTTCTGACTTTGAGCCATCCCACGAGCAGTTAATTCCAACCCCGTAGTGGCCTTTTGCAGCCGTGGGTAGTGAAGAGGAGCAGAATTTGTCCCCCCAAAACCTGCCACTGTGGCATGAGGAATATTTTGAGCTAAAGACAATCAAAACCCAGTAGATTCAGAAAAAGCTCTTTACCTCCCTCTCAACTGCAAAAATTTACATTGGAAAGGGGTTTTGTTACAAGGAGAGAGCTACTACCAGAGGTACCTTTTTATCTAACAAATTTATTTGAGTAACAGGGCAACCTTTGTTTTCCAAACGTCTCCTTGCCCTTCCAGTGAATGGCTTTCCTCTCCTTTGTCTCTGCAGACTCCAACCCCTTTGCTTAGCTCAGGATGTCATATAAACTTCAATTACCTGGCTGCCTTTGGAGTCTTCATATTTTTATGGGACTCTCATTTGTACATAATTTTGTTTGTTTTTCTCCTGTTAATCTGTCCTATATCAATTTAATTATTAGACCAGTCAAAGAACCTAGAAGGGAAGTATTTTTCCACTCCTACAGTAGACAGCATCAATCTTCCTTCCAAGCTCTCAAAAAAATCCAAATCAGAAAGTCGTACTAAATAGATTTCATGAACGTGCATGTGACGAGTTCCAATCCATCCCTCCAAATCAGAGATGTGCTGGCAAGGAGTCTGGCATGACTATTAAAGTGTTGTCATACAAGTTCACGTTAAAATTAATTCCCTCTGCTTCCTATATCACACCTACCCCCAAATAGTAATTATGAGGTTGCGTGCCTTTCTTCCTCTGGCTTGTCAGTTGCCAGAGGAGTTTGAGTTTATGGTGCATGGGGCTGCTGGGAGTTTGGTCTTTAAGTATAAACTCAACATCTAACTTCTGTGGACATACATATGGCTCATACTTTAGCAAGATGAATAGCCAATAAACAGTTGCCATCCAGTGTGACAGATGAACAATAAAGATATATATATATATATATATATATATATGTATAAAGCCTACTAGTTGCATGAAAAATGCAGTGATCATTACTACCTTGGCTGGAGGATTGGGGATGGCTTCTCAGAGGAAGGGGTGGAACACTGAGCCCTGAAAACCCATTTAACCCGGAGGACAAGGGTGGAGGAGAGGGGGAGGAATAAGCATTCCAGGGAGAGGGATGAACCTAGTAGAGCTTCCAGTGAAACAAGATGGTAAGGGCAGGATTCCACTGGCACTTTGGCACCACTTAGGCATCTGGTACGAGGCAGAGAGCTTCTGGAAATGAGGACTGATGGATGTTCAGGGACCACACAGCACAGAGCAAAACATAAGTTTTTATATTAAGTATGCTTTTGAAAGCAACATTGTTTCTTATTCATCATTGTATTTCCCAGAGCATCAAACATGGTGCCTTGCTCTTCCTAGAATGTTTGCAAAATATTTACTCATTTGTCTGTTGAATAAAATACTGAAACAATATTTTTCAACCATTTATTGACCTATTTCTTTACAATTAGCTGGATCATGAGTATGATAAATAGAATCCGATCATGCACTGTTCCTAAAACTTGGGAAACAAGACACCTTTAAATAAGGCTATTCTTGGAATGGGGTGCTGATCACTGATGGACAACATATACAAAAGGGGATGGCATTGGATATATGGGAGGAGAACTGTATGGAAGAGTAGTGGGGAGATGTTTGCTTTTTAAGGAGCAGGAGACTGGAACATGATGAAAGAGCGCAGTATGTGCTCAACTCTTATACCCACACTGTCCAGTAGAAATATAATGCAAGCCACATACATAATGGAACGGAATGGAATGGAGGAGGCTTAAAAAGGAAAAAGAAACTAGTGAAATTAATTTTAATAATATATGAATGAGAAATTTTACACTCTTTTTAAAAAATTGCCTTCCAACTCCAGTGTATTTTATATTGACATCACATTTCAATTTGGACAAGCTCAGTAGCTACATGTGACTAGTGGTGACTGTATTGGACCATCTCCAAATAACAGGAAGATAGAGATCACAAAATGCTGCTATAAATGTGGTTGATCAGCAAGCTATAGGCCTATACTAAAAGATCAAAAACTTTCAAATTGATAAGTCCACACCTTGCTTTTCTAGCAAGTCAGGGTGGTGGTTCACTGTTTGCATGATGACTCCCATGATGGTTGTTAACTCTAACAAGAGGCCATAGAGGGGCATGGGAACAATAATTGTGATATTTATTGAGCACCTACTATGTGCCAGACACTTCTAGTGAATTACTGCACTTAATGCTCACAACAGCCTGTGAGATAAATGCTCTCAGTATCTTCTTTTTTACAGATACGGGAATTGAGACTCCAAAAGTCTGTTACTGGCCCAAGTCACATGACTGTGACCGGAAGAAAGATTCAAGTCCAAGCATGCGACACTGGTCAGATCACTGTTCTGCCTCCCAGCCAGCATGAGTGCCTTTGGTAATGCACTTGTGCTGGCTGGGAGGCAGAATATATATACTATATTTATGTTATATATGATGTGATTATATATATATGTATATATATACACACATACATATATTTTTTATTGGTTCTATTCAACAAATTCAATCCAGCAAACCTTCCCACAAACAATCTCCACAATCATTAAGTGTCCAGGGTCAGGGACTTCCCTGGCAGCCCAGTGGTTTGCTCTGTGCTTCCACTGCAGGGGGCACAGGTTCGATCCCCGTCAGGGAACTAAGATCCTGCATGCCTCACGGTGCCAAAAAAAAGATGCAAAGATGTGGTGTATATATATATATATATATATATATATATATATATATATATATATATGTGTGTGTATATATATATATATATATATATATATATGTGTGTGTATATATATATATAAAGTGTCCAGTGTCAGAACTGTGTAAGGCTCTGGGTAGAAAGAAAATAATAAGGTAGGCACCAAGTCACCAAATCTGTCTGGGGTTTTACAGTTTAGAGAGGAAAACAAACATGAATTGAAAACTATTCAATACATTCGTACCAGCAAAGAGGGAGAACCCAAGGAGCACGGGGTAGGAAGGAGAGTATGTTCAGTTCAGTTGGGGGGACTAGAGAGGCTTTGTAAGGCGCATCTTCAGAGTTGCATCCAGAAGGCAGAGTATCCCATTGGTTTAGATTCCAATGAACAACTTTTCATTATTAAACTAAATGAGTCAGGTATACTCAGGAAATTAATTAGTTGAGTCAAGAGCAGCATCTGTCTTAATGAAATAAATTAAAATAGTAAAGAATGGTGGGTATCAGGGGCAGTTCTGGCCTCAGGATTCATATCCTCCTGGCAGCCAGATATTTTTCCAAGTATAAAGTCATGGCCAGGAATCAGTTATTGATCCTGTGCATTTTGCACTGACTAAAGGTATTATTTCATGAGACTTTTACTTGAATATACATATTGGTATACTGAGGTGCAACATATAATGTATTTCATACTATGGCCACAGTCACAGAAGTTTGAAAACCACTGCTCTGTGTGTACGTGGCTATGTTACCAAACCAAATTTGGGTTTGCTCGCCCAAGCACAGTAAAGCCAATCTACTGACATCAGGTTGTAGTGAAGGAAAGTGCAGCATTTATTGTAAAGATGCCAATACAAGGAGGACGGGTGGCTCGTGCTTTAAAACCCCCAAATCCCTGAAGGGTTTCAGCAAAGCATTTTTAAAGGCAAGGTATGGAGGGGTATCCCAGGGTATGTGATCAGCTAGTGCACAATTCTCTGGTTGATGGTGGTCAATCCTTAGGCACCAGAAGTTCTGAGAGCTACTGCTCATGATCACCACGTGGTTAACTTCTTTCATTTGGTGGTGGTTTTAACAGCTGAAAAACTCAGGAAATATGCATCATATACGATTATCTAGGTACTTTGGAGAGGAGCTAAAGCAGAGGATATGGGGGAGAGGGGTCTGTCCTGGGAAGGCCTCATAAGGTCCTGCTTAGTTACAACTATTGAGGAGCATTTGCCTTCATCTTTTCTGACTCTGGCCTGGCAACTCTGGCCTTCCCATCGCTCTCATCATGGCTACAGGCTGCCCTTCACTTGGTACTGTCTGCTGCCCAGAACTCCTAGACAATTCCCCAGGATGCCTGGGCTGAGGGGTGGATGTGGGCAGCTACACCTCATCCACTGCCCCACTTTCACTCTCCACGGCTCTCTCCCCAAGCCCCATGGCTACACCACCCTTTACTGAAGAGATGAATTTCCTGTAGGAGCAGAAAATCCTAAACATGACTTCCCCTTAGTCCATTAAAAAGGCACCCCAGGTGTTAAAATATTTACAGATGGCCCATCACCTGCATTTCTTAATCTTGTGTCTCGGCCTTAGCTCTGCTCTTCTCTGTAAGAATACCTCCCTCTTCCAACTTCCATGATGCCAGTTGTCACCCCACCATTTAGGAAATCTTACAGGGGCAGGTCTGGCCTGGAGTGCATATCTTTCCTGTCTGCTGGAACCCTCTGCAGTCTGTTTCCATTATGGAATCAAGCCCACATATCAGGAGGGGTGGTCTATTGGGCACTGTATGTATGTGTGCATGTGCACACCTATACGTGTTTACACACATACCTGTGGCAAGGAGAGGCTTTGACATTCCATGTCCTGCGGAATAACTCTGGACAGATACAGGCAGGCTAAATCCCATGCATCTTGAGTCGTGAGCTGCCTACCTGCCTCTTCATTCATTCAGTTGCAGAGGTTACTTCTAGGATCAAACAGGTATTCATAAACACACACTTCCCAAAGACCAACATTAATTCCCCCAGTACTAAAATTTAGACCAGTGGTTTTCAAATGAGACAAGTATTAGAAGCATTTGGGGAGTGAGTTAAAATTTAAACTCTTGGACCCTCATCCAGGGAATTTTGGTTCTGGAGGTCTGAGCCTAGGAATGTGAATTATAACTAATATTCCAGGTGATTCTGATGCAATCTTGGGGCCCCCTTTTGAAAAATGCTGCTGTATTTACTTGAGCCATTTCCCCAAGGCCACTACAATTGGCAAGGCCACCTTCCCACAATGGAGTCAGGACTTCCCAGTATTAGGCAGAGTAGTATTTTTTGTTCCGTTTTCATCTCTAGCCCATAACCTTTCCCGCACTTACCTAGGGCCTACCTAGAAGAATAAGATGTCCCCCGTGCAGAGCTGGGGGACACCTCCGTGGTGGCTTCCCTCAACAACACACCAATTGGAATCTTGAAATGATCACCTGGGAGTGCTTGATTAGATGTGTGCACCAAGGCTTTCTGGGGGTGGGGATTGAGGTATGTGTAGGGGAGGGTGCCTGATCTTCCAGCCACAGTTACGCACCTTCCACACGTTACAGGATCGATGCACTCTTATGTAGAAACAGGTGACTTGGAAGACTCACAGGATTGGGTGGTTAAAAGAGCCTGTGGAGTTTCCCGGAGGAAGATCATGCCAGCATCCAGCACAGAGCTGCCTTGGGGGACTGGGGAGGGGGAGGGCTGCAAACCATTCACGACATTCAGTGAATCTCTGCATATGCCCATTTCAAGAGGATAGAAGCCTGAGAAAAAGGCAAGTCTAGGCCTGGAGCTGGGTGGGGGGGGCGGGGAGACATAAAATCGTGGTTGCCCTCTGCCAGGACCCTGGCCAGTCCTCTATCCTCTGGCTGATGGGTGGCAGCTGCTCAGCTTGGTCTAATTTACACATGAAAACAATAAACCCAGTCTTCTACCAATGGCTCTCATCCTCAAGCCAACCGACGTGGTAGGTCTCTAAAATTGCTTCTTTTTTTTCTTTACGTTTCACCCTGTGAATTTACACCATTGCCAAAACCTCCCTTTTCTCTATTTTTTCTTTTCCTCAGCATTCAGTTTCATTTCTTGGTCTCTAGTTGAGGAGGACTGTGCTTCTTTCCCAGACAACTTTCTCGTGGCATGATCCCAGACCCTGTACATGGCCTGGCTACGTGCACCTAGTTCTGGTGGCTTTGGTGTGCTTATAGAGTACTATCCTGGGATTACACATCTTTGCAGCTAGGCCTCCATTTTGTCAACTTTGTAACAATGTTTTCCAGCCTTTTATAGTCAACATGGTTGCCCTTCTCTATGGCTGAACCTAACACTAGTCTGGGTGTTCATTATGTGATTACTAATGAAGGCTATTCACTATGCGTTCCAGTCACATGGGCCTATTCCTTCCTGTTCCTTGAATGTTCCTGAGTGATCTCACTTTAGGGCCTTTGCACTGGCTGTTCCCTCTGCCTGGAATACACTTCCCCCAAATATCAGCATGGCTAACAGCCTAACCTCCCTTAAGTCTTTGCTAAAGTCTCACCTTGTCAGTGAGGACCATTCCAACCACCCCTTTTAAAATGGTAACACCACCACAGTCCTGATCCCATTTCTCCATTCATTCTTTGTCCTTATTGTTTCTAAATGTTTGCTATTTATTCTCTGTCTTCCTGTGCTAGACTCTAAGTTCCTCAAAACTAGGGATTTTGTTCTGTGTTGAACACTGATTTGTTCCCAAGCACTTAGACAAGATCCTGGCACATGGTAGGTGTTTAAGAAAAATTTGTTGAATGACTAAAAATGCCTTTGAGGTTAGGACCTGTGTTTGTTCCCTCCCTGTATCTATGCTAGAATACACATGGGAAGGGCTCAATAAATTTTCATTAAGCTCTAACTCTATTTTTATTACTAGTTTCATAATAACCTATGGATACCAAGCAATATAATTTCAAAGGTTATTATTATTATTATTTTTTTAAATAAGAGGCAGTATTGGAGAAGGTAGGGCCAGGGTACACATTCTGCCTATGTTAGGTTTCCCTGCTCTTCCTGCCATGCCATTTATCAGGATAGACTTTGTATCTCATCATGCCTTTCACACACCAGTGCTTTATTTCTGAATTAATGAAAGAGGTTGGCAAATTGCCCACCTCACTCTTATAGTTGAAATACCATGATGCTAATATTTGGGGTACTGCTTAGGAACTGTGATTATTAGGTTAATCTATATGAGACTGGCATTTTTTTTGTGAGTCAAAAATGATTGAATGTCAGAAATTTCATATGGTTCACCCTAACACATAGTTAATGTGATGCAGTTGTGAACGCAACCTAAAATAACTAGACAAAACAGACTCTTCAGTGAAGAAATCCAGGCTCTTTTTTCCCCTCCACTTAAGCCAGTTCTCAGCCAATTGATCTGGGGCCATGCTCAGAAACGTTCAAAATCAGGTAGACCCTATCTTCCCAATGCCAGAAATGACCCTTCTTCTCAGGCAGCTGCTGGGTTCTGAGCCTTGCCATGGCCCAGGGTGACAACTGGGGTCCTGAGTATGTTTCCCAGGATCCTCTTCTCCTCAGAGGATCACACTCCCTTTCCCAAACCTTAAATGCCATCCCCTATATTAAGGGCCTGTAAGACTTTCAGACTGTCCACTTCAGCAGAGCCAGGAGACCTTGCAAACCAATGAATCCACTCCCATTCATCAACACAAGGACAGTACCCTGACATTCTCTAGAATAGATGACACATAAAAAAATGCCCAGTCCAGGGGAAAACCTACAACCAAGATTACTCTACCCAGCAAGGATCTCATTCAGATTCAATGGAGAAATTAAAACCTTTACAGACAAGGAAAAGCTAAGAGAATTCAGCACAACCAAACCAGATGTACAACAAATGTTAAAGGAAATTCTCTAGGCAGGAAACACAAGAGAAGGGAAAGAGTTACAATAACAAACCCAAAACAATTAAGAAAATAGTAATAGGAACATACATATCTATAACTATCTTAAATGTAAATGGATTAAATGCTCCAACCAAAAGACATAGACTGGCTGAATGGATACAAAAACACGACCAGTATATATGCTATCTACAAGGGACTCAATTCAGACTTAGGAACACATACAGACTGAAAGTAAGAGGATGGACAAAGATATTCCGTGCAAATGGAAATCAAAAGAAAGCTGGAGTAACAATTCTCATATCAGACAAAATAGACTTTAAAATAAAGACTACTACAAGAGACAAAGATGGACACTACATAATGATCAAGTGATCAATCCAAGAGGAGATATAACAATTGTAAATATTTATGCACCCAACATAGGAGCACCTCAATACAGAAGGCAAATGCTAACAGCCATAAAAGGGGAAATCAACAGTAACACAGTCATAGTAGGGGACTTTAACACACCACTTTCACCAATGGACAGATCATCCAAAATGAAAATAAATAAGGAAACACAAGCTTTAAATGATACATTCAACAAGATGGACTTAATTGATATTTATAGGACATTCCATCCCAAAACAGCAGATTACACTTTCTTCTCAAGTGTTCATGGAACATTCTCCAGGATAGATCATATCTTGGGTCACAAATCAAGCCTTGGGAAATTTAAGAAAATTGAAATTGTATCAAGTATCTTTTCTTACCACAATGCTATGAGACTAGATATCAATTACAGAAAAAATTCTGTAAAAATACAAACAACTAGAGGCTAAACAATACACTACTAAAAAACCAAGAAAGCACTGAGGAAATAAAAAAATACCTAGAAACAAATGACAATAAAAACATGAAGACCCAAAACCTATGGGATGCAGAAAAAACAGTTCTAAGAGGGAAGTTTATAGCAATACAATCCTATGTCAAGAAACAAGAAACATCTCAAATAAAAAACCTAACCTTACATCTAAAGCAATTGCAGAAAGAAGAACAAAAAAACCCCCAAAGTTAGCAGAAGGAAAGAACTCATAAAGATCAGATCAGAAATAAATGAAAAAGAAGTGAAGAAAACAGTAGCAAAGATCAATAAAACTAAAAGCTGGTTCTTTGAGAAGATAAACAAAATCGATAAACCATTAGCCAGACTCATCAAGAAAAGAAGGGAGAAGCCTCAAATCAATAGAATTAGAAATGAAAAAGGAGAAGTAACAACTGACACTGCAGAAATACAAAGGATCATGAGAGATTACTACAAGCAACTATATGCCAATAAAATGGACAACCTGGAAGAAATGGACAAATTCTTAGAAAAGCACAACTTTCCGAGACTGAACAAGGAAGAAATAGAAAATATAAACAGACAAATTACAAGCACTGATATTGAAACTGTGATTTAAAATCTTCCAACCCAGGAACAGATGGATTCACAAGCGAATTCTATCAAACATTTAGAGAAGAGCTAACACCTATCCTTCTCAAACTCTTCCAAAATATAGCAGAGGGAGGAACACTCCCAAACTCATTCTACGAGGCCACCATCACCCTGATACCAAAACCAGACAAAGACGCCACAAAAAAAGAAAACTACAGACCAATATCACTGATGAACATAGATGCAAAATTCCTCAACAAAATACTAGCAAACAGAATCCAACAGCACATTAAAAGGATCATACACCATGATCAAGTGGAATTTATCTCAGGAATGCAAGGATTCTTCAATATATGCAAATCAATAAATGTGATACACCACATTAACAAATTGAAGGAGAAAAACCATATGATCATCTCAATAGATGCAGAAAAAGCTTTCAACAAAATTCAACACCCATTTATGATAAAAACCCTCCAGAGAGTAGGCATACAGGGAATTTACCTCAACATAATAAAGGCCATATGTGACAAACCCACAGCCAACATCATTCTCAATGGTGAAAAACTGAAACCATTTCCACTAAGATCAGGAATGAGACAAGGCTGCCCACTCTCACCACTGTTATTCAACATGGTTTTGGAAGTTTTAGCCACAGAAATTAGAGATGAAAAAGAAATAAAAGGAATCCAACTCGGAAAAGAAGAAGTAAAGCTGTCACTGTTTGCAGATGACATGATACTATACATAGAGAATCCTAAAGATGCTACCAGAAAACTACTAGAACTAATCAATGAATTTGGTAAAGTTGCAGGGTACAAAATTAATGCACAGAAGTCTCTTGCATTCCTACACACTAATGATGAAAAATCTGAAAGAAAAATTATGGAAACACTCCCATTTACCACTGCAAGAAAAAGCATACCTAGGAATAAACCTACCTAAGGAGACAAAAGACTTGTATGCAGAAAACTATAAGACACTGATGAAAGAAATTAAAGATGATACCAACAGATGGAAAGATATACTATGTTCTTGGATAGGAAGAATCAACATTGTGAAAATGACCATACTACCCAAAGCAATCTACAGATTCAAGGCAATCCCTGTCAAACTACCAATGGCATTTTTCACAGACTAGAACAAAAAATTGCATAATTTGTATGGAAACACAAAAGAGTCCGAATAGCCAAAGCAATCTTGAGAAAGAAAAATGGAGCTGGAGGAATCAGGCTCCCAGACTTCAGACTATACTACAAAAAGCTACAGTAATCAAGACAGTATGGTAATGGCACAAAAACAGAAATATAGATCAATGGAACAGGATAGAAAGCCCAGGGATAAACCCATGAACATATGGTCACCTTATCTTTGATAAAGGAGGCAAGAATATACAATGGAGAAAAGACAGCCTCTTCAATAAGTGGTTCTGGGAAAACTGGACAGCTACATGTAAAAGAATGAAATGAGAACACTCCCTAACACCATACACAAAAATAAACTCAAAATGGATTAAAGACCTAAATATAAGGCCAGATACTATCAAACTCTTAGAGGAAAACATAGGCAGAACACTCTATGACATAAATCACAGCAAGATTCTTTTTGATCCACCTCCTATAGAAATGGAAATAAAAACAAAAATAAACAAATGGGACCTAATGAAACTTAAAAGCTGTTACACAGCAAAGGAAACCATAAACAAGACAAAAAGACAACCCTCAGAATGGGAGAAAATATTTGCAAACGAAGCAACTGACAAAGGATTAATTTCCAAAATATACAAGCAGCTCATGCAGCTCAATATCAAAAAACAAACAACCCAATCCAAAAATAGGCAGAAGACTTAAATAGACATTTCTCCAAAGAAGATATACAGATTGTCAACAAACACATGAAAGGATTGTCAACATCACTAATCATTAGAGGAATGCAAATCAAAACTACAATGAGGTATCACCTCACATTGGTCAGAATGGCCATCATCAAAAAATCTACAAACAATAAATGCTGGAGAGGGTGTGGAGAAAAGGGAACCCTCTTACATTATTGGTGGGAATTAAGTTGATACAGCCACTATGGAGAACAGTATGGAATTTCCTCAAAAAACTAAAAATAGAACTACTATATGACCCAGCAATCCCACTACTGGGCATATACCCTGAGAAAACCATAATTCAAAAAGAGTCATGTACCACAATGTTCATTGCAGCTCTATTTACAATAGCCAGGACATGGAAGCAACCTAAGTGTCCATTGACAGATGAATGGATAAAGAAGATGTGGCACATATATACAATGGAATATTACTCAGCCATAAAAGGAAACGAAACTGAGTTATTTGTAGTGAGATGGATGGACCTAGAGACCGTCATACAGAGTGAAGTATGTCAGAAAGAGAAAAACAAATACCATATGCTAACATGTATATACGGTATCTAAAAAAAAAAAGAAATAAAGTGGTTCAGAAGAACATAGGGGCAGGACAGGAGTAAAGACGCAGACATAGAAGATGGACTTGAGGACACGGGGAGGGAGACGGGTAAGCTGGGACGAAGTGAGAGAGTGGCATGGACATAGATACACTACCAAATGTAAAATAGATATCTAGTGGGAAGCAGCCGCATAGCACAGGGAGATCAGCTCCGTGCTTTGTGTCCACCTAGAGGGGTGGGATGGGGAGGGTGGGAGGGAGACGCAAGAGGGAGGAGATATGGGGATATATGTATATGTATAACTGATTCACTTTGTTATACAGCAGAAACTAACACAACATTGTAAAGCAATTATACTCCAATAAAGATGTTAAAAAAAAAAGCCCAGTCTTTTGGATATAAGGTGCCAGGAGGCAATATCAGGACTTCATGAAATTTTAATACAATGCAGAAAACAAATGCTAATATGTCCTTGTCACAAAGCACATGGCATGTGGAGAAGCTTAATGAACTGCAAAGAGCTTGCCAATCCCATTTTAAGAAACATCGATTAGCAGTCAGTAATCACAACTCTGTCTTGATGAGCCATAGCACAGTTTTTGATCTGATTCTCTGAGCTGCAATCATTCATCCAACAAGGATTTACTGGGAACTGAGGTGGCAGAGAGTCCTGGTGAAGAGCAGGGACTTCCACCTGTGCCAATTACAGCCATAGAATTTAATGGAAGTTAAGGAAACTCTCTGTGCCTCAGTTTCTTCATCTGTTACATGGAGATCTTAGTGTCTACCTCATAGGTCTGATGTGACAACTGAATAGATGAACATGAATGTTTAAAAAGTGGTTCACATCCTGCTTCACAAATGGTAGGCACTACATAAGTGTAAACTTAAATGTTAGCTCTAACTATTACAGTGTGTCTGCATCTTAAATGAATGTTTAAAAAGTGATTCACATCCTGCTTCACAAATGGTAAGCACTACATAAGTGTAAACCTAAGTGTTAGCTCTAACTATCACAATGTGTCTGCATCTTCAGAACACTCAGAGCACCCAGTATTTGGGAAGATAGCAGGGGTTCCATGAGTGAGCACCTGAATGAGAAAGTGGATGTGGCTGGATTATTATAATTGCACCAACACGCTGAATTTACCTTTGCCTGGGTCCACAATTCACCAGGAAACTAGATCAATGCAGTGGGGGAGACATTAGACTGATTGTTTGATGCTGTATAGATAAACTTATCCCCCAAAGTGTTGCTACTTATGTTTAATTGTGAATATGGTTTAATTAATTGTGGCTGCAGGGGTATATTTTAAATCACCCTCATGCAAACCATTATAATTAATGGTTAATTTTTGATTCTCTGGAAGGAACAGGAATGTTTATCAGAGTAACGATTTGGGTTCAAAATAAGGTCCTACCCATGTTCCTATTACCCAGATAAACTCTACTCCACAGAGCAATGGAGAATAGTTCCAAATTAACACTGCCCATGGGAATATCCATTTAATATTTTCACACAGAGAATTTCTTCTGTTATTATTCAAGCATCAGTTGGGAAACACCATCTTGATCTGAGCATGCTTTGATGATGCAGGAGTTTATAAGCAGAAAAAGATCCATTTTCTTCAACAAATTTGGTGGAAGCAGAAAAACATGCAGTAAATTAAACTTGATTTGCATGACATTGTGCACTACTGCAGCCCTTCCTATGAGCCAGGGAATGCTCTTTGATTGAATTTTTCTATTTCTCTATGTCTGTATGGCATTCTGGGAACAATCCAGGAGCCCTCTGTTGGCTCATTAACACCTGTAAATTCACATTGCCTGGTGTCTTCCTTATACTGTAGAGGTAATGAGTCTAAATCCTGGTAGGGTTGTATTTTTATTAAAATTTCATTGTATCTTTTTCTTTTCATGTCAAACAGATTGCTACATGTTTAACCCTTTAATGCCTTTTATGTTATTTCGTTATCCTGGGAAATAAAGCAGGAGTTAGAGAACTATCACTGGGTTGCTAAAAAGGAGAAATCAAACACCCAGGGAAGTTGTGACTGGTAAAGTATAGGTTCTATGTGGTGACAAAACAGTAGGAGATTGGAATTCCAGATACTTAAGCTGGGAGTCAGTCTATAGGATGCCAAATAAAGGCTCATTAATTCATTAACAGATATTTCTTGAGTGACCCATACATGGTGATGAAGGCAAGGTGGTTATCAAGAGGAAAGACAAAGCCACTGCTCCCAAGTCACAGTCTGGCAAAAGACATAACAGTAAATAAATGCAAAACTGGCTAATACATAGAAATATGCTCAGGGTACTATGAAAAATTAGAGAAGGGAGAAGCTAACCCATTCTGAAGGATCATGGGCTTCTCAGAGTAGAGGAAACTTGACCCAAATGTTAAGGAGTCAGTTAGCTGTGGAACAGGGATGGGGGCACTCAGAGGGAAGAAATAACATATATGAATGCTCTGTTAATGGAGAATGTGGGTGCCTATGTGTGTACAATTCCAGGCAGAGTTCTGATGATCCCTTCCATGATGGGGTGGCTTCAGTGGTAAAGGCCAGCTCACTTTGGTGATCTTGCTCTTTGAGGCTGAAAAGCCATGT
Source organism: Balaenoptera musculus (assembly GCF_009873245.2). Classification (NCBI taxonomy): domain Eukaryota; kingdom Metazoa; phylum Chordata; class Mammalia; order Artiodactyla; family Balaenopteridae; genus Balaenoptera; species Balaenoptera musculus. Next base: position 121,323,367 of record NC_045785.1, on the reverse strand, counting down.
GGTTCTAATTCCTAGTTGGTAATCTATTCCCCAGAATGAGCTACTCCATCATGACCTATTCCGTGGAAATATACTTTGCTGATTTACTGAACAACTGTGCCATCAGTGGGGGTAACCCCAAAAGTGTTGTGAAAATGCTGACCATTCTGTGCGTAGTCATCCTGCCCTGAAACATCTGGCATCACCTGTCACCATCAGGAAAAGCTCCAACACACAAGTAATAGAGAAACTATACCTCTCCCCTATGTCCTTCCAGTCTAAGAGTTGGGGGCACCAGACCTGATGATAGTGGATGCAAGGGAATCAGAATGTACTAACTAATGCAAGCTTGAGTCTGTTTTGTGTTGATATATCAGGCTCTACTGTTGACCAGACTCAAGGTTACATTATTCTGAGTGGATATGGTCAATGGGTACCTTCTGCTGGAGAGATTAATAATGAATAAGACCCTAGTCATAAAAGTTAGAGTACAGGGCCATATGGAGAAGTTGATCCTATTGATCGCTCTATTAATTAAGGTGAGCTAGTTACCATAACAAACAAGTCACCAAATGTATAATGGCTCAAACACAGTACAAGGTTTGTTTGGTTTTTTTTTTTTGATGTGTAACAGTGCTGAGTAGAAGAATAGATTGATGCAGTGAGTGACCCTCATCTATGTAATTATTCAGGAACCCAGGCTGATGGAAGATGTGCCATTTTCAAATTGTGGCTGAGAAGATCACCTTGGGGGTTGTCTCCGTTCCTGCCAGTTAAAAGAGAAAAGAACGTAGAGGAAAGCACAGGGGAGGTTTTTATAGGCTGCCTGGAAATGGAACACACCATATCTATTCATATTCCATTGGCTAGAACCCAGTTATATGGCTACATCTAATTGCAAGGGAGTTAGGGAAAGGTAGTCTAACTTTATGCCCCCAAAGAAGAGGAGAGCATGCATTTTCGATAACAGCTAGCAGTCTTCTACAATCCCCCCCATCTGGTACCGCCTTGACTCTTAGACCTTACCTAGATTGTGTACATGGCCCAATAATCACCTTGGGTACTAGGACCATGGTTTACGGCTATCATTGTGTGCAAGCCATGTGGCCATATGCTTTATCCTCACTACTGCTATCCAGGGTGATGCGACATGACAGTTCATGGTTGATCGCCAAGATCGTAAAAATAAGAGTTGGAGAAGCTTCCCCTGTGATCTCATGTCTGGAGGGCCACATTGTTTTAAGATGATAGAATCTGAAGCTTTCGTCTGCTTTATTGGTTCATAGTTCTGGATAACATTCTGACTGAACAAAGAGTTCCAAACAACAACAACAAAAAAATTGAAAATAACTGGGCTAGACTTCTAAACCAATTTCTATGCATCTTAGAAATAGATTGTGTCAGAGAAATGAGTTTAAAAGTTGTGATTGAATAGCAATGAGTCATAAGAGATATCTAGAATTCAATTATAAGAGATAGGAAGTATATGAAAAGAATGCAAGATTCTGACAGGTCCGAAAGTCTTTAGAATTAACTAGAAAATGCATTTATATATATTAAGAAACAAAGAAAAGCAAAATCCAATCAAAGAAGCTGGAGTTGGGAATGCAGTTTTCTGGGAGTAAATGGAATAAATCATGTAATATATAACTTGATATGAACTAAACATTCTGTGAGGCCAGCCCATTGGAGGGTTTTGGTATAACCATGGTAAATGGAACTGGGCAACCCCCATCAGTACTGCTGACAGATATCCAGTCACCATCCCAGATGAAACCTCAGGTCGTCGCGTTAGCCTCAACTGAATCAGATATTATTCCCCCAAGTTATGTGGGTAACACTATTGTTTCTTTACTGTGTAAGCATCTTTCAAAACTCAGAAGATTTAGAATTAAGTATCGGAATGTTTAAAAGACCAGAACGATCGTATTAATATCTTTGTGTCAGGAAAAATTTGGAATTTCAGTTACTAGTAATGGTTAGATACTTATAATGACCTATTAGAATAACAGTTAAGCTTTGTAACTTCAATTTAAAATACTACTGAGTGATTGATTTAGTCCTGTAATTTTAGGTTGAAATCTTACTGATACTATATACAGTGTTAAAATATTTAAGAGAACTTAAGGTTCACTGTATTTAAAAATCTAATTTATTAGATTTATCAGAATTATTTAAGTATGGGGAAAGTTTTTCAGCCAGATAATTGAAGTATTTAAAGAGAAAATTGAATATATTAAATTTATAAGTGCAGCTTAAAATTTGTAAAGGAGCTTAACCAAGTTTATATATGGGACCAAACATGAATAACTGCCCCTTCCTGAAATATGATTGTTAAGATTTGCTAGATTTAAAGATAAAATAGTAAGACTTGCAAACTGAACTAAAAAACGTAAGGAAGGATTACATTTTTGGATTAGTAACTTTAATAAAATGGGTATTAATTATTATAACCAATAAGATAATCTGATTGGAATTCTTTGGCACAGAAAAACTACTCTCAAACACACACACACACACACACACACACAGGTACAACCCTTATGTTTATCAGATTTTATATTCAGGATTCCATATGAGGTTTCAGGAAACTTGTAAAAAGAAAAAAAATCAGTCAACCAATTGATGGAATTCCATATTGATGGAATTGACCAGTCTTCAGATTTCTATCTCAAAGGTTTCCCAAGAGCAAATCCAAAGATGGAGAGCCTGTTCATTCTGTGCAGTGTTATTCCTCACACTGAGCAATGTATGTAGACCCCCTTTAAAGGGAGAAATGCTCAAGGATCCCTGTGTTAAATTATTTTTATGTGACTTAAATATGTTTAACATAAAACTAGATATAAACGTTCATGGTAAGAGTTCTAATACGCTCCAAACAACTTAAGCAACTAAATAAAAACGCAAATACAAACATAATAAAATTCAAATGAATAACATTAATGTACTGTGATGAGTAATGTTTGGCTGAAACGCAATCACAGTTTGCAACACGAGTATGGTACTGGCTGTGCAGCCCTAGTTCCTCGGACGTCCGTGTGCCCGTTATTACCTTGTGTACTGACTCCATTTGCCCATCACTTTCTTCTTCTGAACTACTTTGTACGGCCTGCTGTGATGTCATTTGGCCGTCATTTGGCATGAACACATCATTTCCTATTCAGTTCACCTCTGTTCTTTTCTCATTAGTAGGAGCCATTAAAGCAGTGCCACTTGGCAACAACATAATTGCAAACAAAAGCAAATAATGCTGACATCTTGGGGCAGAGCTCAGTTATAAGGTGGTTATTGAGCTCATCCAGAACACCTATCCATTAAAGTTTTTGGATTATTATAAAAATGACAACTGATTTAAAAGTTACTATAGAGTGTTGAGGGTGTCCAGTTTGAGAAACATGGTAAAGAGGAAAGAAGTTAAGCTTTGAAGAAAGACAAACTCAGGTTCAAATCCTTCTAACTTTTCCACTTGATAGCTGTGTGACCACTTAGTGTCTCTTTTCCCCATTAAAAAAATAAGGATAATAATACCAATCACAGAGCTGAAAAGAGAATTAGAGGTAATATGTATAAAAAGATGAACAAATGGGTAAGCACTCAGGGAAAGAGTGTTGCTATTATTATTAGAGATTAACTATACTTAATATATTTACCAAATAACCTCTTCCGAAGTTATGTGTGTGTGTGTGTATGTGGAGAGAGCTGTGTAGCTGGAAATTTTACCCACATCAGAGACAAATGAAAGATATTTTAAAGCAACGGTTTTCCATATATGTTCTATGCAGCCTTGGCTAGGGGGAGGAGCTGGAGTTGGGAGAACTGGTGGGGTTCAGGATTTCTATTTTCTCTTTAACGGGAGCAATTTTGTTTTACATTACACGCTTTACACACAGGGCTTCCATTTAAGATAATATTTGAATAAATAAATTTTATGGCTAAAAATACAAAAAATGTTTGAAAAGCCTTAGTATATTATTATAATGATGATGATAATGACCCTTGACCCATTATTATGTGGCAGACACAACAACCATGTGAGTTAGGTATTATAATTATCCTCACTATACTAGTGAAAAATTAAATGAAAAGTATATATATACGTTTGTCTCCTGTAGTGCTTTGAATAAATTATATTTTTGGCAGTGTTATGACAACAACCTGAAATATTCCTCAGTTTTGAAAACCCCTGTAAACAGATCTTCCAGGTCTAAACTTAAAAAGTAATTCCTTAAAGTTAGGCAAAATCGTTTTCTCACCGTTTGGAAATACTAACTCATAGCCATCAGCTAGGAATTCACACCTCTTCATTCAGCCTCTTAATGAGTCAGCATCCTTCATTTGATTCCTATTAAAATGAAGAAGCGTGAAACCAGTTTCAGGCAAGTTGAGAGAAATAGACTGCCTCTGAATTTTTCACTGTAATTTCATCCCAAGGGCCCTAGAAACGCAGACACATGCATGACTACGAGCTAACACACCACATCTCATGCACATGTGTGTGTGCTGGGACACACATACACACACACAGACACACACAGACACTGGGAAAGGGCTTATTATTGTTATGCAAATGTGTCTCTTAACTAAAGACCAGGATGCCAAATTGTCTAAGGAATTTATTAATTCTGAACTCTGAAAAAAATACATGAGGATGAGAGAAAACATTGGTTAAATTTCTTATAAAATTATCTAAGCTGCTACCTGTGTTTGGGGTTACAGAGCTTTTGTTGTCATCTGATGTGTATTTCATTTTTGTCAAAGGTGAAAAATTCATTTTGCCTCAGAAAGTGTGAAGTGAATCGTCTCATTCTACTGGACAAAGTGTTCCCTTTCATGTTGTAACAACCCAGGGCTGATGGAAATTTGGAATGTTGTTGCTCAGATTCTCAAAGGCACAGTGGAGATTTGGAGGCTGCTTTCTCCCCCTTCAGCTCTTAGCACAGGGTGTAGAGTTGTAGCACATTGTACTGAAGGCTTCTGCCTTAACACCCATAGATGACCTCTGAATTGACCTTTTTTTTTTCCCTTCAAGGGAATCATTATTTTCAACAGTCTTGAACAGTTTGGTTGATTGAATCAACCATATCATTATTTTAAAAGATCGTTAAAATAAATGAAAAAATTCAAATGATTATAAAACCTGTGCTTTCTGCAATATGATCACAGCCAGAAGCTCTGTGTGTATATAATAAAATAAGGCCACGGCACAACTATCATGTTGTGGTCTGAACGCAGGTTGGAAAAGAATTTCCAGACACAAGGCAGAATGTAAAGAGGATAGAATTTATTAGAGGGAATGGTCGCTGCCAGAACAGCAGGCCGACTTCCTAGTAGTCTGGGAGAGCCGACCCCAAACATGTGCTATTTGTCAGTTTTTATAGCCAGAGAACAAAGGAATGGTCTGAGGTGAAAATTTTGTTTACTAATTGGCTGAGGCACGTATACTTTCCTTCTATAGGGTGGAAGTGGGACAGGGCAGATGCCTTTCCTTATTTGGGAAGAGAGAAGAACAGGTCCCTTCGCCCAGGTGGGCTCAGGAATTTCATACCCATCGCAACATGGCAGGGAGGGCGATGAGAGTCCGGTAGGGTGTGTAACGCTGAAACTTTTTCAGGCAGGGTTGTCCTTTGTCCTTGAAGCACCAGTGTCCTTGGAGTACCACATATCACATAATGTCACAAATATTCTTTGAAACCAGGAGGGTATAAATAAATAAATTAGTTGGGGGAAAAAAAAAGTCTAGCTAATGCAGCCAATGGATGAAAGCGTGCTGTGATGAAAAGACATTAAATTAAGATTTAGGAAAACAAGGTTCTTGCTTTTGCCCTTTAGTAACTAGCTAGATTGTATTGGAAGAGTCACTAATTTCTTTTGAGTCTTAGTCTTTTCCTAAGCTAAATATTACAAAGATTTCCAGCCCTACCTGTGGTAAGTACTCAATGTGATAATATGTATGTTGTAGTTCATTAGTGAAGTTCAGCAGGTATTTCTGACTCTCCTCTTTCTGGTGCAAGGAAGGGTTGCACTTACTGCTTGCTTTGAGGTTAAGTATTACCATATGAAATGCTCTGGCCAATGAAATGTGAGCAGAAATGATGTGTGTCACTTTCAGGTAGAACTTTAAGCACCAGTGATTGATTTGCCCCATGCCCTTCTCACTGCAGTAGTGATTGTAGACGCCCATATTGAGATGACATTTCATCTTGGTTGTTTGGGTCCTTAAGTGACTACAATGAGCAGAGCCCTGATGCCCCAGGTTGGACATGCAGCATAAGTAAGAATTTTTATTATGTTGAGCTTTTGACATTTTGGCATTATTTATTACTGTAGCATAACCTCACACATCCTAACTAATACAGTGTATGCAAGCACTTTGAAAAGTATTCAGGATTATTCAAGTAGTCAGAAAGAGAAAAACAAATACCGTATGTTAACACATACGTATGGAATCTAAAAAAAAAAAAAAAAGGTTCTGAAGAACCTAGGGGCAGGACGGGAATAAAGATGCAGATGTGGAGAATGGACTTGAGGACACAGGGAGGGGGAAGGGTAAGCTGGGACAAAGTGAGAGAGTGGCATGGACATATATACACTACCAAATGTAGAAGGAAGGCTGGTGGGAAGCAGCTGCATAGCACAGGGAGATCAGCTTGGTGCTTTGTGACCACCTAGAGGGGTGGGATAGGGAGGGTGGGCGGGAGGCTCAAGAGGGAGGGGATATGGGGTATATGTATATGTATAGCTGATTCACTTTGTTATACAGCAGAAGCTAACACACCATTGTAGAGCAATTATACTCCAAAAAAGATGTTGGAAAAAAAAAAAAAGAATGAAGAAACCACAAGCTGTGAAAACATTTTTATTCTGCGTGGATTTTTAAAGAGCTCAAAAGGAAAAGTAAAAAAAAAAAAAAAAAAAAAAAAAAGTTACCTCTTTAGGGATATCTTCTTTTTAGTGGAAAATCAAGTTGCAAATGCATAGTAAAGAAATGGTCACATGGAAAACAAGTACAGGTAAAGTATTCACAGGAGGGACAGTAGTACCATGCAAGTAGTCCTTGCTAAGCAAGCCAAGGAATGCTTCTTGTTTGGTTTTGTTTTTTTGCTGGTTAGGGCATATTTTAGCAGCTGTTTTTAACTGACCAGGAGAAAAGTAGGCTTGGGTTCTAAAAGAAAATCTTGTTTCATGTAATCAGAAGAGACAATGTGGGAGGGGTCTTATGTAAACATTGTGTTTTGTTTTGTCAGCACAGTGTTTAATTCTTTTCCTTTTCTTAATTGGAATGCCTTTCTGTGAGCATGAACCTGGCTCTTCTCCAGAGCACCCATCCCTCCCATGGGCCTCACCCTGCCCCTCTCTACAGCTGTTACCTGCCTGACCCTGCAGATCATTTCAATTTTGCAATCCTTGCACTGAAGTGTACAGATTTCAGGGAGCAATGGGAGTTTATAGTAACAATTAAAAATGAATACATCTCTACAAATGTAAAAAAAAATATATATATATATATATATATATATATATATACATCTCTGTGCAACTAAAATGTTGTTTAGACAGTACAGGCAACCTGGGAGTCATTAAAAAACTGGAGATAGACACCACCTTGAGGGTAAGTGAACATTTTTTTCCCCTGTAACCCTGAAAGGAAATTTAAGAGCTAAGCAATGATTGAAAATTAAGCTTGGATTGGGTTACTGAGAAAGCCACTGAATTAAATGTGATATTTCTTTTAATTTTCCTCCTTATTTTTTAATTATGTCCCCATCAAACTGCCTCTCATCTTTTATGGTTTTAGATCCAGATATAAATCAGTAGAAACGAGGCTGTCTATATTATTGGCTCTTTGTCTATGACAGTGACCATACTTTGGACCTTGGACCATACTTTGGGAAAAAACTGCCCCCCCAAGAGAGATTCCATGGTCAAGTACCTTTGGGAGTCTGCAAATCTTGATGAAGAGGTGTACTTGCCCTGAGGACAATGCGTTGCCCTGATGACACTGTAGGATCAGTCTTAGCTGGAGCTACCTGGCAGGTTCAAAATCTGCCTTTTAAAAATCTCTCATTCTCTCAAATTCTGGTTGCTTTCTATCAGCACTCTTGCTGCCTCAGTTTTCAAAATATATCTTGAATGTTCCACTTCTTACTAGGGTCCCTGTCACTGCTCGTGCCTGGATCTTCTTACTGGGTCCCCACTCTGGATGCTCAACAGTCTATTTCCCACACAGAGGCCACCTGATCCTTTAACACTTCTCAGGCCATGCCTCTCCCCTGTTCCAAAACCACCAGGATTTTCTTATCTGTTAGAATAGCATGCATACTGTTTACCATGCCTACGAGACCCTGCCTGCTCTGATTCCTGGCTACCATTCCCACCTCCTGGCTGGCCTACCTGCCTTGTTCCTTCTACACCAGCCAATCTGGCCTCCTGAAACATGCCAGACCCACACCCTCACTGTCCTCTCCTTCTGGAATGCTCTTCCCTCAGACACCTGCTTTGGTACTCCTCCAACTGTCCACATCTTTGCCCTAATGTCATCTATTGAAAGAGTTCTTACTGTCATACTTGCTCCCCTTATCCTAGTGTATTTTTTCGTTATTATTCTTATCACTGCCTGACATTATGCTATGTATTTGTAACAGGATATTAAAATAAGACCCCTCCTGTCTTTGAGGTCCCAAAGCTGAGAACAGTGGTTTGCTCACTACTCGTGCAGGATATGCCAACTGCTGCTTTGATGGAAGAAGCTAAGATTAAATTGGGGAGGAGGATTTATAAACTTTTAGAGTCAAGATGTCTTTAGAGAGAGAGCCAAGTGGTGAGGATAAGGGGGTGGAATCTCGAGACAACTACTGGGGAGAACTTAACACATGTTTCCTGGGGTTTGAGGGTTCCTAGGGACTGATGTCTGACTTACGAGTTACAAAGAAGAACCTTCCAGGAGAGAGTCTGGATGATGCAGCCTGTTGTGGGAGCCTGCTCTTCCAGAATGACTCTATTTCCCAGGCCAGACGTGGACTCCTGGCCTGAAAGGTCCAGGTGACCCCAACAGAAGGATAGATCAGAGGCTGAGGAAGAGGTTAAAGGCAGCCAGATATAGAAGAAAACTACAGCTGGGAGGCCCCCAGGATGCAGGAGAGGGATCTCCAAGTGGGATATCCAAGTGGAGTTTGGATAGACCCAACACTGCAGGACTACCCATTCAGGATGGTGCCCATTCTTGTTATCTTCACATCTACCTGGAGGACGGACCTTGGAGAGGCTAGTGAGTGGGGATGGGCTGGTAGAATCTTTTCCCACATCAGGCTTCCACGCCTGGATCAGTCCTGAGCTGGCAGAGACACGGGTAGAGAGAAGATCTGAAGCAGATGAGACAGCAAAATTTTAATCTGTTATTGCAATTTTTAAAAAAAAAACGTAACTTGCAAAAGAGACTGCAGAAAGTCTTTTCAACAAAAGAGATGGCTTCTCAACCTAAAAAAACTAGCCAAGCTGTTTCTAAATTTTTTCTGTTCTTGTTCATATATTTTATTTATTTATTTATTTATTTAAATTGAACTATGGTTGATTTACAATGTTGTGTTAGTTTCTGGTGTACAACAAATTCCAGATTCTTTTTCAGATTCTTTTCCATTACAGTTTATTACAAGACATTGACTATAGTTCCCTGTGCTATACAGTAGGTCCTTGTTGTTTATCTATTTTATATACAGTAGTTTGATCTGCTAATCCCAAACTCGTAATTTATCCCTTCCCCGCTTTCCCCTTTGGTAACCGTAAGTTTGTTTTCTATGTCCGTGAGTCTCTTTCTGTTTTGTAAATAAGTTCATTTGTATAATTTTTTTTAAGATTCCACATATAAGCAATATCATATGGCATTTGTCTTTCTCTGTCTGACTTACTTCACTTAGTATGATAATCTGCAGGTCCATCCATGTTGCTGCAAATGGTATTATTTCATTCTTTTTTTTATGGCTGAGTATTATTCCATCATACATATACACCATATCTTCTTTATCCATTCATCTGTCGATGGGCATTTAGGTCCCTTCCATGTCTTGGCTATTGTAAATAGTGCTGCAATGAACATTGGGATATTTCTAATGATTTTTGAGATACTATGTTGGGATGCTGCAGTGGTGGTGGGGATAGGTGGAGAGATGGTCAGAGGTGGAACAGCCAACCCTCATGAAGGGAGAGTGTCCCCTTGACAGGGAGGGGGTCTTACTTTGGGGGCCTCCTTGGCTTTCAGGGCTAGGAAAGACCCTCAGATGGGATTGACTCCGTGGACCCTGGGAGCAAGGCTCTGAGTTTCCACTTTCAGGAGACTATGATGGTTTGAACAAGGCACGTCAGGCAGTGACTTTTGTGGAAAGTCACCTAGAAGTCACTACTGAATGTGCGCACTGGGTAAGATCCCTGGCACCTCTGCATTGTCCTTCAGAGGCGAGGCCTGCTACTCTAATGAGGGAGAGTTCAGGGTCATGTTTAATTTGATTTAGAGAAGTTAAATAAGGGGACGTGTCTTGCATCTGAGTGTAGTGGTTGCAAATTTATATGCACCACACAGGAGAATGGGACCACAGGGCATAATCCTGGAAAGTCAGAGGAGGGGAATTAAGCCACCCTCTAATTTACTGCTCTATACAACGTGCCTGTCAAGTGCACTTTGGGCAGGTACCTGGAGTCCCATTTGCTGGCAACAAGTCATAAACAGCTTGTCCACCGGAAAGATCTTGGAGTGAGACATTGTCAGGCCAGAGAGCTGGACGTCAGAAGACCACTCTGGCTCCTGACCCACCCTTGGACTCCTCCCTTCAGAAGCAATGGGGCTCCAGGAAGACTGAAGGGGAAACATGCAGACAACCTCACTGGAGACTGAATTCACGCCTGCCAAGAGGTGGAAGGGAATAAAAGGGGAATTTACAAATGCATTAGGGAAAAGGGAGCATTATAGAGAAAAGAGAAAAAGTTATAAATGAAAAGGGGTGGGAAATTAATGGGAACTAAAATAGATTAATATTTTATGTGCTCCACAGGGTATATAACACTTCACATGCAATTAGGAATAAAATCACGACTCCTCAAACTCATGTTCCCTGGAGGCAAAGGAGGGAAGTGATAGGTGTAGGGGTGGGAAGAAAACCCCAGAGGGCCATTGTCTCAGGCTTGGGGCAGGTGGTGGGTGCACAGCGTCTGAGACCTCTTGGACTTACCTGTGTCCTCCGTTGACCTACATTTACAATGAGAACAAGGCACAGGTGTGAGGAAGGGGAAGGGAACAAAGCCAAGCAGCCCTTTCCTGTCTTGTCCTGTGCAGTGGGAAAGGTTGAGCCATTTCACAGGGGGTATGATTTCTCCTGTAAACGAACAGAGGTACACTTGCTAATACTGGTGACAACTAACCTATGTTCAGAATTTTCAGTTTGCAAATCGCTTTCATAAATATGGCCCCGTGGGGCAAAATCCTTTGAGACAGGTAGGAGGAGTAAGTGTTTTAAAAGTTACATCTCCCTTATTCTACAGATGAAGCAAATGTGCTCAGAAAACCCAGCTAAGTGGCCCAAGGTTGCACAAATACCAAGCAGCAGAGCTTGATATTTCAAACCCAGGTCTTGTCAACCAAAATAATAATAATAATAATGCAGGAAGCTGTAAATAAGAAAAGACTTTATGTGGAGGGTCTTAAGAATTGCAATTCGGGAGACGCAGATTCGGGTAACCCTGAAAGAGTGAAGAGAAAGAGTCAGGGGCTTATAAAGACAAAATGTCAGGAAGTTTGTGGAAAGTTGCCTGGTGAGAATTGTGATTGACTCTGATGCAAGTAGGAAAATATCTGTCCTTAAGGAAGTGCGAGTTTCTTCAGGGTATTGATCAGATAAGTATATAGACTGTCACAAGTTATTTTAGGGTAAGAGTCCCGTAAGTATCTTGAGTTTCTGGCAGGTATTCTGGATGACATTATGCACCGCTGAGACGTGCAGTGCATAAGTCACACTTCATTAATGACCTCCCAGCTCCATTTTAGAGAGCTCTCTTAGCAATACCGACTCCATTATGATTTTCCTTTCACAGCCTTAAAATTCTAATCTAGGCTCACTATTTTCCTGGGGTGAGAAGAGGGTAGAAGCGGGGAGAAGTTTTGTCTTAGGGACAGAGTATATGGAACAGTACAATCACCACCCTGAGGTCTCCCTGCCCCCAGATGTTTTCTGCCCAACGTTTACAAGCCCACAATGAGACCTTCTCCATTTGTGCACGGTGGTTCTCAAGTGGGGTGTTCCAGGCAGTTTGCGTGGGACAGTTCTATGGTGCTCAGGATTGCAAGATGTTTGCATCCGTGCCTCCCACTCAATACAAAACGGCAGCACCAGCCTGGGTCATCATGACAACAAAAATGTCCCGGTCATTTCCATGTGCTTCCTGGAGGCTGGTACCATCCCTGATTGAATATTTTGTCTCCTAAGAGGGAGGGGTAGCACATTGACCTTGTGTTAGAGGCTGAACTCTGCAGATTTGGAGCATGGTGTCTCCCCACGTCTTGCACTGAGGGAAAATAAACCACAGAACTGAAACGTGGCAATGCACAGCCCACTGGCTGGGCTCACCACCAATGAGCAGAGAGAATGCTGGAGCAGCTCGCCCTGGGCTCATGGATTCCACTGTCTGAAAGAGTCCAGGCCTCCATTGCTTTTACCTCTAGAGAGATTTAGGGGCATTGTGAAAATCATCTATATCTTCTAGTAAATGTAGCTACATGTGGACATCCTTAGTTCTTGATTTATGGATAGGAAGACTATAGTTCCTGGTTTACCTAGGGATGGTCCTGGTTTACCTAGGGACGGTCCCAGTTTATTCCTGTTTTCTTGACGTCAAGAAAATAACATCAGTATCAATATCAGTATCAATAACTCCCTCTTTCCCTCTGAAATATGTCCTGGTTTGGATAATAAAATATATGTTCCTCCTAATAAGGAGAACTCAGGGTAATTCCCTACATGCTGTGTGTCTGAGAAGCTGAGAGATGGGCAGCCTCTATACAACCGAGAAGGCCCTCCTTTGAATTACAGTGCGTGTTTGGCCATTGTTATGGGCTGAATTATGTGCCCCCCAAATTCGTATATTGAAGCCCTAACGCCCTGTACTTCAGAATGTGACTGTATTTGGAGATAGGGTCTTTAAAGAGGTAAGTTAAAATGAGGTCTTAGGGTGGGCCCTAATCCAACATGACTGGTGACCTTAAAAGAAGAGGTGATTAGGACACAGGCACGCACAGACGGAAGACCAAGTGAAGATACAGAGAGAAGACGGCTGTCTACAAGCCAAGGAGAGAGGCTCTTAGAAGAAACCAGCTCTGCCAACAACACCTTGATCTCGGACTTCCAGCCTCCAGAACTGTGAGAAAATTAATTTCTGTTGTTTAGGCCACCCGCTCTGTGGAAGTTTGTTATGGCAGCCCTAGCAAGCTGATAGAGTCACTCGCTGGGATATATAAACCAGTACTGAACACCAGCAAATAAAAAACATCGTTCCTGGGGTGATGGGACCTTGGACCTGATTTACATGACAGCTTCACTTGTAGAACTAAGAGCCTGAGTAAGAAAAATCACTCCTTAAGGGTCAGATCTAGAGAGAGGGACCTAGTCAGACTGAAGTAGCCATGAGGAGTTAGTGGTCCAGCCTCTGGGAATTGTGGACCTTTACAAAGCCCTGGAAACACGGCTTGAGGCCCAGCCACACCTCTTCCCCTCAGCAACCGACCTGCTCTTCCAGTGGGGATCCATGAGTTTCCTGACCTCATGGGCTGCTCTTGGTGGTTGTGTCTGCCACTGAGAAACATGACTTTAGGGGCATCTTCTAGCATTTGGGGTTCCATGGTGACCACCATAAAGCACACACACCAGCCAGTAGGAGGGGACAACGACTTTGTCTTGTACCCTTACCTCTCTGGAGGCTGGGTTACAGGCATGAGTAGCATTGCCCTGTGTGACTCATGGGGCCAGTAGTCTGCAATCCAGTCACATCCATTCATTAAGGGCTGGTTTTGGAACTAACCGTATGTACATGTATTCATATCATGGTTCAGCCAGTGCCAGTTTTACCATCTTAGGCAAAAATACAGAACCTTCTAAGTCTGTGATTTGGGAATATAATGTCTGCCAATTAGTGTTTTATAAGAATTAGGTAGGATGATATTTGTGAATTTTTCAATATCCTCTCCACCTAAAGAAGCATAGCTAATGCCAGTAGTAATATTTCTGGACCAGGCCTAGCTTCAGTGGAGCCAGCTGCCTTTCTGGCCCAAGGAGGTAGACATTATTAAAAGACGCTTTTTAGCGGAGGTCCTGTGACTCACAAGACCATCCTCAAGGTCCTGTACCAGCGGCTGGTGGTCTCTGTTCCCCACAGCCCATATTTTTTCTCCTGGTTCTCAGACCTTTCTGAGTGGAAACCTGTGGTTTCCTTGCTTGGAGCACCTACACCCTGAACATCACCTTTGAGTTCCTCTTAAGTTCCATGGGTTTCAGTTTTACCTTCCATTTCCACTCTGGGGATGGAAACAGGGCAGTATTTCAGAACAGGACATGGAGACGCTGATTCAGCAACTGGAGTAAGACTCCAGATGGACCTCGGGCCCCCGCACTCCAGGTGTACTGGCTTTGCAGGAGCTGTGCCGCGAGCCTCCACAGGTCTCCCTTCACAGAGAGTGTCAGTAGCTCTCGGATCTTAGGGGACCAAGGTCCAATCAATCACCATCAGAGGTCACAATCCACTCCCTCTACTCCCTCACTTGGATCAACTTTATAAAACTCAGGCCTTCAGGAAGCTAAACTTGTCCCTGAAACTGGATTAGAGAAGGTGACAGTGTTGAGATGGCTTTTCAGAAATTCCTAGGTACCCAGACACACAATGTCTATCTGCACAACACACCCACCATCATCCAGTAGGTGTTCATTGCAGAACAAAAAATCATTTCTAATATCCCTTATATAATTATCACTTGGTCTGTAGGACCAAGTATTTGTAGTTGTACCCTCTGGTATAGATTTCTGATTACCAACCTCCCCCCAGCAAAATGTGGATTCCTTTTTAGAGAACTTTAAATATTGTCTATATCTACCCAGAGGGTGTAGGTTAAAAGGAACACACACTGGACAGGCTGTCCCTAACTGAGGTATTTGAAAGCAAATTATGGACAGTATAGCCACGTCTTTATGCATATTTTTTCATATAGAATATTTTTATAGGATATATATATCATTTATATGTCACATATGATACATATTATATAGAATATATATATTAAAATGGTACAAATGAACTTACTTACAAAACAGAAGTAGAGTCACAGATGTAGAAAACAAACTTATGGTTACTGGGGGTATGAGCAGGGGGGAGATATATTGGGAGATTGGGATTGACATAGGCAGTCTACTATATATAAAATAGATAACTAATAAGGACCTATTGTATAGCACAGGGAACTCTACTCAATACTCTATAATGGCCTATACGGGAAAAGAATCTTAAAAAGAGTGGATACATGTATATGTATAACTGATTGACTTTGATGTACACCTGAAACTAACACAACATTGTAAATCAACTATACTCCAATAAAAATGTTTTAAAAGATATATATATATGTATATATATAAAGTAGAAAAATTATATATATAAAAGAAGAAAAAATTCTTTTGTATATGTATTGTGTATTTGTACACACACGTATATGTTTGTGTATATATATATATGTATGTATATGCAAAAGAGCAATTGATAAATCAAGAGATATGAACATTTTTGAAGTTCTTGATACACACTGTTGATGTTCACACTCTGACCTTAGAGAAAGGTCATATCATGATACAAGTGACACAACATTGTACAGAGTAGATATTTTACTGGATAGGAATGTGCATTGTCATTTAAAGAAATGTGTGCTAATTTATAAATAAAAATAATATCGATTTAATGTCCACATCTTTAAAAAAAACTAATGGCGAGGTTGAACATTTTTTGTGTTAATTCATTAGCAGCATTTTGTATTCTTGTGAATTGTTAGTTTCTATATTATTATTTTTTAGGGTTCTATTGGTTTCTTTTTTATCAATAGGCATACACTTTTAAATACAGTTACTAGACCTTTGTCTGATGCCATTTTCTGCAGATGAGAAATGTGTCTAAAGTTACATAGCTAGTGGTTTAGATCAAATTCAAACTGATGTCTCTCTGACTTCATAACTTATTCTCTTCCAATCATACTGTACTTCTTTCCAGTGTGCTAGGGAAATGGTGAATTAGACAATGTCTGTGTGGGGTCTGAGGCAACTCAGAGCCAGGACCTACATAAATGTGGAGCTTAATTACTGCCGTGCAGATCTTGGAAATGTCTCACAAATAATTTCTTATTTAACCTCAAAAATACTCCTATTAAACAAGAATCAAGTATAATCATGATATTGACATTTTACAGATGAAGCTGCTAGGGTAAAGTGATATCCATGTGCATTAGGTCAAGTGGAGGTCAAATCCAGTCAGATTCAATACTATTATTTTATGATAATACATAATACTCCATTTATCTGTCACCATCAGAATGAAGAAGCAGGTCACTTCAGTTAATTTTCAGCTAAATAAAAATTACTCCTTTAAATACCAATTTAAAAAAATCTTTTATAAAACTTTCACTGAAAAATATGACTGATTCATTGCACACATATTTTTTCTTCCTCTTGAGAAGCCATTAAAATAATAGTAAATAAAATGTCCTAAAGGTATAAAACATAACAATGAAGAGAACATCACAGATGAGGAATTTAAATAAATTCCTGAGAGAGAGAGAGAGAGAGAGAGAGAGATTGGAATTGAGAGAGAGAGGGACTGAGAGAGTAGGTAGGGAATTTTAACTGTTGAGACAGGACATAAGAGGTCTCAACTGAGCAATGCTACTTAGAGTGTGGTCTGTGCACCAGCTGCAATAGCATCGCTCCCAGGATTTGTTAGGAATTCATGGGCCCTGTGCCAGAGCTGCTGATTCTGACTCCATGGGTGGGCCGGGAATATGTATTGCATAGTCTCAGGTCATTCTTACATGTGGTCGAGTTTAAGAAGCGTGAGTCTAGAGAATCCCTGGGTGATACATATGAGGAAGATGTTCTTTGCCTTCTTAATCCCAGAGAGGCTTGACATTTCCAAGTACCAGATGTGAGGGTGATAGAGGTAAACAAGCTCCCTCTTATCATTTGCGGGGCCCAGGGTAACAGGACAAATGGAGTCTCTTAGCCCTCAGCTGGCACCCCTGCTCTCCTCCCCTCTCTGCTCTGCACCACCCAGCGCCTCCTGGGCACCCGCATAGTCAGCCCAGTTGGCACATCATAGCTCCATCCACACTCCCACAGATGGCCCCCTGTGGCTACTTTTCAAGGCCTAGGGGAGAGGCCTACATGGCACGTGGAAAGGACTTGGGGCTTGATTGGGCAGAGAATTCTGGGCTTCCAGTCACTCAGAGCATATCTTAGTCTAGAAAGGAATCTGTGAGCATTGGATAGTTCCTCCCTTGGTCTCTCAAACTTCTTGCCCAGTGAGGAGGGTAGGGGCCAGAGGAAGGACAGTACAGGAGCTTCTATAGCACAGGGACCAGGACAGGGGCTCCAGGCATGTGGCTGGAAGAGTGAACAGGAAGGTAACATGGGCTTATAAATAGAGAATTAATTGAAAGCATATATATGGAACACTTGGCCTTCCTTAACCCCTCCATTTTCCCTGACTTCCAGACTATTCTCTAAATTGAGAAATTGGATATCCCTTAGAGAAAAGACCTCTGTATTTTTTTTTTCCTAGGGAATCTTCCTAAAAAATAGTCACACACTTCTAGCCTAATTATCCTGGGCCATAACCTGACAGATGAATGCCCCACCTAGAGGCACCAAGCCCCCAGCCAGCTCTTGGTTGTCACGTTTAAGATATTGACACAACTAAGGATCAATAGACAGCAGAGGATTGCCAGCACCATGAAAGAGAAGATGGAGATAAGGTAGAATAAAGTAACCTCATAAGAAACCATAAATAAGAAAATCTAAGAGTACAAAATGAAACTCTAATTAGAATCCTCTGCGTGAATAAGAATAGTTAGCATTCATAAGGCAAGATATTGTATTATAAGAATGAAAAATTGAAGGCAGGAAAGATCTAATTGACATCAGAACTCTGGTTACCAAAGTGGCATCACAGTTGCCCATATAATAACCATTCACCTCATTTCCTCTTTTCTGACAGAATCCTGATTGTGTTCATTCTTCTCCAAATGCCTTGTGTTTTGGGGGGACTTGGTCCCTCCCTGGCAGCAAGAATGGATCTTGATTAAGATAATAGTGGTAATTCTGTTCTGTCTGGTAATCTGCTTAAGAATGGGTATGTGATATAATACCTGCCAGCGAGGTTTGAAGAAAAGTCTGTAGTACTGTTTCTGGGAAAGTTTTTTTTTGTTGTTCGTAAAAAAGGACACAATACAGAGGTTCCTTTTCTTTCTTCAGATCTAGTTGTGTGAGGACATGATGCTTGGAGTTGCTACAGCTATCTTGCTACTAAAAGTCTATAAGTCAGTCCAACGACAAGGGTGACACAGTGAAGCTGCCAGAGCCCCTATGCCATTAAGCAGCTGAGTTTATTAATCTCTTGTGCCACCAACCTCCAGACTTTTTCCTATGGGAGAAAATCTATTCCCTTTTTGTTTAAACCATTTTGAGTTGAGCTCTCACTTACTGGTAGGCAAAAAGCATCTTAACTGAGATACTAAAATAAAAATATTCAATAGAACATTTAGAATATAATACTAAGAAAGTCCCTAAAAATGAAAAAAATAGACAGAAATGGAATATATGAGTTAAAAGATCAGACTTAGAAGATCATCCCAGGAAGCAATTCCAGGAAGAGCAGAGAAAATGGAGAAGGGGGAAATTATCAAAGAAATAGTACAATGGAATTTCCCAGAGTGAGGGTTATAAATGTCCAGTTGGAAAGCCTTCCCTATTATCAATTTGAATGAATGAAAATGATCAAAACATTGACACATTATTTCAGAATTTCAGAACACCAAGGATAAAAGTCATTTTCAGAGAGGAAAAATAGTTCATAAAAAGACCATGTATCTTATCAGCAGTCCTGGAGGCTAGAAGTCAGTGGGACAATTCCCTTAAACTACTAATGAAAAAATATTTCCATGAGGAATTCTACACTCAACCAAACTGACCATCATATGAAGGCAGAATAAATATATTTTCAAACATACACTGAAAAAGAAGAAGGTACATGGAAATTATAATTATAATTTTTTGGCAAATACCCATTTCTCCTCCCTCTCTGTTATAGAGGACTATACTTCCCTATCCCTTTGAGGGTTGGCTGTGGGATTTTCTTCATCCAGGGATTGCAAGTACATGTGACATATACCATATTGATCAGAGGTTTTAAGTGTGCTTGTTAGGTTAACTTAGGCCTCATATTCTGTCCTCTCGCATAAAAAGAGCAAGCCTCAGGCAGTGCTGATTTTTCAATCTGGGTCCCAGAACGGGACCAAAACTTGAACCTGACCCACAGCCTGGAACCAAGGCAAATGGCTTTGAGTTATTTCAATGGAAAAGGAAATCTAGATATGATGGAGAGTTTACATGAAAGAGTAGCACACCCCCAAAAGAAAGACCATAAGTAATATTGTATCCCTTCTATCCTGATCCAAACCATTGTATCCTTTCTCATACATCTTCCCCCAGGTTTCTGATTATATAATTGACAAATCTTGCAATTCATTTTTAGGTTCTCTCCTAACATTCATACTTTGAAATGACTCCTTGGGGACCTGATGGAATTGAGTCTAGATATAGCCCCCAAAGTAATGAGTGGATGAAGGGATAGGAGTTGAGAAGGATCAGCATTTTCCTGTGATGCAAAAGATGCCATCACATGTTCTTCAGGGAGGGGAAGACTAATCTCAGATAGGGGAGAAAAGTATGCATCTAATAATAAACAAATCCTGGCAGAATATGAAGGTTCAGGGTCATAGCTTCATTTGAATTTACTCATATATCCTCATTCCAAATTTTGGTGTTTGAATTCTTCCCAATTATCTTGCTGAATTTAACATAAGAGATTATTCAAGCTTATAAATTCTATTTGTATTGTAATTCAGTCATCCACAAGATTAAACTTTGGGTTGGTATTCAGATATCTCAATCTGAAACTAGAAGAGCTGAGTTACTTTTACTGTCTTACATAAAACAGACAAAGGAGTTTTGCTGTCACTAACCTGGACCTTGACCTGGAAATTTATAGCTCTGAGTTCCTCATCTTCTTTCTCAATGTTCTACAGTATACTTAAGTACAACCAACCAACCTGATAGTCTATATAACCTTTACTTCTACTAAAATGTTTTGTGGAGTAAGTTATTTGGTCAATCAAAGCTGGGTCTTCTGTAGGCACTTGGCTCCAGGTAACCACAGCGATGTCTTAAATAACTGTTTCACTACTGCATGCCATGGACTACCAGTATCCCATTTGCCACTAGTAGAAATAGGATCATTAATGCCTTTAAGTATAACCAAATCAGAGATTCCCATCCTTTAGATTCTGTTCATCTGGAGCCACATCTGGAGCAAATAACTGTATCAGTCAAGGTTTAGTTAGGGAAGCAGAATGATTCTGAGTGTAACAGGATATGGCATTTATCATAGAAATTATACCTTACACAGTTGTGAAAGAAGTTTAAGTGGAGATGTGAAATGGGAAGTTAGAAGATCAGATAAAGAGGAACTGGTAAGGGTGGAGAAGTCAGGACTTGCAAGGGAATCTAAGAAACCAAGCCAAAGTGGGACCATGTAGGGGGAAACTTTGAGGGGGCTGATTGGGAAGCTATTGCTTCTGAACCTACCTCTGTGTGTCTGTAGCTAGGCAACTGGAGGGAGCCTAAGAAGTTGCTGTTCAACAGGACCAACAGTCAGAAGACTTGGGCATGGAGGGAAGAAGAGTAAAGACAAGCTGGAATTTGCCGGGCACCTCTGTTTCTATTTGTCAACGTAACAAACTGCAAAGAACTTCAAAGAGGAATGACTTCCCTTCCAGCTCCCAAGTTTCATGCAAATTCTTCTCTTAGTAACTCTAGTCCAGAATCATGCAGAAGGGGCTTTGGGAAATATAGTTCCAGGTTTAACCAAGCTGACAATAGAACAATCTAGCACACACATCTTGGACATTACTTATTTTCTCACTCCCTCAATTATTTCTAAAACCAATAAAGGTGATTATCAAACCCACTGGTGCATATCTTAATAGTGAATTTTTATGTGCTAAATAAAAACTGGATCACTCTCAGATGAATATTAAAATTAAATGATATACACACATCTTACTGTCTACACGGAAGAATTTTAAACTTAATTACCTCAAGACACACATTTGCCAAAAAGACAGTTGAAGATATAGATATATAAGTATCAATATATATACATATATATGAATGGGATGGTAGATTACATGTAATTTTACTTCTTGCTGTTTTTTCAATTATATTATTTGAACATGCATTATTTTATAATCAGAAGTTTCATAAATTAAAAGCAAATTAATAAATCATTTCTGTCATCTATATTCAGGACTAAATGCTAAATGGCACATATGAATATAATAAATATTAAATTTAATCTATCAAAACCTACGATCTGGAACTTCTAGCATTCTAGGCACTACCAGCTGTGTTCTCAGTTTTGAATTCTATGAGTGGACCAATGACCATTTTTCTGTACTTCTTCCTCTTCTCTTACCACCACTTTTCATGACATTGCAAAGAAAAAGGCTTATTTATTTTCAAAGTTGCAACCCCTCCCATCCGCTCTCCCGTATTCCGCTTTACATAAGTGAAAATATTAACCTTCTCATTTAATGAAAATCATAGCCCCGAGGCTTTGGTGCTGGACAGAGTCACGGACTGCCTTAGGAAGAGGCAAGTTGGGATTGGCTGCCTCTGGCTGGGTCTGTGCACTCAGAATCTCCACTCATCAGAGCACAGTGCCTGGCCTCATGAAATGTTATTTGAATTTGGCTACTGGGAAAGAAGGGTAAAAATCTAACAACTGTATCTTAGTTTCATCTTTGGGTTGGAGGGTGGGGATGTGGGTTTCCATGCCCCTCAGGGAACAAAGGAGCTGGGTTGGCATTTAATTTCATCTTAGGAATCATCCCCTATGCCCATCCAGGGGCCTGTGCCTGCCAGTCTCATCCCTCTGACTATATTTAGTCCATTATGAATATGGAAAAACATTGAAAATGATTCACATCGACATCCCTCTGTCTAGCTTAATAACGTCAAAGTCATTAACAACGAATGTAAGCTCACCCTGACAGTGTGATTTGGAAACCTCAGCCCTCCCCAGTATCCTCCTCTGGCTGTCTTGCAGACTCGACACAGGAAACCAGTGTGCATGCCCTGCCACTCCCCAGTCACCTCCCTGTTCCTAAGAGGAAAGAAAAAGTCCAAAGGCCAGGGAAAGAAAAGCTTTCTGTTGGCTCTACGGGCTGTTGAAATGTGGAGCCCGCTGGAGTCAGGGCCTCATCACAGGAAAGAGGTGAGGGTGAAATGGGGGTGAGTTGAGAGACCTCCTCTCTCTGTGTCTCTCATTCCGCTCCGTGCATCCCAACCGAGGGGCTAATGCTCTACAATCCCAACTGTCACTCTCCTATCGGGCCACCTTAATAGCTTCATTATGATGATTTCCACTCAGGTTTTTCCAGCAGAGGACTTTTCCACATATTACCTCACATGTTACTCCACTAAGAGGTGAGTCATCTGTCCTTTACCTTTAGGGCATTTATCAGAGTTTATTTATTTAAATAAGTGTCTGTTTTCTGCAGAGTCTGCAAGCTCTGAAAGGGCAGGGTTTGTTTTGCCCACCATTATTTAGGCCTGGGGCAGTGATTAGTGTAGAGGTGTGTTAAAGAAATAGTAGTTAAATAAATGAATAAAAGGAGAGGAGGAGGAAGGAAGCGGGGGAGGGGAGATAGAGGGCAAGTGAGGAGAGGGAGGGAGAGGGAGAAAGAGAGAAGCTGAGAGAGAAAACAGAATCAAATATTGACTTTATTTTATAGTAGGAGAAATCGAGATATCGAGCGGGTAAGCCATTTGATTCAGGCCTCTTGGCTGAACAATGGAAAAGTCTATATGAGTTACTGCATTTTTCATGTTCTGGCTTTGGGGTTCTCACCCCACCCCCACCCCGAAACCATTTGTTCCCCTAAAATTAACATTAATCATATTGTGGGCTCACCTGTGCAAGCCCATCTGTGCTTTGCCTCTCTCTGGTCTGTGACAGGCCATGGTAGGCAAGTAAACCCTGGATAACTGTGTGGTCAAGGTAGAGTGCCACACAGGGACAGAGGGACCTGGAAGCCCTTCTCTTAACTCTGTTTCTGGTGTGGACTGGTGGTGGTGAGCAGTTTCTCTAACTTTTCTACAGTTATCTTCACCACCAAACGTCCAGACTAATTCTTATAACCCAAGGCTAAAATCAGTCTCCTCTCTTCAGTTGCATTGCTGGGCATATGACACAGAGAAACCCATAGCGCAACTTCGTCCATCTGTGTTTATTTTCCTCTTTTTTCACGTGTCTCTTCCTGCATCACATCCAACATTTGTGCTCTCCAGGAAGAGTCTGCTCCCCAGGCCCCCTTGGCAGGGACTGAGTGTAATCCCACCTTCCCCAGCATCAGGGTATCTTCCTAAACCAAGAGAAATGACTCATGGAGAAGTGAGATCAATTAGGCCAAGGGTTACTTGCAGACTTTTGAGAGTATAGGCACAGGATTCCCTCCTGCAACCAAGGAAAGATTTGGAGGAAGACTCGTGCAATTTCCTTCTTCTCTGCTCCCACTGAGGACCTGAGAAGTTCCTCCCAACTGTTTGATGTTGAGGGAAAAGGAACTTGTTGGTACCTTCCTTCTACTTCATAAAGGGAGAGTGAAGAAAGAATTCACTTTGTAAATGTAACTAATAGGTATTCTGTTCAAAGTTACATTGACCAGATGGATTATTAAACAAATGTGTGGGCTTCCCTGGTGGCGCAGTGGTTGAGAATCTGCCTGCCAATGCAGGGGACACGGGTTCGAGCCCTGGTCTGGGAAGATCCCACATGCTGCGGAGCGACTGGGCCCGTGAGCCACAATTACTGAGCCTGCGCATCTGCAGCCTGTGCTCCGCAACAGGAGAGCCTGCGATAGTGAGACACCCGCGCACCACGATGAAGAGTGGTCCCCGCTTGCCACAACTAGAGAAAGCCCTCACACAGAAACGAAGACCCAACACAGCCATAAATAAATAAATAAATAAATAAATAAATAAAAAACAAATTAAAACAAAAAAACAAAAAAACAAATGTGTGTGAATGCTTAGATAAAGGTATGGATTTTCTTTAGGAACCAGCATGGGATCAGCAAGAGAAGTCATGTCAAACCCTTCTTTTGGGAAACTATATTGGAATATCAGGCACATGCCATAGATAGGATGTACATTGTTCTAACACTTACATTGTGATAGGAAGCTTGAATGGAACAGCTAATATGATGAATTATGGAAATAAGATTGGAAATCATCTCAACAAGTTCTAAGGTTCTTTAGTATCAATAATGTTTACTAAATAGTTTTTTTTCCCTATGCCTGCCTGGTTCTCCACCAAATTTTTCAATGTTTCTTAAAAATTCAACTTTGTTGTTGCCAAAGTATAATATACACACAGTGAATGTTCTCATTTTAAGTGTATGGTTTGATGAGTTTGGACAATTGTATACACCAGGTAACTACCACCACAATCAGGGTACAGAACGTCAATGCTTTTTTGATATTATGATATAGGGTACTAACTTCACCCTCTACCATCTGCCAACACCTTCCACCAAGGTCCAGAGAAAGAAAGTAGTAAAACAAATACTTGAGATGGAAAATATTTTTTTAATTTTTTAACTTTTATTTTTAATCGTGGTAAAATACACATAACATAAAATTTACCATCTTCACCATATTTAAGTGTACAGTTTAGTTGTGTTAAGTATATTCACATTGTTGTGCAACCAATCTCCAGAATTTTTTCAGAGATGGAAAATATTTTGAATAACTTTTAGTTAAGTTACCATACAGAGCTGTTTAGGCATTTCCTAAACTCCCAGTAACCAAGTCATACAGGAAGCACTTTGTGTAGTGATTAAGTATATGAACTCTGGAATCACATTGCCCAGGTTCAAATCCCAGCCCCACCATTTAACATATTATATCATCTCTAAGACACTGCCAGTTGTAAGATACACCATTATTATTTTAAACGCTAAGAAGGAAAACAATGACTAATTAAAGTAGGAAACAGTGCCTTAATAATGGTCCTACATGACGCATACATCAGTTCCCCCAGTCTCTAGCTGCCTTGAAATTCCTTTCTTCCTTTTCAGGGAATTTGGCCATTTACTACAGTGTCTTTCTTAGCACGTGATAGGCAATCTTTTTGCACATATATCAGGAATAAAAAGGAACAGCATGAGCTATTTATGGACACCGTCCATTTACCAACTTCCATAAAGGACTTGGTAGCTGTTTTGTTAGAAAATATGAAATTGCTGTTATTCCTCAAGCAATAAATACTTGCTTCTCAAATATAAAATTTATGATCTGCTGCTTTATTTCTGTCTTTTTGTGTATACAATAATTTTTACTTTTAATTGCAAGTCATAGGATACACTTTTGATGATATTTTAAACAGCAGTTAAGCTCAATGTATATAACTCAGTTGAAGCAACATGAACAGCTGTCCAAGGCCACACAGGTGCACACAATTGCAGTTATATCAAATTGCTGCCTGGTTGCCAGTAATTGTGAGATACCATTGATTGCAAGAGGCACCCCGATTTCAGAGATATTAAACATGAAAAAAATGTGCATTTTATAATCTATGAAATACAGTCCAGGCTGTGTCCTTGGGCAGGATATTTAACTTCCTTGTACCTCAGGTTCTTAATCTATAAAATGTGGTTAGTAATAGTACATGTTTCATAGGGTATGCATGAAAATTGAAATATTTAGCACAGTAAGTGATATATAATAGGTGTCCAGTAAATATTTACCCTGTTATTATTAATATAGCATCTTAGTTGTATCCAAGTATATCAGATATCTATTGCTGCACAACAAATTACCCCACACTTAGTGGCTTAAAACAGTAAACATTTATTATCTCACAGCTTCTGTGAGTCAGAAATTTTGAGTGGCTTAGCTGGGTGGTTCTGGTCCAGAATACCTCATGTGGTTTCAGTTTGGATGTCAGCAGGGTCTACAGTCATCTGCAGAGTTGACTGAGGTTGGAAAATCCACTTCCTAGATGACTGACTCCCAGTTGGCTGGAGGCCTCAGTCCCTCACCATGTGTGCCCCTCTAACTAAGGCTTACTGAATGTCTTCATGACAGGGCAGCTGGCTTCCCCCAGAGCAAGTGATCCAGGAAACAAAGAAGGCAATCACAGTGCCTTTTAGGATCTAGTCTCTGAAACTGTACACTGTCACTTCCACTTTATTTTCACCATTAGAAGCAAGTCACTAAATCCAGTCCACACTCCAGGAGGGTAATTAAGCTCCACCTCATTAAGGGAAGGATGTCAAAGAATTTGTGAGCACATTTTAAAACCACCACAGGAATGTGATAACTTTAGGCCAAAATAACTACTGTCAGCTTCTCTTTCACCTTCTCAGTTGTTGGTTTCCTACCCAGTATCTACTCTCTCACTTTCCTTTCCTTAACTATATTAGACAATGAGAAACAGATGGCATATTCAAATTAGGATCCTTTGAGAAGGCTTTATTACAAATGCCAGGGTAGCTGTGAGGAAGTGCAGGAAGCTGGGGCAAGCAGCAGCAGTGCAGTTAGCTCCATAGTCTGGAAGGGATGGGGGCAGAGAGTTTACCAGAACCGGTAAGGAGAGAGTCACATAGAGCAGGCTGTCTAGAGAGAAGTAGTGATCTTTGGTCAAGGGACGCAGCCAGCCTGAGGCAACTTCACAGAGGGTAACCAGGGGAATGAGTATCCTGACCTCACTCTCCTCCCACCCTCCAGTCTCCTGCTAGAGATGCCCAATTAACTGAGGCCAGAGGCATGAAAGCCTGTTGCATTTGGAACTTACAGGTGAGACTGCTGTGGGAGAAAGCAGGGTAGAGAAAGGTGGGAGCTAGACCTGGGTAAGCAAATAGATGGCATTCAACACACCCTGTCTCCATTCTCCCCTAACATCTCAAACAGAGCACTCAGAAAATCCCATCAGTAATTCTCACATCATGGGGAGATGTCAGATTAATCACACTCCCCCTGAAACTTAAAACATTAGCTACAGTTGGGTTCTTCATTTAAGTTTGTAAGAGAAAAATAAAGAGAGAGAAAACAATTAAGGAACATAAAAACCTGCTAGAATCTCTGCCTCTGTAGCATCACGAGGTCTAAACTGGTATTCATAGCAGGCTTCTTCCACGGCAAGTTTCTTATTCCCCTTACATTTTGCCAGCATCTCAGATGGATAGGGTTCTTTACTTTGTAGGGATAATTAAATCTGAATTTCTGAAGAATCTGTATTCTTTTTTTTTTTAATTAATTAATTTATTTATTTTTGGCTATGTTGGGTCTTCGTTTCTGTGCGAGGGCTTTCTCTAGTTGCAGCGAGCCGGGGCCACTCTTCATCGCGGTGCGCGGGCCTCTCACTATCGCGGCCTCTCTTGTTGCGGAGCACAGGCTCCAGACACGCAGGCTCAGCAGTTGTGGCTCACGGGCCCAGTTGCTCCGCGGCATGTGGGATCTTCCCAGACCAGGGCTCGAACCCGCGTCCCCTGCATTGGCAGGCAGATTCTCAACCACTGCGCCACCAGGGAAGCCCCAGAATCTGTATTCTTGATGGTCAAATCTTTTGTTTTCCACAGATTTCCATTGACTGAGGTTAGGAGGAAAAGAGTACTAAAAGCCAATCCAGAGAACTCCTTGTGTTCTCAAAATGGTCTTCCTTACTGCTTTTGCAGAACAGTAACCAAATTTCTCTCTGATAACCGGGATTAACCACCCTACCCAGTACAGTGATGTCCATTCTCTGCTTATTGGTTTGGAGGTCTGAGGATCCCAAAATGGGCAGAAGGCAGACTTAGCTTCCAATTCACATGAAGGATGACTTGGTTCCCAGGTGGAAACTTTCCTCCACTGAGCTCTAGAACCTCTAAAAACATAACTGAGGATCATAGGTAATGGAAGAAAAAAATCTTCCAGTAGGTTATTAGATATTATAAAGAGAGAAGCCTCTCCCAGTTCTCGTTCTTGGCTCCTGAATCCATGCATCCTAACTATGGGAAAGTGGTGCTGGTTTAAGGCAAATATAACACTTGAAAAATAATCCCCCAATTGTGCAGGATGTTATGTAAGCTGAGACCCTAACTAAACCTTCAGTACGCCAGGCCACTGCTTTATCAAGCCAGCTGCCTCTAGAAGTTGGGGCATTTGATAAAACCACTGAATTCTGTGGTTATAAATTATGTCATACTTTTATAAAATATGTCAACTGTTATGAGGTACTGTTGTCTGAGATACCATAATGATGGATGAGGTATTTTTTTTTTGATACAGCAGGTTCTTATTAGTTATCCATTTTATACATATTAGTGTATATATGTCAATCCCAATCTCCCAATTTATCACACCACCAACCCTACCTGGCCAAATTCCCCCCTTGGTGTCCATACGTTTGTTCTCTACACCTGTGTCTCAATTTCTGCCCTGCAAACCGGTTCATCTGTACATTTTTCTAGGTTCCACATATATGCGTTAACATACATTTGTTTTTCTCTCTCTGACTTACTTCACTCTGTATGACAGTCTCTAGATCTATCCATGTCTCTACAAATGACCCAATTTCATTCCTTTTTATGGCGGAGTAATATTCCATTGTATATATGTACCACAACTTCTTTATCCATTCATCTGTCGATGGGCATTGAGGTTGCTTCCACGACCTGGCTATTGTAAATAGTGCTGCAATGAACATTGGGGTGCATGTGTCTTTTTGAATTATGGTTTCCTCTGGGTGTATGCCCAGTAGTGGGATTGCTGTGTCATATGGTAGTTCTATTTTTAGCTTTTTAAGTTACCTCCAAACAGTTCTCCATAGTGGCTATATCAATTTACATTCCCACCAAGAGTGCAAGAAGGTTCCATTTTCTCCACACCCTCTCCAGCATTTGTTGTTTGTAGATTTTCTGATGATGCACATTCTAACTGGTGTGAGGTGATACCTCATTGCAGTTTTGATTTGCATTTCTCTAATAATTAGTGATGTTGAGCAGCTTTTCATGTGTTCCTTGGTCATTTATATGTCTTCTTTGGAGAAATGTCTATTTAGGTCTTCTGCCCATTTTTGGATTGAGTTGTTTGTTTTTTAATATTGAGCTGCATGAGCTGTTTGTATATTTTGGAGATTAATCCTTTGTCCGATGATTCATTTGCAAATATTTTCTACAATTCTGAGGGTTGTCTTTTTGTCTGGTTTATGGTTTCCTTTGCTGTGCAGAAGTTTTGAAGTTTCATTAGGTCTCATTTGTTTATTTTTGTTTTTATTCCCATTATTCTAGGAGGTAGATCAAAAAAGATCTTGCTGTGATTTATGTCAAAGAGTGTTCTTCCCATGTTTTCCACTAAGAGTTTTATAGTGTCCGGTCTTACATTTAGGTCTCTAATCCATTTTGAGTTTATTTTTGTGTATGGTGTTAGGGAGTGTTCTAATTTCATTCTTTTACATGTAGCTGTCCAGTTTTCACAGCACCACTTATTGAAGAGACTGTCTTTTCTCCATTGTATATCCTTGCCTCCTTTGTCATAGATTAGTTGACCATAGGTACGTGGCTTTATCTCTGGGATTTCTATCTTGTTCCATTGATCTATATTTCTGTTTTTGTGCCAGTACCATACTGTCTTGATTACTGTAGCTTTGTAGTATAGTCTGAAGTCATGGAGTCTGATTCCTCCAGCTCTGTTTTTTTCCCTCAAGACTGCTTTGGCTGTTCAGGGTCTTTTGTGTCCCCCATGTAAATTTTAAGATTTTTTGTTCTAGTTCCATAAAAAATGCCATTGGTAATTTGATAGGGATTGCACTGAATCTGTAGATTGCTTTGGGTAGTGTAGTCATTTCCACAATATTGATTCTTCCAATCCAAGAACATGGTATATCTCTCCATCTGTTGGTATCATCTTTAATTTATTTCATCAGTGTCTTATAGTTTTCTGCATACAGGTCTTTTGTCTCCCTCAGTAGGTTTATTCATAGGTATTTCATTCTTTCTGTTGCAATGGTAAATGGGAGTGTTTCCTTAATTTCTCTTTCAGATTTTTCATCATTAGTATATAGGAATGCAACAGATTTCTGTGCATTAATTTTGTATCCTGCAACTTTACCAAATTCATTAAGTCTAGTAGTTTTCTGGTTGCATCTTTAGGATTCTCTATGTATAGTATCATGTCATCTGCAAACAGTGACAGTTTTACTTCTTCTTTTCCAATTTGTATTCCTTTTATTTCTTTTTCTTCTCAGATTGCCGTGGCTAGGACTTCCAAAACTATGTTGAATAATAGTGGTGAGAGTGGACATCCTTGTCTTCTTCCTGATCTTAGAGGAAATACTTTCAGTCTTTCACTATTGAGAAAGATGTTTGCTGTGGGTTTGTCATATATGGGCTTTATTACGTAAAGGTAGCTTCCCTCTATGCCCACTTTCTGGAGAGTTTTTATCATAAATGCATGTTGAATTTTGTCTGAAACTTTTTCTGCATCTATTGAGATGATCATATGGTTTTTATTCTTCAATTTGTTAATATGGTGTATCACATTGATTGATTTGTGTATATTGAAGAATCCTTGCATCCCTGTGATAAATCCCACTTGATCATGGTGTATGATCCTTTTAATGTGTTGTTGGATTCTGTTTGCTAGTATTTTGCTGAGGATTTTTGCATCTATATTCATGAGTGATATTGGTCTGTAATTTTCTTTTTTTGTAGTATCTTTGTCTGGTTTTGGTATCAGGGTGATGGTGGCCTCGTAGAATGAGTTTGGGAGTTTTCCTTCCTCTGCAATTTTTTGCAAGAGTTTGAGAAGGATGGGTGTTAGCTCTTCTCTAAATGTTTGATAGAATTCATCTGTGAAGCCATCTGATCCTGAACTTTTGTTTGTTGGAAGATATATTTTTTTTAATATTTATTTATTTTTGGCTGTGTTGGGTCTTAGTTTCTGTGTGAGGGCTTTCTCCAGTTGTGGCAAGCAGGGGCCACTCTTCATTGCGGTGCGTGGGCCTCTCACTATCGCGGCCTCTCCTATTGCGAAGCACAGGCTCCAGAGGCGCAGGCTCAGTAGTTGTGGCTTACGGGCCTAGTTGCTCCGCGGCATGTGAGATCTTCCCAGACCAGGGCTCGAACCCGTGTCCCCTGCATTGGCAGGCAGACTCTCAACCACTGTGCCACCAGGGAAGCCCTGTTGGAAGATTTTTAATCACAGTTTCAATTTCATTACTTGTGACTTGTCTGTTCATATTTTCTGTTTCTTCCTTGTTCAGTCTTGGAAGGTTATACCTTTCTTAGAATTTGTCCATTTATTCCAGGTTGTCCATGTTATTGGCATAGAGTTGCTTGTAGTAGTGTCTTAGGATGCTTTGTATTTCTGCCGTGTCTGTTGTAACTTCTCCTTTTTCATTTCTAATTTTGATTTGACCCTCTCCCTTTTTTTCTTGATGAGTCTGGCTAATGGTTTATCAATTTCGTTTATCTTCTCAAAGAACCACCTTTAGCATCATTTATCTTTGCTATTGTTTTCTTTGTTTCTATTTAATTTATTTCTGCTCTGATCTTTATGATTTCTTTCCTTCTACTAAATTTCGGTTTTGTTTGTTCTTCTTTCTCTAGTTCCTTTAGGTGTAAGGTGAGATTGTTTATTTGAGATTTTTCTTGTTTCTTGAGGTAGGCTTGTATTGGTATAAACTTCCCTCTTAGAACTGCTTTTGCCGCATCCCATAGGTTTTGCATCATCGTGTTTTTGTTGTAATATTTCTCTAGGTATTTTTTGATTTCCTCTTTGATTTCTTCAGTGATGTCTTGGTTATTTAGTAACGTATTGTTTAGCCTCCATGTGTTTGTGTTTTTTACGTTTTGTTCCCATGTAGTTGATTTCTAGTCTCATAGCGTTGTGGTCAGAAAAGATGCTTAATATGATTTCAATTTTCTTAAATTTACTGAGGTTTGATTTGTGACCCAAGATGTGATCTGTCCTGGAAAATGTTCCATGTGCACTTGAGAAGAAAGTGTAATCTGCTGGTTTTGGATGGAATGTCTTATAAATATCAATTAAATCTATCTGGTCTATCATGTCATTGAAAGCTTATGTTTCCTTATTAATTTAGGTTTGGATGATCTCTCCATTGGTGTAAGTGAGGTGTTAAAGTCCCCCACTATTATTGTGTTACTGTCAATTTCCTCTTTTAGAGCTGTTAGCAGTTGCCTTATGTATTGAGGTGCTCCCATGTTGGGTGCATATATATTTATAATTGTTATATCTTCTTCTTGGGTTGATCCCTTGATCATTATGTAGTGTTCTTCCTTGTCTCTTGTAACATTCTTTATTTTAAAGTCTATTTTATCTGATATGAGTATTGCTACTCCAGCTCTCTTTTGATTTCCATTTGCATGGAATATCTTTTTCCATCCTCTCACTTTCAGTCTGTGTGTGCCCCTAAGTCTGAAGTGGGTCTCTTGTAGACAGCATATATATGGGTCTTGTTTTTGTATCCATTCAGCAAGGCTGTGTCTTTTGATTGGAGAATTTAATCCATTCACGTTTAAGGTAATTATTGATATGCATGTTCCTATGACCATTTTCTTAATTGTTTTGGGTTTGTTTTTGTAGGTCCTTTTCTTCTCTTGTGTTTCCCACTTAGAGAAGTTCCTTTAGCATTTGTTGTAGAGCTGGTTTGGTGATGCTGAATTCTCTTAGCTTTTGCCTGTCTGTAAAGCTTTTGATTTCTCCATAGAATCTGAATGAGATCCTTGCTGGGTAGAGTAATCTTGGTTGTAGGTTCTTCCGTTTCATCACTTTAAGTATATCATGCCAGTCCCTTCTGGCTTGTAGAGTTTCTGCTGAGAAATCAGCTGTTAACCTTATGGGAGTCCCCTTGTATGTTATCTGTCGTTTTTCCCTTGCTGCTTTCAATAATTTTTCTTTGTCTTTAATTTTTGTCAATTTGATTACTATGTGTCTTGGTATATTTCTCATTGGGTTTATCCTGTATGGAACTCTGTGCTTCCTGGACTTGGGTGGCTATTTCTTTTCCCATGTTAGGGAAGTTTTCGACTATAATCTCTTCAAATATTTTCTCGGGTCCTTTCTCTCTCTCTTCTCCATCTGGAACCCCTATAATGTGAATGTTGTTGTGTTTAATGTTGTGCCAGAGGTCTCTTAGGCTGTCTTCATTTCTTTTCATTCTTTTTTTCTTTATTCTGTTCCTCAGCAGTGAATTCCACCATTCTGTCCTCCAGGTCACTTATCCATTCTTCTGCCTCAGTAATTCTGCTATTGATTCCTTCTACTGTATTTTTCATTTCAGTTATTGTATTGTTCATCTCAGTTTGTTTGTTCTTTAATTCTTCTAGGTGTTTGTTGTATAATTCTTCTAGGTCTTTGTTAAACATTTCTTGCATCTTCTCGATCTTTGCCTCCATTCTTTTTCCGAGGTCCTGGATCATCTTCACTATCATTATTCTGAATTCTTTTTCTAAAAAGTTGCCTATTTCCACTTCATTCGTTGTTTTTCTGGGGTTTTATCTTGTTGCTTCATCTGGTACATAGGCCTCTGCCTTTTCATCTGGTCTCTCTTTCTGTGAATGTGGTTTTTGTTCCACAGGCTGCAGGATTGTAGTTCTTCTTGCTTCTGCTGTCTGTCCTCCAGTGGATGAGGCTATTTCAGATGAGGTATTTTTAAGTCCACAAATAATGATGCTGACTGAAACACTTCAGGTAGGAAAAGCAAATGTTCATTCCTATGAAGACAAGGTACTACCTAACTTTAAGAAGAATAGTATCCAATGTAACCAACCTGAAACCTGACAGGACCCTATGGGGAATGGTACCGCATAGGGAGCTCAGCTTGGGTCTGCACTGGTGGTAAATTTTTCACTCAACCATGGTGGTAACCAGACCTACTTTGCTGGAGAAAGACCATGGTGTTCAGTCCATGTAGTCTTCCTCTTTTCTTCCAGGCCACTTTATACCTGATTCTATTGAGTAAGCTCTGGGGTGGCTGGGAAAAGAATCTGATTGGCATCTTCAAGATGGGTTATCTTGTCCTTAGCTGTGGATACCCTCTAGTGGGCATTTATCAACATAAATCTCTTGATTTTCTCAGAACTCCATTTAAGTAATCCTTTTCATCAATTTTTCCAGTTTTGTCCTTTCCAAATTCCTGATAAGTTGGCCAACCTATTAGCCACTGTCCATGAATCAGCATGGATATTTAACTCAGGCTATCTTTTCTTTCACACGAAGTGTGTAATAGAATATATTGCATACAATTCAGCTGTACTGTGAGATTTCCCCTTACCGTTACTTTTCAAGGCCACTCCAGACTGGGAATACAGTGAAGCATCTGCAGACTTTTTGCTGCATGTTGTGTATATCAGTGTGTAAGCACACCATTGCTTTTTCTTCTGTTAGTTGGTCATAGGCAACACCAAATGAAACCATAGTTATGGGCTGAGGAAGAGCCAATTAAACACAGTATGGACAGGAATTGTGGTAACTTGGGCTATCTTTTTGTGCAGTTTACCTTCTTGACCACTGGGGCTGAATTTTTTTATATGCCACTTTGCTCTTATAATGTAATGATTCTGTGTATGTTCAATTTTATGGTTTTGTAGGTAACACCCAGTTCATTATAGGAAGTTCAGGCCACATTGTTATTTGTTGACCCATTATCAGGCATTCATTATCTACCAGTGACAAATCATAAGTTACTTTCAAATGCAGAATAGTTTTTGGCAGAGAAGAGCTTGGCTTTACTCAGGGGCTATGCTGTGGTTCTCCTATTAGGCCTTCCAGATGTTCCATATCTCATCTGTGTCTAACATAGACTCTTCCAATACAAATGGCCTCTAGGTCATAGAGGCAGCTTGCATCATAGCTTTCATCTATCACAGAGCTCTTTCTTATTCTGGGATTTACTCAGAACTGACAGATTTATGGGTTACTTGGCAAATGGTTCAGAATAGCAGGTCAAATATGTATACATTGTGTTCAAATCCCCAAAAGGCCAATAGGCATTGTGCTTTGGCTTCATGGTGGTATAAGTGTAACAACTAGTCTGTCACTTTATAAGGTATATCCCAACATGCTCTGAACTCTGAGAAACTTCCTCAATGTGGCAGAGCCTTGAACTTTTATAGGGTTTAACTCCTACCCTTTGGCGTGCGTATGTTTTACTAAAGCATCTAGAAGGTTTATTATTCCACGATTACCAGTTCTAAATAGTATAATGTCATTAGGTGACATTGATGCTGAACAATCACGTTGTGATGTTCTGTGAGATATTAGTATAATTATGACAGAGCAAGACAGTTTTTATTGCTCAGGGGAAACACTGTAAAAGTATATTGTTAACACTGCCATGTAGGGCTTCCCTGGTGGCGCAGTGGTTGAGGATCTGCCTGCCAATGCAGGGGACACGGGTTCGAGTCCTGGTCTGGGAAGATCCCACATGCCGTGGAGCAACTAGGCCCGTGAGCCACAGATACTGAGCCTGCGCGTCTGGAGCTTGTGCTCCGCCACAAGAGAGGTCGCGACAGTGAGAGGCCCACGCACCGTGATGAAGAGTGGCCCCCACTTGCCGCAACTAGAGAAAGCCCTCGCACAGAAACGAAGACCCAACACAGCCATAAATAAAAAAAAAACAAAAAAACAAAAAAACAAAAAAACACTGCCATGTAAATGCAAACTGCTGCTAATTTTTCTCACTGATTGAAATGGAAAATAAAGCATTTACCATGTCAATAGTTGTGTATCTGATGTCAGGGATGGTGAGTTATTTGCTCTAGTAAATATACCTCATCTAGATTTGCAGCTGTAATTGTAATAACAATATAATTAAGTTTTCAATAATCTACTTTCATTCTTTATAACCCATCCGGCTTTTGCAGCAGATACACAGGAAATTTTACTGAGGATTTGGAAGGAATTTCCATCTCTGCATCTCTTAAGTTTTTGATGGAGATCCTATTCTCTGCAGGTTCCTTAAAGTTACAATTTTGATTTTGCTTTACTATCTTGGTGTGTGTAGAGAGAGGTCAATTGCAAGGGCTTTCACTTGTCCCTTCCTAACATAATAGCCTTCCTTCAAAGAAATGGAAAATGTATGAAATCTGTCTTTTACTTGGTATTTTAATTTTTATTACACATTCTGAACCAGTGAAATAACCCCAGAATGAGTCTGCATAGGACCACTGTAAGATGAGCTTGGGCCAAGTCTTCTTCTATTATCTGAGCTCCACTGTAATGTGGAGATCTTAAGCCAAGGCTCCATTTATCATCTCATTCCATAGGCCCCTACTTGACAAGTGTACTATGGTGACATTTTGGGCCTCTGGAAATAAGAATTGGTTCAGAGCCAGTATCTAATAAACCCAGGAAAGTGATTATTACCCTTTTTTCAGTGTATAATTCACCCTGGCAAATTGCCTCAGATCTCTGTGATGAAAGTTTGGTATAAGTTTCATGGTATATAAGCTACATAATGATATACACATATGGCTGTGTTGCAGGGTCCAAACTCAAAGGAATCTGGCCTTTTCCTTAGTCAAGAGGCTCTAAGTCTGAGAACAGGCTTTCTGGGAACTGGTTAAGTGTGTAGGAATTCCCGTTCTGGCAAGTTAAGTTAGGTTTCTGCACATTGGACCTAAAATATTTACTCTTAAATATGTCAAGCAACCTTAGTAGAGAGCCCATCCATATAATATCAAGGGACCTTGTGATTAATTAATCATTACCACACATCAGAACACTCTTCAAATAATTCTAAAATTTGTATGGAAACACAGAAGACCGTAAATAACAAAAACAATCTTGAGAAAGAAGAACAAAGCTGGAGACATCATGCTTCCTGATTTCAAACTATACTGCAAAGCTACAATAATCAAAACAGTATGGTAGTGGCACAAAAATAGACACATAGATTAATGGAACAGAATAGAGAACCCAGAAAAGAAACCATACTTATATGGTCAACTAATCTACAACAAAGGAAGCAACAATATACAGTGGGTAAAAGAGAGCCTCTTTAATAAATGGTGTTGGGAAAACTGGACAGCTACATGCAAAAGAATCAAATTGGACCACTTTCTCATACCATATACAAAAAAATAAATCCAAAATTGATCAAAGACTTAAGTGTAAGATCTGAAGCCATAAAACTTCTAGAAGAAAACATAGGCAGTACGTTCTTTGAAATTGGTTTTAGCAATATATTTTTGGCTATGTCTCCTTAAGAAAGAGAAACAAAAGCAAAAATAAACAAATGGAACTACATCAAACTAAAAAGCTTCTGCACAACAAAGGAAACTATCAACAAAATGAAAAGACTGCATACTGAATGGGAGGAAATATTTGCAAACAATATATCTGATGAGGGGTTAATATGCAAAATATACAAAGATATCATACAACTCAACATTAGGAAAAAAAAAAACCTGATTAAAAATGGGCAGAGGTTGAGCATTCTTTCATGTGTTTGTTGGCAATCTGTATATCTTCTTTGGATACAGCCACTATGGAGAACAGTATGGAGGTTCCTTAAAAAACTAAAAATAGAACTACCATATGACCCAGCAATCCCACTACTGGGCATATACCCTGAGAAAACCATAATTCAAAAAGAGTCATGTACCAAAATGTTCTTTGCAGCTCTATTTACAATAGCCAGGACATGGAAGTGACCTAAGTGTCCATCATCAGATGAATGGATAAAGAAGATGTGGCACATATATACAATGGAATATTACTCAGCCATAAAAAGAAATGAACTTGAGTTATTTGTAGTGAGGTGGATAGAGTTAGAGTCTGTCATACAGAGTGAAGTAAGTCAGAAAGAGAAAAACAAATACAGTATGCTAACACGTATATACAGAATCTAAGGAAAAAAAAAAAGTCATGAAGAACCTAGTGGTAAGACAGGAATAAAGACACAGATTTACTAGAGAATGGACTTGAGGATATGGGGAGGGGGAAGGGTAAGCTGTGACAAAGTGAGAGAGTGGTATGGACATAGATACACTACCAAACGTAAAATAGATAGCTAGTGGGAAGCAGCCGCATAGCGCAGGGAGATCAGCTCGGTGCTCTGTGACCACCTAGAGGGGTGGGATAGGGAGGGTGGGAGGGAGGGAGATGCAAGAGGGAAGAGATATGGGAGCATATGTATATGTATAACTGATTCACTTTGTTATAAAGCAGAAACTAACACACCATTGTAAAGCAATTATACTCCAATAAAGATGTTAAAAAAAAAAATGGGCAGAGGACCTGAATAAATGTTTTTCCAAAGAAGACATATACATGGCCAACAGGCACATGAAAAGAGGCTCAACATCACTAATCATCAGGGAAATGTAAATCAAAACCACAATGAGATATCACTGCACACCTGTCAGAATGGCTATTATCAAAAAGACAACAAATACCAAGTGTTGGTAAGGATTTGGAGAAAAGGGAACCCTTGTGCACTTTCTGTGAGAATGTAAATTGGTGCAGCCACTACGGAAAACAATATGGAGGTTTCTAAAAAATAAGAATAGAACTAACATACAATCTAATAATTCCACTCCTGGGTATTTACCTGAAGAAAACAAAAACATTAATTCAAAAAGATATCTGCACCCCTATGTTCATTGCAGTATTATTTATAATAGCCAAGATACAGAATCAACCTAAGTGCCCACCAATAGATGAATGGATAAAGAAGATGTAGTATATACATACAATGGAATATTACTCAGCCATAAAAAAGAATGAAATCTTGCCATTTGTGGCAACATGGAAGGACCTAGAGGGTATTAAGCTTAGTGAAATAAGTCAGACAGAGAAAGACAAATAATGTATGATTTCACCCGTATGTGGAATCCAAAAAAAAAAAAAAACACCAAATGAACAAACACAATAAAACTGAAACAGACTTACAGATACAGAGAGCAACAGGCCAGAGGGGAGGGGGGTTCAGGGGAGGAGAGAAATAGGTGGGGGAGATTCAGAGGTACAAACTTTCAGTTACAAAATAAATGAGTCATGGGTATGAAATGTATAGTGCGAGGAATATAGTCAATAATTATGTAATGTCTTTGGGGACAGATGGTAACTAGATTATGGTGGTGATCATTTTGAAATGTATAGAAATATGGAATCACTATGTTGTGTAATAGGAACTAACATAGCCTTGTAGGTCAGTTATACTTAAAAAAACAAACAAAAAAAAAACCCCAAATAAACTAATAGAAAAAGAGATTAGATTTGTGGTTACGAGAGGCAGGAGGTGGGGGGAGGGGGAATTGGATGAAGATGGTCAAAAGGTACAAACTTCCAGTTACAAGGTAAATTTGTACTTGAGATGTAATGTACAACATGATAAATATCATTACACTGCTGTATGTTATATATGAAAAGTGTTAAGAGAGGAAATCCTAAGAGTTCTCATCACAAGGAAAGAAACATTTTTTCTATTTCTTTTATTTTGTATCTATATCAGATGATGGATGCTCACTAAACTTAATGTGATAATCATTTAATTATGTATGTAAGTCAAACCATTGTGCTGCACACCTTAAACTTATACAGTGCTGTATGTCAATTACATCTCAATAAAACTGGAAGAAAAAAAGCTATAAGTGGAGAGGTATTCCTCTGCCATTTAAAAATCCTCCAATGCCTTTCTAGCATACTTAGGATTTAAAAATAATCTTTTTATCTTGTTAAAAACCACACTTGCGGGCTTCCCTGTTGGCGCAGTGGTTGAGAATCTGCCTGCCAGTGCAGGGGACACGGGTTTGAGCCCTGGTCTGGGAGGATTCCACATGCTGCGGAGCAACTAGGCCCGTGAGCCACAATTACTGAGCCTGCGCGTCTGGAGCCTGTGCTCCGTAACAAGAGAGGCCGCGATAGTGAGAGGCCCACGCACCGCGATGAAGAGTGGCCCCCGCTTGCCACAACTAGAGAAAGCCCTCGCACAGAAATGAAGACCCAACACAGCCATAAATAAATAAATAAGTAAATAAAATTTAAAAAATAATAATAATCTTAAAAAAACCCCAAAAAACCACACTTGCTCTGGTCTTTCCTTATTTCTTTCTTTTCCTCTATTACTACTCACCCTGGATCACATGCTACAGGCACACAGGCCTTTCAAATCCTTGAACATGCCAGCTTCTTCCCATCTTTGAACTTTTGCCCCAGCTGGTCACTCTGCCTGGAATATTCTTCCTTCTGATCTTTGTCATTCAGATTTCAGTGAAAATGTCTCCTCCTCAGAGACCTCAGCATAGCACTTTTCACCATTTAACGTTTTTTGTTAGTTATTCCTTTATCTATTTTTCTGCCTATTTATCATCTCCCTCTCTCTTTAGAATACAAGCAGGAATCTTGCTTGTCTTGTTCACTAATGTATCTCTACACCTAGAACATGGTCCATAGTAGCTTCTCAATAAATATTTGTTGATTGAATGAATGAATGAAGTCTCCACCTCTGAGGGAACTGCTTTGGCTAATGAGATGTCATTAAAGTTAAACCAAGGAGTAAACAAATAAGCCATTAACTAAACAATTGGGGACAATGTAGATGTCAGAGATAAAAAGACGTATTAGGTTCAAAGAACCTGATTTCTTTGAAATACTCAGGTTATTCATGACAAAGGAAAACCAACAGCAGGCATATTACTTATTATACAAATGGAAAATGACCAGACTACATATAAAAATAGAACTCTGGTCCATAATCTGCAGTAAGCAGTCTAGGAAGCCAAACAGTAACCCCTGTAGCAATCAGCCCCAAACAGCCAGGACTGGATTAATAGAACAGCTTTCCCAATTTTTGCCTCCACTTCCACCTTTGGACCAACTGGAAAAAGCCAAATATGCACCCCAACCAAATACATAGGATGCCCCTCTCCTAGTTAGCTTGCTTACAGCTTTCCCATGCTGACAGCCTCCAATCAGGGCATACCTGAAGTCTTCTTGGTTTTTTTTTTTCCACTATAAAAGTGTTCCCACTCTTCTGCCTACCTTTGAGTCTCTTTCAAATGCATGTGATGGTGACTCACTGCCTTGTTATAGAAAGCTCTGAATAAATAACTTTTGCTTATTTTCTTTTGGGTGGTATTTATTTCCTCAGTTATACCAACGTGTCTACTACCTAAATAATTCAGAATAATGAAGGGACTCAGCATGAATTTTCCAGATAATTTTGCTGTGTGGACCAGACCTCTGGGATTTGACATGGACTTTTGAATTTAAATGCTGTGTATAGGACACCATTTAATGCCAGAACAGCCTAATGAGTTTGCATTGTATTGTGTGATGTATATCCCCGGGAGCACTGATTTGATAGATCATTATGCAGTCACATTGCCTTCTCTCTTCAAAAACAGAACAGGAGAAATGAGAAAAAGAGGTTGAGTTTGAAAATAGTATAAAGTTTCTTTCCTTCAAGAAATGTCTACCAAATTAAATGTATATAATTATGCATGGTTATTTATCTTTAATGGATGTTTCTGTGACAGAATTAGAAGGAAAACTACCTTGCTGTTGTGGTTGTCTGTCTGGGTACTGTGAACTAGAGAGAAATTGCCATATTCAAACCATTAAAGAAATGTCACTGTCAATCCACCTCTAACTGCATCATGTGCTTTTTATTCTTTGTGTTAAAAATAAAGAAAGAAGAGAATATTTCCAGATACTATACTGTTCCTGTAAAAGTGAGCTGTGTTCTAACCCCAAGCTTCATACTGATTTCTTGCTTACTTATAAATTTTACCTTAAAAATCAAACATCTAAATGTAAGCACTTAAAAAATTACCATGAAGAATTTTCCCTTATATGTCATTATTTCCTGGCACAGCCTCTAATTTTTCTGATGATTTAGTGAAATATTTTCCCTCCCTCCCTCCATCCCTCTCTCCCTTCCTTCCTTCCCTCCTTTTCTTTTGTGGTTTTTGTTTTTACAAGGAGAGAAGCAGAGTCTCTTTCTAATATACGTTTCCTCCCTGTGGCCCTACATTTTCTTACTCAGCCCCCTGATATACGTATGCTGAACCTACACTTTGAAAACACATATTCTTAAGAAACCATAATAGGTTAATATTGGCCCCTAACTCCTGGTGTGGTCCTATAACAGAAGATCTGGAGTAATTTGAGGTGTTCTTGATAAAAATTGCTCTGGGTTTCATGCTTAGCTAAGATAGGACACGCCAGGGGATAGATTTTACTGAATCCTTAATACTGAAGATATGGTATTTCCCCTGGATAACTTGGTATCAGAGAAGCCACACCACACTCTGACCTGGCTCCCTCAGATTCCTCAGCTCACTTGGGAACACACTTTGACAAAACTAAAACAAGGCAGCTAGTGCTTTTTGCAAGCAATTGTATTGCTGGGGCTGAGAGATTGCTGCTCTATATGAGTACCATGACTCAAACTTTTGAGCCTGACTTTTGGACACCATGGGGAGACAGTGGATCTGACCAGCCTGTCGTGGGAGGGAGGATGGTGCTGCAGGGACCACTGAGTTGGGAACAGAAAAAGGGTCAGCTGTGACACCTTTCTTGCACGTGTTCATTTATTGCATTATATTGGATGGAAAAAAAAAAAGGATTACAGGGACATGTCTTGACCCCTAGACCCGGAAGTAGAGTGGATAAATGTCAGTGGACCTGACAGTATCTCCCTTACTGGGAACTGATCGGGAGGTGAGTGTGTGTGGGATATAGGCATTGGTGTAGGAGTCCTGGGCTTGGAGTCGGCTTGTTACAGAGTTTAGTTTTGAGTCTGGCAAGACTCTCAGCTGCCCTTGGCATTTAGAAGCACCAATAGCAGCACCTAGGGCTCTGGTACCTAGCAAACTTTGGAACTTAATCACCAATGGCATTGAGGTACTTGACCTTTGGGAGACTGGCTTTCCCCACAACAGCTATAGTATTAGCTAATGTGTGTGAAATACTTCCCAGGTGCAGACGCAGTGCAAAGGGCAATATACACATTATTTCTTTTAGTCTTCAATACTACTTCACAAGGTGGATACAAATACCACCCCCTTTTCCAAAAGATAAAACTGAGGCTCAGGGAACTTATGAGACTTGTCCAAGCCCGCAAATGTGAGGTAGAGAAGGAATGCCAAATTTCTCATGTCCAAACCCATGATTTTAGTTTCTGTGCTATCCGACAGAAATAAAACCCACTCCCCTATCCCTCTCTCCCTTCTCCTTTTGTCATTGCTTATCCAAAGCAATTCCCCCTGCTCTAAGAAGAAATGAGAGAATTTCTCAGCTTTTCTAGATGGGACTAAACCAAAATGTGGTCCACATCTGACTTGGCATTGGATTTAGGTTTAGTAGTTATGCCATCACACATGTCTCAATTCTTGGATTTTGGA
Source organism: Balaenoptera musculus (assembly GCF_009873245.2). Taxonomy (NCBI): domain Eukaryota; kingdom Metazoa; phylum Chordata; class Mammalia; order Artiodactyla; family Balaenopteridae; genus Balaenoptera; species Balaenoptera musculus. Next base: position 121,279,626 of record NC_045785.1, on the reverse strand, counting down.
CTCACTTATATTTTTTTCTTGTGGGGCGAAACAATAAAAATGCCTGGCCTGTCACCCACTTTATGTCTCTTACCTTTTCCCAGTCCCCAATTCTGCTTTTCCTAATGATTATCAGCTGTAAGGTCATGTGATGATTCATTTGGTACTATTTCCATTTATTTTCATAATATATTATGTGCTGCCTGCTTCGTGTTCACTCCTCTCCAGCCCTTGTCTTCATAGCTCTTTATCGCCCACCATCCCAATTTTGGAACAATCATCTATAGCCGTTAACTGACTTAACAAATCTTTCTGTCAGTGAGAAATTGAAATTTTTGGAAATTTATGGAAATTGAAAACTAATTAATGTTTATCTCAGCAGCTAATCACATAAAATCTACTGCCTTCCTATCTCAGGTTCTAAAATAATGATTGCCCGTGAATCGAGCAAGGAAGAACTTGATAAGTCCTGACAGGGCACAAGCTGAGATGAGAGGGAAAGGGTAGGTTTCAGCCTCTTCTGCTAATGAGGACCACGGTGGGCTACAGCAGCTGAGAGCCTCTAGGAAAAGGTGGCCTCATCACTTGGGACAGTTAGTCACTGAGACACACAAGTTATGCCTACACACAAACACATGGAGAGAAATGTTAAACACCAAAAAACTACTGATTTCAACATTTTTAAATGGTCCTCTTAAAAAAATTTCTCTTGTAACCATTTATTCATCCATTCATTCAATAAACATTTATTGATTGACCATCGTATGCACATTTTGCATTAGGTACTGGGGAGACAAAAGTGCCTAAGGTGTGATCTCTATGCCATTTACATTACAAGCAACAGAAACTTGGTGGATGGGAGAGAAGGGAGATCCGGAGACATGGCTTAAGCAGAAAAGGATTAGTTGGCTGGTATACATAAATAGAAAGAAGGAAAGAAACGGTTTCTTTTTTGATTTGGGAAACGGAGTGAAGCCATGTTTTCTGAGTCAGCCAGGTTTCTTTACTGCAGGACTTGTCGGAGAATTTAATATGCTAATATCTGCTGTTAATCTCAAAGAAGGAAATAGAATATGCTGCTCCTCAGATCTGTGTGTGCGTGTGACATTTATCACATAGGATAAAGTTCCCCAGAATATATTTTGGGAAATTCTGGCCTACAGTCAAATTGCAAAAGAATTAAGATTAGAAAATAGGTATGAAAAAATTTTTATGTGGTGGTTGGGTTTTGGAAAGGATGCTCTGTTAAAGGGATGGAGGCAGATGTTGAACTGGCCTGGACATTGTGTGGCATGAGGGCTGCAATCACACAGCTGGCCCTGTCACAGGGTTGCCACTGGCCCATAATGCCTCAGTGCAAATTTGAAGCAGGTACCCCTCCTCAGTGGGTGCAGTCCTGTGCTGGTTGCATGGTTGGTGAATAGAGTCAGGGCTGGGTTTCAGCCCCCACTGCCTCTCTAGTAGGTGCCCTTGGGCAGTATGCAACTCACACAACTGAACTTGACACCTAGTCTGGAAGTCAAGGCTCTTCTTCCCGCTGACCTTAAACTTCTCAATGCTACACTTCAGTCTTCTAAACAGTAAATCAACTATCAACACAGAATCACATAAGAATCAACTGGAGGGTTGGTGAAAACAAAGGTTTTAGGCTCATCACCAGATCCACTGAGTTCAATACCAAGTGTATCCCAAGTGTTTGTATTTCTCACAAGCATTCCTGGTTATTCTGATGGGCTGCTACTTTGGGGAACACGTGTGAGAAGAGCTGTTTGATTCATTTAAGTGGCAGAGTAGATGGCAATTTTGACCTGAAACCCAGGAATTTTGCTTTTTCCTAGTAACAAGAGGTAGGTAGAAAGCTTGGATGAGAAATAGAACCACTAAGATTAAAGCTTACCATCTAAAATTAATCTAATTAGGTTTCTTAATTAATTGGCCTACATGTACATTTTCTATTAATACCTAGTTTATTAATATCTAGTTTTATATTAATATCTAGTTTATTTATATCTAGTTTATCTAATATTTCTATGAATATCTATTAATATCTATGTCAATAAAAGTAAATTTTATTCTAATAAAATGCATGTTAAAGAGATGGGTGCTTCAAAAATACTATTAGCGGGGCCAGCGGTGGTCCTGAGTTCAAATTCCCAACCATCCCCCAAGTTGCCTTGAGTTGTCACGGGAGAAGGAGGCCAGTGCTGGACACTAATGCCCTGAGTAGATTCACTCTAGCAGAGTGGGATGAAACCAAATACCATGTAGAAAAATAAAACAAATAAAGGCTTGAATAGTTTATTTTGTCAAAGACAAATTTGGTGAAATTCAACTTTTATTAACACTACATCCTTCAAATTATGGTAATAACCTTAACAAAGTGCATGACATATAGTTAGTGCTGAATAGATATAAGATTCTCAAGGATATGAATAACATCTTATTTCTTTCCATACCTCCCAGAACCTAGTAGTAGTTGAACAAATACATTCTGATTATCTATTACTTGACATATAAGTATTTGTGGGGTAATAAGTGTTTTATTGTTTTAAATATGTAAGAACATTTTTTAAAGTATTGTAAATTGGTTGATGTAAAAGTCCTGCCATGGGCATTGTACGAACCTAGCTAAAATAAGAAATCCAGGGTTTTGACTTGAGCAGAAAGCATGGTGGGGTCTCAGGAGGTCTGGAAGCAGGAATTGGGATATCTCCAGGTGCTCTGGCTTTCTTGTTTCTCTGTTTCAATCTCTTTCTCTCTCTCTCCCTCCCCATCTGTCTCTCTCCAGCAGAGTTGTGTACCTTGCTCTGTGATCTTTGCCAAGCATGGTCTCCCAAGGATTCCCCAGTTCAAATGGATACATCAGGTCAAATGACTGGTCTCTATATCCCAACTTCAGATTCTCAGGAGAAGAATGTGATTGCTCATTTTTTTTCTTGAAGTATAGTTGATTTACAATGTTGTGTTAGTTTCAGGTCTACAGCAAAGTGATTTAGTTATATATATATTTTTTCAGATTATTTTCCATTATAGTTTGTTATTAGATATTGAATATAGTTCCCTGTGCTATACAGTAAATCTTTGTTGCTTATCTATTTTATGTATAGTAGTTTGTATCTGTTAATCCCATACTCCTAATATATCCATCCCCACCTCCCTTTCCCCTTTGGTAATTGTTAGTTTGTTTTCTATGTCTGTGACTTTGTTTCTGTTTTGTATATAGATTCATTTATATTATTTTTTAGATTCCACATATAAGTGATATCATATAATGTTTGTCTTTCTCTGTCTGACTTATTTCACTCAGCATGATAATCTCTAGGTCCATCATGTTGCTGCAAATGGCAACATTTCATTCTTTTTATGGCTGAGTAATATTCCATTGTATAAATAGACCACATCTTCTCAAGCCAGTCGTCTATTGATGGGTACTTGGGTTGTTTCCATGTCTTAGCTATTGTAAATAGAGCTGCTATGAACATTGGGGTGCATGAGTCCTTGTGAATTAGAATTTTTGTTTTTTCTGGATATATACCCAGGAATGAGATTGCTGGATCATATGGTAGCTCTACTTATAGTTTTTTAAGAAACTTCTATACTGTTTTCCATAGTAGCTGCACCAATTTACATTCCCACCATCAGTGTAGGAGGGTTTCCTTTTCTCCACACCCTCTCTAGCATTTATGATTTGTAGACTTTTTGATGATAGTCATTCTGACCAGTGTGAGGTGATACCTCATTGTGATTTTGATTTGCATTTCTCTTATAATTAGCAATGCTGAGCATCTTTTTGTGTGCCTCTTGGCCATCTGTATGTGTTCTTTGGAGAAATGTCTATGTAGGTCTTCTGCCCATTTTTTGATTGAGTTGTTTGTTTTTTTGATATTGAGTTGTATGAGCTGTTTGTATATTTTGGATAATAACCCCTTGTCAATTGCATGGATTGCAAATAATTTTTCCCATTCCATAACATGTATTTTTATTTTGTTGATTTTTTTTTGCTGTTCAAAAGCCTTTAGGTTTGATTAGGTCCCATTTGTTTATTTTTGCTTTTATTTCTTTTGCCTTGGGAGACTGATCTAAGAACATATTGCCACGATTTATGTCAGAGAATGTTTTGCCTATGTTCTCTTCTAGGAGTTTTATGGTGTCATGTCTTATATTCAGGTCTTTAAACAATTTTGAGTTTATTTTTGTATATGGTGTGAGGGAGTGTTCTAATTTCATTGATTTACATGTAGCTGTCCAGTTTTCCCAACACCACTTGTTGAAGAGACTGTCTTTTCTCCATTGTATATTCTTGCCTCCTATGTTGAAGATTAATTGACTGTAGGTATGTGGGTTTATTTCTGGGCTCTCTATTCTGTTCCATTGATCTGTATATTTGTTTTTGTGGTGATTGGCTCATTTTGAATCAGCTCTCACTCAAGATGAAATCATCTATAACAACACATGGGGAAAAAGGGGCAGGTTTACAAACATGGCCGATTAACCTCACACCTGTTGTACATGTGATGTTCTCAAAGAAGAGGGATATGAGCTGCGAGGGTCCCTGCAAAATCCTCTACAACATCCCTTGTAATTTGTACCCACTGCCACTTAATCCATCTTTAGGGAATCTTCACACTTTGCCCTTATAAGGGGACTTTGTCAAGCACAATAGTTGTGTCAATTAAACTTTAGCAAATTGGACATAAGATTTGGATTCTGTAGGGACTGAGTCATTTAAAAGGATCTTGTGACAAATAATTTTAAATTAAGAAATAGCATTAAAAAAAGAAACAACATTAATTTATATGTTCTCTAAGAGAAGGTTTTTGCTGTTTAGATTTTCTGAAAGCAAGAACACCGACACTGTATTCATACCTCTTTTTCTGCATGTTATTTTCCTTACAGAACCACACACAGAATTTAAATAGAGCACTTAGGGGAAATAATACTAGAAATGGCTAGGATTTCCACTCAACAGAAAAAAAAATATATATATATATGTTTTTGGTAAATCAAGAACAGAAATATACAAGGACAAATAAATATAATATTAAAGAGTTCATGTATAAATATTTCAAAGAGGTTAAAATTTTATTATTGATAAGTTTGGATAAAGGACAAAATATTTACAACATATGTAAATTGCTAAAAAGATTCAACATTTCATACTTATTATGATGCCAACTATGTAAAATATACATTCTTTTGTGAGAGAAAACACCAAAATATTAAAAGTAGTTACATGGAAATAATTATACTAAGGACTATTAACATGGTTCTCTATATACCTATATTTTCAAAGTAGCTTGTCTTACTTTTTTAATGGAGGTGGTTGCAGTATTTATTTTGTTAGTTATTATTGTTTTTTTAGCAATAGGCTTTATTCAGATTTAAATAACTTTTCCTATACTGTCCTTTGTCTGTTCCAGGATCCAATCCAGGATTATAATGTCACAGTTAGTCATCATGTCTCATTAGTTTCTCCAAGCTGTGACAGTTTCTCACTCATTTTTTGGTTTTAATGGCCTTGACATTTTTTAAGAGTACTGGTCATGTATTTTGTAGAATGTTCCTCAATTTGGGTTTGCCTGATATTTAGACTAGGCTTATGAATTAAGACTTTATTTTTTCAACCAGTTTTAGATTTACAGAAAAGTTGAGCACAAGCATTATTTACAGTTGTCAAGAAGCAACCTAAGTGTCCACCAACAGATGACTAGATAAAGAAGATGTGGTACATATATACAATGGAACACTACTCAGCCATAAAAAAGAAAGAACTTTTGCCATTTACAGAAACATGGATGGACTTGGAGGGCCTTATGCTAAGTGAAATAAGTCACACAGAGAAAGACAAATAGTGATGATATCACTTATATGCGGAATCTAAAAAATACAAAAAACTAGTGAATATAAGAAAAAAGCAGCAGACTCACAGATATAGAGAACAAACTAGTGATTACCAGTTGGGGAGTAGGAGGTACAAACTATTGGGCATAGGATAAGCTACAAGGATATATTGTAGAACATGGGGAATATAGCCAATATTTTATGATAACTACAAATGGAGTATAACCTTTAAAAATTGTGAGTCACTGTATCGTACACTTGTAACATATAATACTGTAGAGCAACTATACTTCAATAAAAAAAAATTTTTTTAAGTTGAGCAGAAAGTACAGAGAGCTCCCATATACTTCTCCTTCCCACCCAACAGAAAATAATTTTAAAGACTCATAGAGCTGGGTAGGACCTCATGGATCATGGAATTCCAAACCGTTCACTTTATAGATGAGAAATGTGAGGCTCATATACTGAAGCAATTTGCCTGAGGTCACACAGTAGTGGGACTTACTTAGAAGACACACATTTTGGGTGTGTTTTTCAATTACTTTTAAGTTATTTCTCTGTAACCTAAGGAGTGTATTTGTAATAAAAGTGTTAAACTCAGAGAATTTTATATAGCTTTTTTTTTTTTTAACTTGTTTTAATTAGAGAACTTGGAGACTGCCTTGCCTTAAATTTCTCTCAGAAACAATGCATGTTGACAGTAATTCTTCCAGCAAAGAGTCAGGGAGAGCCAGCATCTGGTTTTAAATACTGTTAGCACAGTGGAATAAAGGCCCTGGTGAATGTATACAGACCTTCGCTGTTTACACAATCTAAAGGGGCCTTTGGGATAGATTTTTTTTCTTTCTCTTTTGGTGGCTAATCAAGAAACAGATATTTTCTGAGAAAAGCATCTTGGTTTTGGACAATGGTTTTCCAATTTGCAAAGGCATCAAAGGCTATTTGGCAAGTGAAGCTCAGCTCTGGGTTGTCTGTGAAATTACTGATTGTCTTTGTGGTTTTCCATGTTTTTGTATTAATGTTCTTTCTCAGTCCAATATCTTTCTCCTTTTTTGGTCTGCAAATTGCACTCTCTGCCTCATGATCTAGCAGAGCGTTTGTTCCCAGATAATGTCAAGGAAAATGGCCAGAAAGTAAACATCACAAGTACAACAGCTTAGAGGTACAAAATGTATTACATTTTTCTTAACATGGCCCAGATGAAAAGCAATGTCAAGATGCCTCAAATTTACTTTGGCTCAAAATCTTTATCTTCCTAGAATATATCAGCAAAAAAACAAAACAAAAAACCCCCAACAAACCATGAGCTCATGTTACAATCAGAGGAAAGTTAGATTCCCAGCTCACACTTAGTCTGGTTCAAGATACTATAGATGCTACAGCCCTCTGACCTCTTCACCAACAGGCACCAAACTTCCATCTCTGCTACTAGTCTTTAAAGCCACATAGACCTTGTCTGATGCTATTGTCACCACGAGGGCACTTTTTTTTGCTGCTGATACTACTGCAGCTGCCACCATCACTCTAAGAGCCATTTCTGCCACAAACAGAAAGATTTTCCTCTAAAGACAACAGCTCTTTCAGCCCCAACACAAATGCTCCTTTTATTCACCTGTGAGTACAATGTTTCTTTCCTTCATCAGTTAAAGAATATAACTAAATTCACTTTTGCAGGGATACATCCTTGCCTCCCTGTCTCACTCAGCATATTCTTTAATGCCCTTGAACCAGCAGCCTGAACTCGTTGGTCTTCCAGCATTCTCATACCCAAGGCACTTTCTCCTTCCCCACCCCTGGTAGTGAGGTAAGCCTCACCTTCCCTTTCTTTATTGGCAAACTCTTAAGCCCCTGATGTATTTATTTGTCTTTTTAGGTGGACTGAGGAATCCCACAAAAACAAGACTTTAATGTTCTGCTCTGATGTCTAAGAGTTCCTATGCTATGTGAGTAGATCAGACCCTGACTATACAATTCTGGAAGGTCTGTCACCTCACTAGATTTAGAAACCCCAGTGTATAGGAGAGAGATCTAGAATGTGGGCTCTAATGAGAAATTTACTATTCCTGACTCAGTTTCCCCTTTAAATTGAATATAAACTTTAAAAAAAATGTAGGCAAAGCTTGCTTTGGGAACTTCTTGTCTCCCTTTTGGATCTTTTGCTCAACTCCTGCTGTCCAATGTTTCTTTTAAATGGTGCCAAACATTTGGATAGTTAGCTGGATTTTTTAGTTTTGCACCCAGATGTTTGGAATCCTGTGGACATTGTCAAAGATTTGTTTATTATCATCCGGCTTGTAATCACACTGTGTCTGCATAATCTTCATCTTCCAGATGAAAACTGAAAAAGCCAGTCAGTCATCCAGATGTCTCCAAATGTCTGGGTGTTCATCGTTGCCAAAGAACATCTGGATGGCTGCAATTTTTTTTAAAGTTTTTATTCGAGTCTTTGGCACAGACACAGTCTTGGGTTTAGTTGCTCTGGATACAGCACAATAAATAGCCTTAATGGGATGAGTAGATATTTAACAGGGAGATATTCACAATGTTCTTGTGGTTAAAATGCCAGTCACTGGTCTGTACAACTGGAACATCACCTCCATCTGAGAAAATATTCAAAGGAAGTAACACAGTGACCCTCAGTGCTCTCTCCAGAGGCCCAGCAGGATCAGGGGAGTTAGAAAGTGTGTGCCATCTGCATTTGTGTGGAGAGAGCCTCCAAGGCTAGAGATGCAACTCAGAGAAAAAGAAAGATGAATGAACCTTAGCACCATTTATAGCTCAAAACATAAAGTCGGGAAATAACCATCTGTCATAAATATAACCAGATATCTAAATAAATCTTGGGAAAATTTTTTACCTCCTTGAGGCAACTGTAAAATGAAGAAGCTGGATTAGATGATTATTAAATTCTCTTCCAGCTTTGGCAGTTGATTATTCTAGAAAACCTCTGTGCCCATTGCACAAAGGAGATGAGAATACTGAAGCAGAATGGCATGGCAGTTATGCTTGTAACCTTCAGTCAGAAAGATTCAGTTTACAGCCTGGTGCTGCCCCTCACCTGCCCCATGAACCCAGGAAAACTCCTAGCCTCTTGAACCTTGCTTTTCTTGCCTTTACAAATGTAATGATTTGGAGTATTGATATAAGGATTAAATGAGACAACATATTTAGAAAGAGCTTACATAGTGCCTGATGTACCACAAAACTCTAAGAAAATAAACTCAATGCAGACTTAAGATTCATCTTTTAATTAATGTCTGGAGTAAATCCAGAATTCAGAAGAGAGAACGGCTGGATTTAGAAAGATGGGAGTCACACAGAAAAGAGGAAAAAATGGTAGAAAGTTAGGACCAGAGATGTGAGCTCAGAGCCTGAGATACTCCAATATGAAAGGTAGGGTGGAGATGGATCAGCCTGTGAGGCGGAGGGAAACCAGAGGGTGTGGTGTCCTAAAAATCCAGAGAAAAGAGAGTTTTCAAGAAAGAGGGGGTGATTCCCGGGGTCGCATACTGCTAATTGGTCAATGAGGTGAGACAGGGAAGCGTGTGTTAGAGTTGGCATAAGGGAAGTCGTCTTCGTTTGCATTCCTTCAGAAGCGAACCCAGAAACAAAGATTCAAGCGGAAGTAGTTTAAGAGGTGAAGGTAGGGAAGTGGGGAAGTGAGACAAGGGAGGAACGAGAGCCAGCTGCTGGCGTGGGCCGCTGATGATTAATACGCCAGGGGAAACTCCAGAAGCCAGTGTAAAACACACTCAGATCAGAGGGTCACTCCCCAGGAGGGGAACTATTTAACGTCAAACCCCGTCAATCATTGGTTGAGTCCTGCTCCAGCGTTGAGGAGAGAGCATTGATTTGCTGGCATTTCTGGTATTCTATGTAGAGGCGATTTGGACTACTGTGGCAAGAAAGGAGCCTTGGGTAAAGAAGTGCAGGTGCTGTTTGGAGGTGGAGCTTGTAGGCCCTGGAATGGTAAGAATGTGGAGGAAAGGCAATGTCGGTGGAGTGACGGGACAGAAATCAGACTAAAGTGGGCTGAAGAGTGAAGCAAAATGATGATATGGAATGGTATGTGCTGACAATTGTTTGAGAAGGTTAAGTTATGCAGATGAGAAAATAGATGCGCTGTTAGTCTTTGCGAGATAGGGTTTCAAGGGGAGGTGTTTCCCTAGAGTATATTTTCATGGTGATTGAAATGACTCCACAGAAAGGGAGAGACTAATAATGAAAGAGAACTGGAGTGAAGCCCTTGAAAAGGGCAGAAGGAACCGGGGTCTTGTGCACACATAGTGGCATTTAGTTTAATAGATGTGGCTTTTCAATTCTCTTGGATGCAAAGGAGAAGTTGGGTGCAAGTAGATACATCGACATACAGTTTCTGTTGTTCTTTTTTTCTTTTTGTTTGTTTTTTCGTTTGTTTTTCTTAAAATTATTTATTCATTTATTTTTATTTATGGCTGTGTTGGGTCTTCGTTTCTGTGCGAGGGCTTTCTCCACTTGCGGCAAGTGGGGGCCACTCTTCATCATGGTGCGTGGGCCTCTCATTATCGCAGCCTCTCTTGTTGTGGAGCACAGACTCCAGATGCGCAGGCTCCATAATTGTGGCTCACGGACCTAAGTGTTCCGTGGCATGTGGGATCTTCCCAGACCAGGGCTCGAACCCGTGTCCCCTGCATTGGCAGGCAGATTCTCAACCACTGCGCCACCAGGGAAGCCCTTTTCATTTGTTTTTGAAGTATAGCTGACCTACAACATAGTTAATTCCTGTCACACAATATAGTGATTCCGTATTTTTATATATTTCAAAATGATCACCATAATAAGTCTAGTTACAATATGTCACCATACAAAGATATTACATAGTTGTTAATTATATTCCCCACACTGTACATTTCATACTCATGACATTTATTTTGCAACTGGAAATTTGTATCCCTTAATCTCCTTCACCTATTTCTCTTCTACCCTCCACCCTTGTTCCCTCTGGCAACCAACTCTTTGTTCTCTGTATCTATAACTGTTTCTGGTTTGTTATATTTGTTCATTTGTTTTGTTTTTTAGATTCTACATATGGGTGAAATCATACAATATTTGTCTTTCTCTTGTCTGAATGATTACATTTAGCATAATAACCTCTAGGTCCATCTACATTGTCACAAATGGCAAGATTTCATTCTTTTTTATGGCTGAGTAATATTCCATTGTGTGTATATGTGAGTATATATATATTGGTAAAATTATATATCTATATATACCATATCTTCTTTATCCATTCATCTTTTGATGAGCACTTAGGTTGCTTCCATATCGTAGCTATTGTAAATAATGATGCAGTGACTATAGGAGTGTATATGCCTTTTCTGATTAGTGTTTTAATTTTCTTTAGACAAATACCCAGGAATGGAATTTCTGGATCATTATGGTAGTTCTCTTTTTAAATTCTTGAGGATCTCCATACTGTTTTTCATAGTGGCTGCACAAATTCACATTCCCACCAACAGTTCATGAAGTTTTCTTTCTCTCCACATCCTTGCCAACATTTGTTATTTGCATTCTTTTTGATGATAGCCATTCTGACAGGTGTGCAGTGATATCTCATTGTGGTTTTGATTTGCATTTCCCTGATGATTAGCAATATTGAGCATCTTTTCATGTGCCTGTTGGCCATCTGCATTTCCTCTTTAGAAAAATGTCTCTTCAGTTCTTCCCATTTTTAATCACATTGTTTGTTTTTTTCATGTTGAGTTGCATGAGCTGTTTATATATATATTTGATATTATCCTCTTATCGATCATATCATTTGCAAATACCTTCTCTCATTCAGTAAGTTGTCTTTTTATTTTGTCAATGGTTTCTTTCACTGTGCCAAAGCTTTTAAGTTTAATTAGGCCCCATTGGTTTATTTTTTGCTTTTATTTCTTTTGCTTTAGGAGACGGAGCCAAAAAAACATCACTAAGACTGATGTCAAAGTTTTCCTTGCTGTGCAAAAGCATTTTAGTTTGATGTTGTTACATTTTTGCTTCTGTTTCCCTTGCCTGAGGAGACATATCCAAAAAAACATTACTAAGACCAATGTCAAAGAATGTACTGCCTACGTTTTCTTCTAGAAATTTTATGGTTTCAGGTTTTACGCTTAAGCCTTTACTTCATTTTTAGTTTATTTCTGTATATGGTGTGAGAGAGTAGCCAGTTTGATTCTTTTGCATGTAGCTGTCCATCTTTCCTAACGCCATTTATTGAAGAGGCTCTCTTTCCCCATTGAATATTCCTGCTTCCTTTGTCATGGATTAATTGACCATGTAAGTATGGGTTCATTTCTGGGCTCCCTATTTTGTTCCATTGATCCATACTGTTTTGATTACTGTAGCTTTGTGGTATAGTTTGAAATCAAGGAACATGATTTATTCTTTCTCAAGATTATTTTGGCTATTCAAAGTCTTTTGTGTTTCCATGCAAACTTTAGAATTATATTTTCCAGTGCTATGAAAGATGCCATTGGTATTTTGACAGAGATTGCATTGAATCTGTAGATCGCCTTGGGTGGTATGGTCATTTTAACAACATTAATTCTTCCAGTCCATGAACATGGTATATCTTTCTGTCTGTTTGTATTGTCTTCAATTTCTTTCATTAGTGTCTTATAGTTTTCAAAGTACTGATCTTTCACTTCCTTAGTTAGATTTATTCCTATGTATATAATTCTAATTGATATGATTGTAAATGGGATTATTTTCTTAAGTTCTCTTTCTGATAGCTCATTGTTAGTGTATAGAATTGCAACATATTTCTGTATATTAATATTGTATCCTGCAATTTTACTGAATTCATTGGTGAGTTCTAGTAGTTTTTTTGTTAGTGTTTTTAGGATTTTTATGTGTAGTATCATGTCATCTGCAAACAGTGATAATTTTACTTTTAATTTCTTATTTGGATTCCTTTTATTACCTTTACTTGTCTGATTACTGTAACTAAGACTTCCAATGCTATGTTGAATAGAAGTGGCAAGAGTGGGATGGAGAGGGAATGTTGCAGTTGGCCATATCTGCACCCTGGGTTTGATTACCAACTTTTATTTGCCTGCATGGTATTTCATCTGTTAAATTGGGCTAACAATACTGACTTCACAGGGTTTATACAAAAAGTTTGATAAAATAGTGATAAAATCTAATGAAATGAGAAACACCTAACCCAGTACATGATTCATTATTATGATTCATAAGACACACTGCAGAAATCCTTGTAACACACCCATGTCAAGAGCTTAGTAAACTGAACCAACTAAGTTATACCACTGATAACTAACTTTCTATTCCATCTTTATAAAGTCTTTTTTTTTAACATATATTTTTTCACTGACTTCTCATAAGAACCTTGTGAAACAGGAAGTGTTGTCTTCAATTCATATTGCTGTAGATATGAAAATAAAAGCTGTAGAAAAGTAAAGTGAATTGCTCAATACAGTTTGCTAATTTAGAGCTGGGCCTTGAACCCAATCCTCTGCTTTGAAAACCTGAGGCTTTCAGCATTACCCCTCAAATCTTTGATAATTCACAGATAGGGCACCTGTCCAAACAGCCCCAATTCCAGAGAGGACCTTCTGCATCACTACATACTGAGAAAACAGGTGAGCTTTCCTAAAGTTTGCCTTGAGGACCTAAGGGAAACACCTCATTCTACTCTTAGTCACATCCTGTTTAGCTGTACATGTTAAAGTGCAGCTATATGAGATGTTTTATCAGGTGTCATTTGTACTCCTAGTAAGAAAAGCTTTCCAGTGAACATACTTAAGGTACTACTATTTGTTCTCTTATTAATGGAAACTGAGCAGCAACTTTACCCTGCGGCAGTGTTATCACTTGGATCATTTATGTCTTGTTTTTAGACTAAAAGTAAATTCACAAACAACTGAGAAAAAAGAACGACTGCTTTCATACAAAATATTACCATCTTAGAAAGAGAGCTAAAACTGAAAGTGTATAGGCATGGCAGGAGAGAATTCTTGGTCTTTTGGACTTTATCTCTGCTTTTTTAGCTAGAAGATAAATCCAAACTGTAGCCTTCACTTTGCTTGAGGGGGAGGGGTGGAGGAGAAATAGGTCAAAAGGAAAATTTTCTTTCACCAATCTCAATGTTTGGTGGAATAATATATAGCTGTTTCTACGAAACACAAAAAAAGGTTTTTGAGATTTTGAAGGTGATTACATTGACACTACCGGTCAGTTTGGGGAGTGTTAATGTTAAGTCTTCCAAATCATGAATTGGGCTATCTTTTAAACACAGTTTTTGTATTTCTAGGAATTTATCCTTTTCCTTTAAGTTATCTAATTCGTTGATTTATAGTTATTCATAGAAGTCCCATACAACTCTTTTTGTTTCTGTAAGATCTGTGGTAATTCCACTTTCATTCTTGGTTTTAGTAATTTGAACCTTTTCTCATTTTTTCTTTGTCAGGCTAGCTAAAAGTTTATCAATTTTGTTGATCTTTTCAGAGAAGAAACTTTTAGTTTATGGACTTTTTTTTAAAAATTTATTTATTTTTATTTATTTATGGCTGTGTTGGGTCTTAGTTTCTGTGCAAGGGCTTTCTCTAGTTGTGGCAAGCGGGGGCCACTCTTCATCGCGGTGTGCGGGCCTCTCACTCTCGCAGCCTCTTTTGTTGCAGAGCACAGGCTCCAGACGCGGAGGCTCAGTAATCATGGCTCACGGGCCCAGTTGCTCCGCGGCATGTGGGATCCTCCCAGACCAGGGCTCAAACCCATGTCCCCTGCATTGGCAGGCAGACTCTCAACCACTGCGCCACCAGTGAAGCCCCTATGGACTTTTTATGTTGCTTTCTATTCCCTATTCCATTTATTTCATCTCTAAAATCTTTATTATTTCTTTTCTTCTGCTTGCTTTGAGTTCAGTTTGCTCTTCTTCTTCTAGTGTCTTAAGGTGAAACATAGATTATTGATCTGAGATCTTATTTTTTATCATAGGCGTTCACAGCCATAAATTTCCATCTAAACTCTACTTTAGCTGCATTCACAAGTTTTGGTATGTTTTATTTTCATTTTCATCATCTAAAAATGTTTTCTCACTTCCATTGTGATTTGTCCTTTGACTCATTGATTACTTAGGAATATTTTGTTTAATTATGCATATTTTTGAATTTCCCAAATTTCCTTCTGTTACTGATTTCTAATTGTATTTCCTTGTGGATAGAGAACATACTTTGTATGATTTCAGAATTTTTATGTTGATTGAGACTTGTTTTATGATCTAATATATATTAGGTGTTGGAGCATATGTATATCTATTCTGGAAAAGGTTCCATGTGTACTTGAGAAGGATGTATATTCTGCTGCTGTTGGGTAGAGCATTCTATAGATGTCTGTCAGGTCTAGTTGGTTAATAGTGTTATTCTGTAGTGTTCTCTAGTGTTGTTCTTCTATTTCTTTGTTAATTTTCTATCCATTTGTTCTATCCATTGTTGGAAGTAGGATATTGATATCTCAAATTATTATCATTGAATTGTCAAATCTCCCTTCAAGTCTGTCAGTTTTACTTTATGTATTTTCAGTCTGTTATTAAGTGCTACAAGACTTGATTAATGTTTAAAGTTCTAAAAAAGTTGACTCTGACAATTTTTGCCAGTTTTCTCATTGCTTTCATGGAAAGGAGCGTTTTCAGAGGTCTTTATTCCACCATTTTTTTTTGCTGGCATCACTCTGAGATAATAGGTTTTGCTGATGGATTTCATGTTGTTTGGGAGAAAAAGAGAGGAGGCAAGGATTTGGGGCCTGAACAGTTATTAATATGACATTACCATTTTTCTAATATGGGGAACTAGGAAGATCAGATTTTAAAGGGGGAGGGTCAGGAGTTCAGTTTTGGGCATATTGTCTTTGTCCATTAGCCGTACAAAGAGAGGTGCCAAATCAGCAGTCAATTTACAAGTCTGGAGCTCAGGGTAGAGGTCCAGGCTGCAGGTGTAAAATTGTAGGCAAAGACCAGAAGTCTCTGTCTCTCCAGGCTTCCATGATTCCACTTAAGATCCCTCTGGACTAGGAAAACTGTGCTACATACTGTCCCTCAAACATACCAAACACTGTTCTACTCTTTTGCTTTTGCTAGAATCACTCTTCCTGCCTAACAGACTTTCTTGCTCCTTGTTTAAAATTGATCCTTTTTTAAAAACCCAGTTGGAGTTCTCTATATCACAAGCCTTTCTTCAGCTACATGCTTCTCCTCTACATTACTCATTGCCAGAGCACCTTCATTCAGCACACTTTTTACCATGAATACATTTGTCTTCTATAACATTTATCATCTTGACCATACGGTAGCTATTTTTTACATATCTGATATCTCCTCTCATTAAACTCAGATCCTTGAGGCCAGGGACTCCTGAAATCTATTCATCTTTATATGTCCAGATCCCAGCATGGTGTTTAGCATATAGAAGGTACTCAATAAATATTTCTGAATGAATGTGGGTATACTATGTGTTGGCTTCTATGTTAGGCAATCTTCCATTTCAACAAAACATAATGGATCCAAAACTGAATTCATTATTGACTTTCAACAAAACTGAGCACATGGCACTGCCGTTTGCTTATTACTAATGTTTGAAACTCCTGTACCCTCTTTCACTATTCTCTCTCCTACCTCCAACCACTCTGTCTAGACAATACTAAGTCTTTTCGATTCTTCATCATAAACCTTTCTTCAATCCTCCTACTGCTATCTCCACTGCCACTCCCTTCTTCTAGACTATCATTTCATCCAGGTTACTTTCTTTACATCCAGTCTCTGGTTATATCCAGAGACTTCCCTTTCTCCCCTCCAATCTGCAGCCTGCATTATATATCTGATGTGAGAACTGTATCCTGATCCCTACTGCATGATACTCTTTAATGTTCCCCATGGTCTCCAGTTAAAATCCAAATTCCTTAATATGGTGTCAAAGATAATTCTCATCTCCAGTCTCATCTATCACCCCTTCATCCTACTGAACTATTTGCATTTGCCAAGGGCATTGTGCCTTCTCCTGCTACCAGGCTTTTGCATACACTGAAAAAACAAAACAAAACAAGCAAACAAAAAGGAAATAATTGACTCCTCTTTACCTAGGTAAGGTCTAGTCTCTTCCTGTGTCTCATCTTAGATGTCAGTTCCTCTAGGAAGTCCTTCCCTGTTCACTCAAAACTGAGTTAGGAACTTTGTCTATCTGTTTCCACAGCACTTACTGCTTAAGCCTTGGTAGCACTCATCACACTACATTGGAATTGCTTGGATTGTGTTTTTCTTGTGGTGCAGTGGTGATCATATATGTAATTTCCTGATACCAAGCAGGTGCATAGGAAGTATTGATTGTTTCACGAAAAAACTTTTATGGAATTTAATTAATCTGCAAATACTAAGGGCTAACTATAGTTTTCATTAGCAGCCTTAACTCTCAGTCCTCCTTCATAGAGCTTTCCTTCTGCTGAGAATGAAGACCAGATAAGAAAGAAAATATATGAATATCCACAAATGTGCAAATTTAGACATGGGAAGAACTTTGGTAGATCCTATCAAGGCAACACTCTCATTTTACAAATGTGAAAGCTAAAGCCTTAAAAGCTTCAGTGACTTATCCAGGGCCAAAGTGGTGATATTTAGCAGAACAGAGATGAAAATATCAATCTCCTAACCCCTCCTATCACTGTCTGCCCATGCAGCTGTATGGCCTCTTCTGGAAGGTCATAGGAACACTAGTCATCAGGGCTGACTAATGAAGTCTGCCCACTGACTCACTGTTGAGTCACAAGACCTTGGATGACTTGGGAGGACTGGAAAACTGACTGTCTTTTCTTGTAGGTAATCATTTCTCCTCTGGCGAGACAATGCTGGCACCTTCACTAAGGCTGAGCTAAGTGTCGAGGAAGCACAGAGCCCCAAGTGCTCACCGTCATCCCTGCAGATGGGGACATGTTTGCATCAACCTCAGAGTTTTTCCAAGACTTTGCACTTTCTTCTATGACTTACAACAGAGCAGATATACCATACTTTATACGAAAATTGGATTATTTAAAAGAGATTTTTGGAAAGGAAAGCCCATTTTCAGGCATTCTATGTAACCTAGAAGATTGTTTTTCAAAGAACTCTGTAGTACTTTACTTAGTAAATAAAAGCAGTGGTTGGGCCAGAAGTCTTGTAATATTTTTTCCATCTCTGAGATTTTGTGAGTATACTGTTAGCATAAGTAATCACATATCAATTTCTCTGCTTTTAGTGAGCCTGGATTCTTGCTGGCATACTTGGAAGGAAGGAGGACCAGGATAAGGTGGGCATGTCCTGTCTGCCAGGTACCTCATGTACATTAATATATTCCTCCTGATATTACCATGAGGTGTGTGCCGCACTTTACAGATGAAGCTGCTGAGATTCAGAGAGATTTTATGGCTTCACCAAGGTGAAGCTACTGGTCCTTTACCACACTTTGAGTATCAAGGATCTGGGTCATTGTTGACCTTGACAAGAAGTCAAGTTCCACTGGAGTGGTGGAGAATGAAAGTCATATTGGATGGGGTTGGAGAGAGAATGGGAGGTTAGGGTGTAAAGACTGAAAATGTAGACAATTCTCAAAGACTCAAAAGGTCTCACTCTGTTTCTTTTCTCTCTCTCTCCCCACCCCCCACTTTCCCTTTCCGTCTCCCTCTCCCCCTCCCCCCTCTTTCTTTCCACATGAGTGTGTACTTGCCTCTATGTGTGCCTGCACAAATTCACCCTCCTGGTCATGGTCCCATGAGATGATTGCTCTGATTCTTGAGGGAATATCAGATCTGCCCTGCACAACTCCAGTGGACCAGTCCCTGGGCCATATCCTGGAGTGACCTTGACATTAGAAAGGCAGAGTATATGACCTTCAAGCTACCATGACCTTTTTGTGTTTGCCACACTGCTGAAGGCGTCACAGGAGCCACTCAGCAGACGGCTAATCATGATATTCCTTTCCAAAGACCCTCTGAGCTCAGTTATTTTTGTTACAGGATATTTTGTGGAAAGTGCTATGTATAAATATGATATGTTTAAATTATATATTGCTTATTACAAGATATCTTATGGGCTTTTTTTCTTTCAAAGCACATTCTACTACTCACATGTCTCCAGCGTTACCAGGACTCCGGTGTCAGGCTGCCTAGGTTCAAAATCCAGCTCTAACATTTATTCACTGTGTAACCTTGAGCAAATTACTTAATTCCCTTAAATTTTTGTTGCCTCACCCACAAGGGATAAAAGTACTCAAAAGCTTTGTTAAGAAGATTTTAAGAAGGTAATAAATATAAATACTTAGCATAGGACCTGGCAAAGAAAAAAGCCATCATTTTTATCTATTTTATGTCTATACATAATTTAATGTGTAAGGCATGAAATAGTCAATGCAGAGAACTGGATTTCTATTAACTATCAAATTAGGTTGACTTTATAGTGGTTTTATGGAATGATCAAAAAGGAGATGTTAATGATGAATAAAATATCATCTTTAGCCTCAAAATAGCAAACATAAAAATCATGTGTGATAACCAGAATACTACTAAATAGCAAATTAATTTCTAACATTGCTTTTTTTTTTTTTTTCTGGCATCCAGAGTCAAGTTCCCTCCCTGTCCCTTCTTTCTACCTCAGAATCATAGAACTTCAAAGACAAATGATCTTAGAGACCAACTTGTCTGACTACTTCTGTATAAACATGGTATCAGGGTTCATAAATTTGGACAACTCACACAAGGTTACATTGTCCATAAATAAGTGAAAGAATGAGTTTAAATATAGGTCTCTGTATTCACAATAGCCAAGACATGGAAGCAACCTAAATGTCCATTGACAGATGAATGGATAAAGAAGATGTGGTATGTGTATATATATATACACACACACACACAATGGAAATGCCACTCAGTCTTAAAAAAGAATGAAATAATACCATTTGCAGCAACATGGATGGACCTAGAGATTATCATACTAAGTGACGTAAGTCAGAGAAAGACAAATACCATATGATATCTCTTACATGTGGAATCTAAAATATGACACAAATGAACTTATCTATGAAACAGACTCACAGACATAGAGAACAGACTTGTGGTTGCCAAGGGGGAGGGGGAGGAGGTGGGGGAGGGATGGATTGGGAATTAGGGATTAGCAGATGCAAACTATTATATATAGAATGGATAAACAGCAAAGTCTTACTGTATAACACAGGGAACTATATTCAATATCATGTGATGAACCATAATGGAAAAGAATATGAAAAAGAGTGTATATATACGTGTAACTGAATCACTTTGCTGTACTGCAGCAATAAACGCAACACTGTAAATCAACTATATTTGAATAAAATAAATTCTAAAAAAATGTAAGTCTCCAGATTCTTTAACAAATGTTCTGGGATCAGATGCGTGAAAAGATTAACAGAGGAAATATTTAGGGTTAATTAATTCAAAATATTTTTGCAGCAGCAACCTGGGATGTGAAGAGGCAGCCTAAGCTCCACAAGTAGAACACGTGTAGAAGCTATGCTGGCAGGAGTGCCACTTCTTGGCATTTGACCTCCTCGTCCTCGCCCACATTTTGCCCATCCCTGGTGGTTCTGATCTGATGCCCTGCTTGCACTCCAAGCTCTCTGGTTCCTCATTCTGGTTTACAAAACATCTCCCCCCTTCAACAAGTGTTTGTGTGGCGTGGCTCTGTGCTGCCTTAGCATGGTTTAATAATCCTTTCCAAGGCACTGCCCCGATGGGGACTGTGGTGGGGTGTCCAAGGTCCTACATTTCCTGACCTCACCTTTTTTGAGTCTCGGCACATTTGACTCAAACCTGTTAAAGACCAACCTATCCAGATAAAAATCATCAAACAGGATCAACGAAGCATTGCTATAGATTACGGTTCATTTGAATATCTATCTTGATGAACTTGGGCAAGGATGGCAAATAGCTTTCATTTCATGTGCTAACACCAAATCATTGGTAATGGATCCCAGAATGTTCAGATGACAGTGTTTCTGGGCTACACCTTATCTTAAAGGGAAGAGTACAGAAAAAAAGAATGAGTGCTGTAACCAATTAGAAATGCCTACTACAGGCTCATATCTGCTTACTTGGAACTAGCTCTGAATAGCTAATAGGGCATTTTCTGAGACTTATTTTGTAGATGTGCCCTTGGAGATTTAAAGTTTTTCTGTAATTCCGAAGTGATAAACTTTATACATCTCTTCCATATTTAGAGAATTTGAGAAGTTCCAAAGAGGAGAAGAAGAAGGGTATTAAAAGTGGCTTACTGTATCCTACACACTTTCATGGATATGACCTTTTTTTTAAGTATTAAAAAAATGTGTGTTGGGGGGAATGATTTGCCCTGACTCTGAAGCAGAGCCTGCTGGCAAGGGTCAAATGTCCCAGCTGTTGGAAGAAAAGGATCTAAGGGTCAGGGAGCTTGCAGGCCCTGATATTTTTAGTGTCACATCCTCAGAGTTAAGTGTCAGAGAAACAGAAAGGCAACACCGAATAATGAGAGAGGATGTAATGGGAAACCCATTAACATATTTTATAAAAATTAATAACTTTGACATTTCCCCACTGTTGCACAGTGCCTTAAGAGCCACAGCTTTGCCTTGTGTAGAAAATGTCCCTCCATCACCCAGTTCCTGGCTCTGGTGGTAACGCTGAAATTCCTAGGGGTGGACACATCATCCCATGTGAGAACACACCATAATATTAAAAGGTAGCATCTAGGACTCTGGTGACTCAGGTTCAGTTTTTGGTTCTACAACTTTCTGATTGAAAAACACCAGGTAAATCCTAAAACCTCTAACCTCCTTTTCTTTTCTCAAAAATGAGAAACTGTAGCTCCACTATATATTTACTTTAAAGATTGCAATTATTCTGTACTAAAAGTGCTGGGAGCTTCCTCAAAAACTGTTTACACCTAGAACATGAAACTTTGCTTTTCTGAGCAGTTTACTCAGGACTTGTTCTCTTGTACTACCACCCCAAACACACATGCACGCACATGTATACACACACACACCCATGCACACACACACACACTCGTGTGCACACACACACGTATTTCTGGCAGCCCTCTAGAGATAGCTCACGTGAATCCAGGAATAAATCCAGTCAGGTACTACGCAGTGTTCCCAGGTACTGCTGCTCTCTCTGCCCCATGAACTAATGAATATGGTTAAATCTTCTATTTTCACTTAAAGTCCAGAAGGAAAAAAAAAAAGCATAATAACATCGTTTCAAGATCAAGGATGGAAGCCTCCAGATATAATAACTGAAACACAAAACAAGAGAATTTGGAAGTCACTCATGCAATTTTCTTAGACAAATATCTTCATCTTCCTAGGAAGCAATTTAAAATTTCTTAATCTAAAAAAGGAGGGTTTAGGCCAGAAAAACTCTAGCATCCCTTTTAGTGCTAACATTTTGTATCCAATGATCTTCACTCATTTGTTCATCCGATATTTATTGAGTGCCTACCATGTGCCTATTCTAGGTCCCTGGGGTACATCAAAAAACAAAACAGGGCAAGAATCCCTGCCATTGTAGAGCTTATATTCTAGTGAGAAGAAAGTGCAAACAAGCAATAAACATAGTACTCAATAAATTATGGTATATGGAAAGGTGGTAAATATTAAAGGGGAAAAAATACAGGCAGGAGAATAGATTAGGACTATAGAGGAAGGTGGCAGGATGCAATTTCAGAGGCCTAATTTTAAAAGGTGATATTTCAGCAAATACTTGCAAAAGTAGGACGCTCAGCCATATGGATAT
Source organism: Balaenoptera musculus (assembly GCF_009873245.2). Classification (NCBI taxonomy): domain Eukaryota; kingdom Metazoa; phylum Chordata; class Mammalia; order Artiodactyla; family Balaenopteridae; genus Balaenoptera; species Balaenoptera musculus. Next base: position 121,257,003 of record NC_045785.1, on the reverse strand, counting down.
CTGAGAGAAGAGCATTCCAGGGAGAGGTTTCAACCCATGCAAAGCCCTAAGGCAGGAACATGCCTGATGTGTTCAAAGTACAGCAAAGAAGTCTGGAATTTTGAGCTTTTATCTGCATGAGATAGGAGCCATTGGAGAGTTTTGAACAGAGGGTGACATGGTATGACTTACACTTTAAAAGGATTATTCTGACTGCTGTGTGAAGTGTAGACTGTTGGGAAAGGCAAGAGTGGAAAGAGGGAGACCATAGTGGGCAACAGAAGTATCCCAGTGAGAGATGGTTTAGATAAGAGTAGTAGCAGAAGATGGTAAGAAGTGGTTGGATTCTGGATATATTTTGAAGGTAAAGACAACAATCCTAATGGATTAGATGTGTGTGTGAGAAAAGAGTGGAGTCAAGAATGATTTCAAGATTTTTAAGTTGAGCAACCTTAAGGATGGGGTTGTCATACCTGAGATGCGGAGGAAGACTGCAGGTTCTGTAGGTTTGGCAGAGCGTTGAGGGTAGGGTGGAGCTCACAGGTTCAGTTTTAGATGTGCTAAGTTGAGATATCTATTAGACGCCCAAGCGGGGGTGTCAAAGGCAATAGTATATGAATCTGGAGTTCAGGAAAGAGGTATAGTTTGGAGATAAAACAGTTCCAAGTCTTGAGCTAAGAACGCCATAGATGTTCTACATCAATACTAAGGGCTCAAAGTATTTCCTACTCTTGAAGATTTTATATCTGGAGTGTTTACAGTCATCACTGATGTCATTGTCACTACCATGACCAAACTTCTGCTAGATTAAAAGTACTTGTAAAGTTTTCTGGGCATTTGGGTGTTTGCCTGTGTCCTTGGTCTGCCCTGATGCACACAAGACACCTATTCAAATTACTCTGAAGTATGGTTCCAGTAGAATGGATTATGGCGTATGGCCCAATGGCTGTCATATTCTGATATTACAAGACAAAAAATGTCATCGTAGGTATTAAACCAGTTCCTTGGGTTTACAGAAATGTATCTTCATCTTTTGTAGCTATCAGTTTTATTTTTATCCCCCGATTTACCTGATCCCCGAAGAGCAATCTTAGTCAACCTAAAGTAGATTCAGTCATTTTGAGTTTACAGTCAGTAAATTATAAATTCTCTCTTATCTTTCCTTCTCCCAAGTTGGCTTGTAAGTTTGAGAGTGCATATTCACGTTGGGATGGAGACAGGTGTCTGGGAATCTGTACTCATACACATGCAGAGATGTACCTTACTACATCTCCTTCTTGGTTGTCATCATCCTTGCACGTGGACCTCCACTGAGATCTCTGCATCCACATCGGCCCCTGTCCACAGGGCTTTCCACTGTGGGAACCCCTTGTCAAGACTGAGAAACCTCTCCTGGGGTTCTGATTCCTTTTCTCTCTCTATTATATTCTCCACATCTACTCCTTGGCTCATTTGGAGGAAGCGGATAGAGGAAAACTTGGCTGCTCTCTCAGTCACTCTGGGGCCCCAGGAAGCATGTGGTTCACTGCCTCAGGCCCTTTCTTCTTTGACTTACTTTGTGGCTCGCTTTCTCTTCAGCTGCTGCTTGATACCTCAGAAGTGTAACAAACCTCTGTGAAGATTCTTTACAGGAAGCCTACCTCGATTCCTATCTCCTCCTGGTCTTCAAATCTGTCAGGGTGGTTCTACATTTCCCAGTAACGCCTGTGACCAGGAGACAGGCCAAGGTAGGTAGGTGACAGGGTCCTTCTCAGAAACCCAAGCTGGGGTCTAAATTTCTTGTTTCCTTTCCTACTGTCTTCTAACTTGCTAGTTCAGAGATTTTAGTTTTCATCTCTCTCTCTGTGTCTGGAAAATGGACCAGACAATTCTTTATCTAAACCTATTATTTATGCCAAGTTTACAGAAGCTTCATAGCCAGAAAGTAACTTATTTTGTTTTTCCCCATATTTTTGGTGTGACTGTTCTTCCTAGTACAGTAGAAATCATGGTATAGTTCAAAGGAATGAGGTGAGGGAGGGCATTACAGAGAAGTGTAAACCAAAGGGATTTTGGAGGCAAAAATCATGTATCTTCCCAATGTTATTCAATCACAGAATCTCTGGGGATCTGTGCTGTGAGCTCCAGCTCAGCCTCCTTCAGTTCCAGGCTCTAGCTCAACTCTGCCCTAAGACCTGGGCTTCACAAGCATGAGAAGCAAGATGTGAAATCCATCAGACAGTGCATACAACCCTAGACCATCAGCCTGGCTCCCATGATCAGCTTCCGAGAACCCAAGTAACACACCTCCAAAATGTTTAGTTTCTCTATCTGTAAGACAGGTATGTATGTCTCAAACACATACACATATGTTGGGGAGAGTGGGAGGTGATGGGAGTATAGGGAAGGAGGTAGTGACCAGGGCTGGTTGGAAGAGCACCATGCTGGAGATCAAAGGATCTAAAATATACGTCAAGCTCTGCCAAGACCTTCTGTGTGATTCTGTGCTGTTGGTTTAGCTCCTATATTGCTCAAAGCTCTTTTCTGGAATGTGAAGGGGAATACTAGATTCACTCATCTATTTCTGTGTTCGATCATAAGTTCAAAATGAACTGAGCGTCCTCATTGTGCTAGGAGCCAGGCCACTACTGCAGATACTGCTGCCTCTTACAGCATCATCTCTGACAACCACAATGACAACAGCCATGAACTGGGCTCCTACTAGACACCAGCCACCGTACTGTGTGCTCCATAGACACTATTTTATTTAATTCTCAGAACAGCATGGTGAGGGGCCAATTCCATCTCTATTTTTCAGTTGAGAAAGACAAGGCTTGTGAGATTAAGGGGCTTGTTCAATGTTTTCTAACTGGCGATAAGTGTCAGAGTCGGGATTGAACCCAAGCCTTTCTGTTACCAAAGCAGATGAAAAAGAGTTACTCTCTTCCAGTGTGTTATAGTCTTTTTTTTTTTTTTTTATAAATTTATTTTTATTTTTATTTATTTTTGGCTGCCCTGGGTCCTCGTTGCTGTGCGCGGGCTTTCTCTAGTTGTGGAGAGCAGGGGTTGCTCAGCAGTTGTGGCGCAAGGGCTTAGCTGCTCCGCAGCATGTGGGATCTCCCCAGACCAGGGCTCGAACCCATGTCCCCTGCATTGGCAGGCAGATTCTTAACCACTGCGCCACCAGGGAAGTCCCCAGTGTGTTATAGTCTTATTCCTTCTGATTTAAACATGCTATGATTCTATGTAGGGATGAATGCATTATATGCACATCCAAACAAATACACATAGCAGTAGTTCATGAACTTGTCCATCATAGTAATGTCGTAAATGAGTGACACACCTAGCACATCAGACACTCAGGTGCGTCCTGTAAGTAATGATGACTCTATGAGTTCTTTGATGCAGCATCTCACTCTCTTGGGTGCTCCCAACCCCATTTCAGGGCTCTGCCCCTCTAGAAGGATGATTCTCCGGTCCGGTCCGGTCTATGCTGTGAATGTATAGTGACCTGGAGAGAAGGAAGAGCTGTGCTCCCTTTCCACTCCCATACCTGAGTGTCTCTTTTCCTGAGCTCAGCATGGGCAAATAGGAACGCTGCCAAGGAATGCCACCCTAGCTGCACCTTTAGGTGCTAAAGAGCAGTTTCATGTATACAGCACAGCATTAATTTTCTGACTGGATGGTGCTTCCCCAATTCTCCTATTTGGTGAATGAGTCTTTTTCCTTAGAAGTTGCCTCGGACAAATAGGAGGTGTCATTCTGGACCATAGCGATTCAGGAAACACTCGGGAAAGGACTTGCAAGAAACTGCTCCTGAGTGACTTGATCTCAAAGAATTGCTGGGGATGAACTGTGATCAAATTAAATGGCAGACCTCAATGTATCCACTCTCCCAATAAACCACATTTATTACCTTACAAAAGTGACATTTTCCCTGATGGTGAAGCAGTAACCTTCTAAAAAAATAATTGTCCGTAACATTGTTAGTCACTGGCATGCGAAGTCATTCTCAGGCATTAAACTCAAATGATGTCTTTGATAATAATTATTATCATAAAAAGATGGACCGGGCTTTGTTATTATGGAGGGAGTTAGGGGAGAGGAGGAGGAAAAGCATCATTTCCCAGGATCCTTCTATTGCAAGAGCTGAGATTGGAGTCAGAACATGAAGGTTACAATGTATGGAGGCTTCCCTTTCATCCTGTTGAAATGGACACCAAGAAATGTTCCCCTTTCCCTGGGGAAGGAATGATACTGAGCTTACCTTTACTATGGGAAATTGGCATGGGCAAAACATTGACAACAAATACAGATCAAACAACACAATGTGCTTTTCTATTATCCTGTCATCTTCCCGAAGAAGCACAAACAAGGGTAAGCAAGTAAACAATGCTATTAACATTTGTGTAGCAGTTGAACTTTACAGAGTCTTTTCACATGAATTGACTCACATCTCCCAATAGCCCTGAGAGTTAGCAATTATCATTTGCATTTTATAGATAAGAATACTGAAGCTCAGAGAAAGGAGTTGAATCCAGCATTTGACAAAACCATGGGCTTATGGAATATTGGATCTAGACGGCACCTTAGAAATGATCTAGTTGGAACCTTAGTCCAAATCAGTTTAATTTAACTTGATTCCATTGGAATTCATTTAGAACCTGAGTGTACCTAGTCAGGCACTGGGCATAAAAATAGAAATTGGGCCTGGTTTCTGTCCCTGAAGAGGGTACCTTCAGGGGAGACAGCCTGGTAAACAAATAACTCTCATACTGTGAAATAAGTAATACCCAGAAGAGGCACGTGTGATACGTCAGGCAGGAGTCATCATTCTGCCTGGAAGGAGAGGAATGGGGACGATGTAGCCTAGAGGGATGCTTCTAGCTGAGCCCTGGAGGAGGAGGAGGAGGAAGATTCGTTCTGGAGGACCAGGAGGGTTCGGTGACCCCGCAACAGGACAGGGCCGTGCAGAAAGAGGGAGTGGCATGAGCAAAGGACAAAGAGACGCTTACAGAAGGTGGGCAGTTCTTTGTGGCTAGAGCATAGTTTTGTGGGAGAAGGGGCCGGGGAGGAAATTGGAAAGGGAAATTAACATCAGAATCTGAAGAGCTTTAAGGACCGTGTTAAATAAGTCAGATTTCTTCTGTAAGAAATAAGGATCCATCAAAGACTTTTAAGCATGGGAATTTAGTAATAGTGATAATAATAATCCTGATGATAATGATAACAGGTCACATTTATTGAGCATTTACTACAGGCCAGGTCCTATGCTAAGTACTTCCCAGGCAGTAGCTTAGCTAATCTTCTTAAAAACGCTTTGAGGAAGGAACTATAGTAATCCCCATCTTACTGATGTGGAAACTAAGGCTTAGGGAACTGAAGTAGCCTCTTGTGATAGAGCCAGGATCTCCTGCTATGACGGGATCAGATGGCTGCGTTTGTTCGAAGGATCACTAACAGTGGTGTGGAGAGTGGGCTTCGCTGGAGAAAGTGCTTATCCTGCTCAGAAAAGGGTGACTAGGCCCCCTAGGGATGCCCTTGATTTCTGAGCTGGAGAGGGAAATGCCCAGTTCCTTTGGTGCTTGCTTCATTCCCCAGGAGGTTGGGGGGGAACCGGGCCCTGGCTAACCAGACCATTTAACTCCTGCCCCTGCCCCCCAACTCTGCCCCCGACTCCTCCAAACATTTGCACTCGTCATTAGTGACAGCTCTGAAATCCATCACTGTTGGTTCAGAGGTCCTTTGTCAGATGAAGGCTGTTCATCCTAGGAGGTGGGCAACAAACAAGGTGGGGTGCTACCTGCGGTCCCAGACAGGTTGGGGAAGGCAGGAGGAGCCAAGACCACCCTACAATTAACACCTCACAGTGCGGTCTCCAGAAGTGTTCAGATTCCGTACCAATTAAATGCGGGGAATGTAATTGTGAATGTACTGGTTAAAGAGATGAAAATGGCTGAACTGTAAATCAGTTTCTTCAAATGAATTTTTTTTGATAGCAGAGTATAGGCATATCATTAGCTTGTAAATGTGTCTAATAAGCCTGTCTTCACTAATATGCCAAAAAGAGCCTAATTAACTTTTTTTTTCCCTCCAGTTAGACAGTAGTATGAGGATCCCTGATCACATTCCACACTATCTTTTTAACATCAGCAAAGCGGCACTAAAACAGCCCCTGTGACATCTATAAAAATGCTAGTTTATAATTAGGACGATCTTGGCTTGAACAATAATGTTGCAATTTGTAGTGATGGCTTCTGTTTCTCTTTAATTTTAATGTATTAGCCTACAGTGCTCTGGAGATTTCTAGGCAGACTAGCCTGTTTCCATTCCCACAATTGCTGGCATTGTACACTTTAGGTTAAGCAAGGAGAAGCAGCTGCAATTTGGTAGGTTTTTGTTTTTTTTTTTTTAGTGAATGCAAGGGCAGAAGGAATACTGACAAGAAAAGACAAGTATAACACCATCCATTTATTTCTTAACTCATTGTCTGAATATGAGGACCATGCCCTGGAGATGATTCTGATGAGAACCAGATCCCAGGAACCCCAAACAACAGAATCCTGGTGTTTCCCAATGTTCTCTGGTGCAGGAATTGTTAGCCTCTTTCCATCAGAGTCCTGGAAGCATGCAAAAGTCTGCCATGGATTCCACAAAGAAAATTTAGGAAGGCTGACCATTTTCCCCTTTTCGTCCTTATAATTCTTCCTGGACTTCGTTTGCGTATTGAAACAAAATGCCAGCACCACTGTTAGAACCACATCACTGATGCCTGCCATGTCTCTTTGGTCACGTCCAGGTTTTAATTCCCCACTGTTGCCCTAAAGCTAGAGCTTTTACCACTGGGAGAGAGTAGCCCATGAATAGGTTTCAGGAAATCTGTGAATAGTCTGAAATAGGTACTCCATCAGAATTATTTGTGAGAGGTTTTACCCATACCAAACTTGTGTTTCACCATTGAAGAATCTGATCAGGAGCTCTTGGGTAGGATTAGGGAATCTGTATTTTTTAAAGAATGCCCAGATAATTTTGATCATGTACCTTTAACTGGGAAGAATGTTCCCAACTTTTATCAGAGCCTCAAATCAATTTGTGACCCCAAGAAGTTTAAGAATGATTGGGCTGAAGTCTTGGCATTCCAGGATTGCTCCCTAATCTGGCCTCATCTTTTGTTTCCAGCACTGACCTCCTACTGGAGATTGAGACACCCAGTAAATAATACCACTCTCCCCTGCCTGAGTCCTAAGCCAATTGAGAAATAAGACAAATGAATAAGGCAGAAGGGAGGTCAACATATTACCTCTTTTCCTAAGTGGCTAATATTGAAGAATGCATCCCACAGCTTCAGCCTAGTGGATTTATTCATACTAACGCCCCAGGTTTAAACAGATCTACCCACCCAGCCTCAGGGAGTGTTGGGTTGGGGCTGGCACCCTCTATCCCATAGGAGCAGAAGTTGTCCCTGAAAACTTATGACACAGAGGAGCAGAGCAGTACCTGTGCTTCCCCTGAGCAACTGACTCCCAAGGTGGAGGAAAGGCAGGGGCTGGAGAGCACATGTTCAATTTCTTTCCTAAACTTCCCTGAGGCAGCATGAGTGAGGGGATGAGAGAGACCAGAACTTTTCTCCAACAGACCCCCCTCTGCATGGAGAGAAGCATTAGGAACTGTGATTACACCTTGACTAACATCTCTCATTATTTCCCAAAATATCATGCATTTTCCTGCTTCTTTATCCTTTTCACACCAGCTCTCCTATCTGGAATGCCCTTTCAATCACCACCACTTATCTGAATTTCATGTGTCCTTAAAAATCAGACAGAGCTCAGCTTCTTCAGTTGAGTGTTCTCTGCACTATTTGCCTGTGTAAGCATTCCCTGTGCCAAGGGTACATCTGTTCTGAACTCCCACAGCAGTTATCCAAAGCCTGATAGAGCATCAGAATTACCTGGGGGAGATTTTATCCACACCAAGCCTGAGTCTTGCTATTGAAGAATCTGGTTCAGTAAATTTTGGGTGGGGTTTGAAAGTCTGCATTTAAAAAAAATTCCCTCCAGGTAATTCTGATAATTCATCTGCTCCAGAAAACACTGTTCAGTCATTATTTCCATGACCACTTTCAACCCTGTGTGTGAGAGGGGAGAAATGCTTCCCATAATGAAGAGGGACTGCAGAAAAGCATGTAGCGTACAGAGGAACACCATGGATAAGGGTCTTAAACACTTCAGTGAAACAGCAGGTGCTGGCTGTGGAGGAGGTAGAGAGAACAACACATAGTAGTTTCTCTCCAGCAAAAAATGACCTTTGGTATCTGGAGGGCATAGGAGAATTATTTGACTATTATCAGTAAAATGAATATAATAATATCCTTGTAGGGTTACTGAGTGGAGTAAGAGAACGAGTACATAAAGCATATAAAGCCTGGGTTCCCCTTCTTCCCTCTCCTAAAACTGCAGAGAGTTGCCCACATTTTACAACACACACATGGGTTGGCCTCTTTCTCCTCCCAGAATTGGATCTTCCAACCTCTTACCCAGCAGACCTGGCCTCTCAAAGTTCCACTTGCGCATGCAACTCAAATTTTGTGGGAGGGTTTTTTAAACTTTTAACTCTATAAAGTGCCTGGGATGTGTTTGCTTCTTTGTAAATTTTCATTCCCTTTCCCTAAACCAACAAAACAAAGCAAACATAAATAAGTAAAAACTTTCTTTTTGCAAAAAGCAAGAAGTTTTTGACTTCTGGATTCCTACTCTTACGAGGTAACATGAAAAAAGAGAGGAAAGGAAATAAAATTAGATTCAAAGTGTAGATCCTATATGCCAGACACTACTTTAGGAATTTTTCATGACTTTTAAAAGTCAGTACAGAGGTGGAGGTAAAATTCACAAACTCTGAAACTCAGGGTGCCTGGCTTTGAATCCTGGTTCTACAATACTTCTTATTCGCTCTGTGACTTTGAGAAAGTTTCTTAACTCTCAGAGGCACAGCTTTCTCATAAGTAAATGGAAACACGGTCTCTGAAGCTGGCCCCCAATAAAGTGTGTCTCCTGGTCTTCGTGTCCTTGTGTAATCCCCTCCCACATCCAACTTCTGCCCACCTGTGATCTGATTGAAAGAACAGAAAGAAACTAATAGTGCTGTTCTGGGGATTCAGAGCCCAGGCATTAAACAACCTGGTAGATTGTGCTTTTGTGTTTTGGGAGCCCTGAGAAGTCATGTAAGAATTCTATCCTGGAGAGGCCCTGAGACCACATGGGGAGAGCAACCCGACCATCTCAGCATCTCCACTGAGGGCACATGACCCCATCCCCAACTGCATCCAACTGCACCACAGGAGAGACCCCAAGAGAAACCAGCAGAAGAACCCCAGCCCCATCATCTGAGCCCCATCAACTCACAGAACTGTAAGAGACAATAACATGCTTGTTTTAAGACACTAAATTTCAGAGTGGATTATTACACAGCAATAGATAACCAAAACCTGGAGTAATAGTTTCTACCATTTAGATAAAACACAGTCATACACATAAAGCATCTGGAGCATAATAATTGCTCAGTAAGTGTCCATTAACTGTCTAATCTTTGCAAACAATTCTGTGTAAGGGAGGTACTGAGATCCCCATTTTCATTATGGGAAACCTGCTGCAGAAAACAGAAGGGAGGCGTAGAAACAGGATTCAGGGAGTCAGGTCTACTTGACTCCGAAAACACGCCTTGCCCTTTCTTCACAGCCATCTCTCTAGGGAATTAGAAGGATCAACTTGCCCCAGAGTCTTAGGAAGTCAACAGACAATTTTTGCATGCCAAGTCCCTTTAGTAATAAATAACGAGGGAAACGGAGGACTACAGGACACGAAGTGTGTGTTCTCGTGGTAGAACTGGTTGCTGTGGAGATGGCTGCAATGTCTCAAGCTGGTGGTGATTTCATCTGGGGAATGAGCCGTGGGAGGGGACGCAGCAGGAGGCAGCAACGCTCTTTCTCCTAATGCAATGTAATGAAGTAAGTCAAACTACCAAAGAATGAAAATAGGGAGAGAATATTTTCTAGAGATAATGCTTCCTGGCATCTCCACAGCACTCTAACGAACACCGTCCACTGGCAGAACAAGAACAGCAGTGAGTGCCATTCAGTGTTAATTACATTTAAATGTAAATCTAAAGACATAAGGCTCAGACAAGTCATTTTTAATAATACCTCATCCTGGGCTATCACAATTTTTGTTTGTCATCATCTAATTGATTTGTGTCCATTTCAATTATTTGTTTACTTTATTCTCATCACTTTCCTGGGCTAGTGGGGACAGGTGGCAAGCAACCTTTATTTCTTCCCTCCACTGATGTTCACTGTCATCAACACCTACCATCCCAGACCATCTGACAGTGGACCTTTTAAAAATAGTTCGCTTGCTGCTTGCTCCCTGATTGTTGACACTAGCCTTGTGGTGATGCTAATCAATCCCTCAGGCCTTCACAACCCAGTTCAAAATGTCCCAGAGGAACATCACCCATCACTCCACAGCACCCATGGGGACCTGCATCATTTTGCTTTTCAGGTTATATCACCTAACTTGTGTACATGTGTGTTTCTTCTTGTTAGAAATCTACAGGTTCTTCAGCATGAAGGTGTGCTTACTGTCGTGCATCTCAGTTGTTTTTCACAATGGTCAACACACACACACATGCACACACACACACACACACACACACTGTACAGCAGTGCTCTGAGTTCTAGTTCTTCTCATCAGAAGTTACCTAACATGTGTCCCTTCTCTCAAGTCCCTACAAGGGGCCAAAAGTGGTGATGGTTTCGTTAAGTAATTTAGAAATGTAACACTGCTAATGTGTTAGTTCTCATAGGTGACCCTTGCCAAATAACAACATGCTCTAAATTAAATGAAAATGCACATATTTCCTTAAGATGAATACTGGGTTAATGGAGGAAGTAAGGAGCCATAGATCAGAGTAGAAGGGTAGATAATCTGAGACAGAGAGACCTTTCTGGACCCTCAAATCATATCATACCCTCAAATCACTGTTTATTGGGCCCAGCCCTCTGAGTTTGCAGTAACTTTGTTTTGTGGGTCTGATGATAGTGAATATTGTCATTGAGTCCTCTAGGACCCTCCCAGTGCACAAACTAGATACTAAAGGACAGGTGAGAGATGGTACTAGGAGATGCCAGGCTTTGTGACAAATATAGGATGGAGACAGTTGTAGAGGTAGAAAGGGGGACGCCACCCCCATATTCTAGTGTGCATGCCTGTCCCCTTCTCACTCTCCCACTGTGTCCTTCATTCTCAGACAACACGCTTATGTCTTTGAATGCCTCCATCTCAAGGCCCAATGCTTTTTTCACCCCAGTATGAATCAGAGTAGATATGGCTTCCAAAGAGCCAAAGGGACTGGCATTCACCGATCACTGCAGGGACAGGCACCGGAGGCTCCAGCAGTTGAAAATACGTTTGTAACAGATCACTGGGCAATATTCCAGTCTCATACTTCCACTCTGCCTGCGTCCACCAAAGCACAAGTTATCAGGAAAGTTGGCAGTCTAGTGCAATGAAGGCTTTGAAACACAACCCGCATTACACACCACATGCTAGAAAGCATCGAAGCCACAGTACCCTGTTGGGTTCATTTGCAAGTCCCTGAGTCCCAGGTTAATAGTACCAAACAATGGCCCTGACCCATCCGTACAAAAAGAAGGCTGGCAGGCTCACAATCGTCTGTTCATTTAACTCACCCTTCTGAGCGTCCAGGTATTACACGGGGGGCATGTGCAGGTGGTGAGCACAGGAATACATATGGCTGATGCATATTAACACACATGTACATATACACAGATAGCCACATGCACACATGCACATATATTCATGCACACACACACATATACACACACACACACTCACTGCAAACTAGAAAAATCATCTGTCAGGCTGGTTCTTGGGTCAAGCCAACTGGCCTTGGCCTTCTCAGTCTGCTCCCAAAGCCAGAGAGTGCATCTCTGCAATGTTCTGAGTAGGAAGCACATTCTGTCTCCTGATGGTCACCTGAGCCTGAATTCTTTTGCCCAGCACAGCCTGGCAGCTGTGCTTTGAAAGTCAGCAAGTCTGTGTCCCAGCCATGGAACAGGAGGCTTTTCACAGCCACCTGACCTGTGTCCGGGATGCTGTTGACTCCATGCTCCACGGCCCAGAGGCCCCACCCTGGCTCCCCTTGCCTTGCGGCTCTGTTTCCTGCCATGTAACTCTCCTGCCCCATGATTCCCATCTGTCACTTGGCTGTTGAGCAGCTATCCACTCTTACATCTCCTTATGTTCATTCAGGTATAGGTCCAGCAGGCAGGGCTGCCACACACGGTCTGGGTGAGGATGCCAAATGCCTATTTAACACACACCTGCATGCTTCCTGCTACAACGTTGTGTAGGCAGGAGAGGGAGAGTCTTAAGAACAAGAACTTTAGGAAGAAACTGATCTGGGTTTGAATCACCACTCTTTAACTATGTGTCCTTGGACATGATCGAATTGACCCTAATTTTTCTCAACTGTAAAATGTGGATGAACAATGCCCATCTCATAGGGCAACTGAGAGGACTGAGTATGTCCTGAGCCAGTTCCAGGCACGTACTAAGGGCTCTGAAACGTTGGGTGTTGCCATCACCATCTTCATCATCATCACTTCATGCTCTTCAGCAGCAGAAAACACCTAAGAAATACTTAGGATCCTCATAATGCCCTTTGCCTCCTGCCACTTGCTCCTTTTTGCCCTGAAACCTCAGCTATTCTGAGTAGGAGTCCAGAAATCAAAAACATCTTTCTTCCGGACGAAAAAAATTTTTTTTACTTATTTATGTTTGCTTTGCTTTGTTGGTTTAGGGAAAGGGAATGAAAATTTACTAAGACACATCCCAGGCACTTTATAGAGTTAAAAGTTTAGAAAACACTCCCACAGAATTTGAGTTGCATATGCAAGTGGAACTTTGAGAGGACAGGAGGTCTGCTGGGTGAGGGGCTGGGAGATCCACTTCCGGGAGAAGAAAGAGGCCAACCCGTGTGTATGTTGTAAACAGTGGGAGCAGGATAGATCCCTGCAGCCTTAGGAGAGAGAAGAAGTAGCACTCAGGCCTGAGCCTGGTCAGAAGGTGGAAGGTGAGCTCCAGGAATTCAGGGCCCCCATCAGAATGTCAATTTTGTGGCAGGCTGCGGTCCGTCTAGGGTCCTGGGTACACATGTTAACCCCTGGAGAGGTTTCTGATTCAAGGTAAGAAGTGAGAGATGGAAAGCTATTGCTCTCCTTAGAGGATGAATTTCATAAGGACTTCAGAATGCCGTCACCTCCAATTCAGTGTCTGGCACAGAGAATGCTACCCAAGAGACTAATAATATCGGATTTATTGTGCAATTACTTTGTGCCACGCATTGTTCTAGCTATTCTACATGTATTGGCTCATTGAATCCTCCTAACACCTCTGCAAGGTGGAGATTTATGTCCCATCCTGTAGATGAGGAAACTGAAATAACAGAGAAATTATTTCCAGCACAAGGTCACACAGCTAGTATCTCTAGGATTTGAACTCCAGAGTCTAGTTCAGGAGGCTTCACTCATATCCATCATGGAAGCAAGGTTCTGCAGAGAAATAGGTGGTAATACTCAACAGCAGGCCCGGGCAGCATCAGTTGGTGCCCCACCAACTGGAGAGTGGTGTGGACCTTCTCTAGGCAGAAGCAATGGCACTTTTGCAAACTCTGTGACCAGGTGACCACATGGAGTATGAACAACTAAAACAGTTTGCAGGACCTCAGAGATAAGATTTGTCTTCACCTTCAAATAGAAGGACAGACTGAAATGTCGGCCTGACTCTAGCAACTAGCTAAGGCTGAGGGTAAGAAGGACTCTTAAATAGGGAGGAATCAGGTAATTTTCTTGTACCTTGAATGTGTCTCCAAGCAAGCTGGGTCCAGCATAGGGGTCATAAATGACTGCCTGCCTGCAGCTTAATCTGGTCTGACATCCGTTTTTGTAAACAAAAATGGGACACAGTCATGCCCGTTCACTTAGGGCTTCTCCACAGCTGCTTTTGCACATAACATGGGAGCTGAATAGTTGTGACAGACTGTATGATCTGCAAAGTCTAAAATATCTAAAATCTGACCTTTTACAGAAAGAATTTTGCTGCCTCCTGGTCTAGAGAAATATTTGCACTTTAACATTTTCTCATTTAATCCTCCCAGGCCCAGGTCTTAATGTGTTACCATCCCCATTTTACAGATGAAAACATTTGAGGCCCAGATAAGTTAGGCAATTTATTCAAAGTCCTGTGGTCACAAAGTTCTGTGTGTCAGAATTAGGGTCCAGATCCCTTTACTCCAAAGACTATTTCCTTTGATTTCATCCTTCTACAAAAGTTTTCTTCTGTGTGTACAGACAGCATAGAAGACTCTATTTTTCCTCCAAAACTCACAAACAAAGCCCTGAGGAAGAGAAAAGGTGGTAAATGATACATGCATGCATCCAAATACAGAGTATTTTCTTTCCCTTTCTGTGTCCAAAAACTCAAGAAGGACACTGGATGTCACCTGTGCAAATTACCTGTACTTTACACAATACCTGTATATGTGAAGACTCCAGGCTTCTAACTTCAAAATTTTTTTGGATCTATAGAGCTAAATCACAGAGAAATCAACCGGCCCAAATCTAAGAAGAGACGGTGCCTGTAGGGAAAGAAGAGATGCAGAAACGTGCTCACCTGGTGCAAACACATCTGGGCACTGGTACAAAGAGTCTGCTGCCATAGTTGACAAATGGGTAAAGGTCGAGTGTGGGCTGGGGCCAGTGGGATAGTGTGATACCCCTAAGGGGCTACAGAAATTGGAGGATTCTGTAATCTCTTGTACCCTCATTCTCTGTGAAACTACAAGGCACTCATAAAAGATCAGAAGAGTCCTAAGAAGTGTCTACTGCGGGGCAGACATGGGGAAGAGAAGGAGCAGCTGTAGAGGGGCAAGAAATTCACCTAGATTTTTCTCCTTTATCTCCCAGACAGAACAAAATCTTTAATCTTTGGGGAGAAAGGCAATAAGCACTTCTGACCTTAAGATGTTAGGGAACAGTCGTTTCAGCTGGGAAAAGGGAACAGAGAGGAAAATTCTACTCCTGGGGAGAATCCTGACAGACACTACCTTAGTAAAATGATGGAGGTGGATATCACTAGTAATACATATAGTCATCAAGTACCCCCTGATATGATGCACTGAGAGGGGTACATCGCTTCTGTGGCACCTTCTACTAAAGCACCACCTCCAGCTAATCATGAGAAAACATCAGACAAACCCAATCGAGGGACATTCTATAAAATAACTAACCAGTAATCTTCAACAGTGTCAAAGTCATGAAAGAAAGGAAAGACAAACTGTCACAGATTGGAGGAGACCGTGAGACATGACAATTAAATGCAGTGTGTGGTCCTGGATAGGGTCCTAGAATGCAAAAAAGGACATTCGTGGAAAAACTGTTGAATTCCAAATAAATTCTATACTTTAGTTAATAGTATTGCACTAAGGCTATTTTTTTTTAACATCTTTATAGGAGTATAATTGCTTTACAATGCTGTGTTAGTTTCTGCTGTATAACAAAGTGAATCAGCTATATGTATACATATATCCCCATAACTCCTCCTTCTTATGTCTCCCTCCCTCCCACCCTCCCTATCCCACCCCTCTAGGTGGTCACAAAGCACCGAGCTGATCTCCCTGTGCTATGCGGCTGCTTCCCACTAGCTATCTATTTTACATTTGGTAGTGTATATATGTCCATGCCACTCTCACACTTCGTCCCAGCTTACCCTTCCCGCTCCCTGTGTCCTCAACTCCAGTCTCTATGTTTGTGTCTTTATTCCTGTCCTGCCTCTAGGTTCTTCAGGACAATTTTTTATTTTTTTTTTAGATTCCATATATATGTGTTAACATACAGTATTTGTTTTTCTCTTTCTGACTTACTTCACTCTGTATGGCAGACTCCAAGCCCATACACCTCACTACAAATAACTCAATTTCTTTTCTTTTTATGGCTGAGTAATATTCCATTGTATATATGTGCCACATCTTCTTTATCCATTCATCTGTCGATGGACACTTAGGTTGCTTCCATGTCCTGGCTATTGTAAATAGAGCTGCAATGAACATTGTGGTGCTTGACTCTTTTTGAATTATGGTTTTCTCAGGGTATATGCCCAGTAGTGGATTGCTCGGTCATATGGTAGTTCTATTTTTAGTTTTTTAAGGAACCTCCATACTGTTCTCCATAGTGGCTGTATCAATTTACATTCCTACCAACAATGCAACAGGGTTCCCTTTTCTCCACACTCTCGCCAGGATTTATTGTTTGTAGATTTTTTGATGATGGCCATTCTGACCAGTGTGAGGTGATACCTCATTGTAGTTTTGATTTGCATTTCTCTAATGATTAGTGATGTTGAGCATCCTTGCATGTGTTTGTTGACAGTCTGTATATCTTCTTTGGAGAAATGTCTGTTTAGGTCTTCTGTCCATTTTTGGATTGGGTTGTTTGTTTTTTTGATAACGAGCTGAATGAGCTGTTTGTAAATTTTGGAGATTAATCCTTTGTCAGTTGCTTCATTTGCAAATATTTTCTCCCATTCTGAGGGTTGTCTTTTGGTCTTGTTTATGGTTTCCTTTGCTGTGCAAAAGCTTTTAAGTTTCATTAGGTCCCATTTGTTTATTTGTGTTTTTATTTCCATTTCTCTAGGAGGTGGGTCAAAAAGGATCTTGCTGTGATTTATGTCATAGAGTGTTCTGCCTATGTTTTCCTCTAAAAGTTTTATAGTGTCTGGCCTTACATGTAGGTCTTTAATCCATTTTGAGTTTATTTCTGTGTATGGTGTTAGGGAGTGTTCTAATTTCATTCTTTTACATGTAGCTGTCCAGTTTTCCCAGCACCACTTTTTGAAGAGGCTGTCTTTTCTCCATTGTATATTCTTGCCTCCTTTATCAAAAATAAGGTGACCATATGTGTGTGGGTTTATCTCTGGGCTTTCTATCCTGTTCCATTGATCTATATTTGTTTTTGTGCCAGTACCATACTGTCTTGATTACTGTAGCTTTCTAGTATAGTCTGAAGTCAGGGAGCCTGATTCCTCCAGCTCTGTTTTTCTTTCTCAAGATTGCTTTGGCTATTTGGGGTCTTTTGTGTTTCCATACAAATTGTGAAATTTTTTGTTCTAGTTCTGTGAAAAATGCCATTGGTAGTTGATAGGGATTGCATTGAATATGTAGATTGCTTTGGGTATTATAGTCATTTTCACAATGTTGATTCTTCCTATCCAAGAATTTGGTATATCTCTCCATCTGTTTGTATCATCTTTAATTTCTTTCATCAGTGTCTTATAGTTGTCTGCATACAGATCTTTTGTCCCCTTAAGTAGGTTTATTCCTAGGTATTTTATTCTTTTTGTTGCAATGGTAAATGGGAGTGTTTCCTTAATTTCACTTTCAGATTTTTCATCATTAGTGTATAGGAATGCAAGAGATTTCTGTGCATTAATTTTGTATCCTGCTACTTTACCAAATTCCTTGATTAGCTCTAGTAGTTTTCTGGTATCATCTTTAGGATTCTCTATGTATAGTATCATGTCATCTGCAAACAGTGAGAGTTTTACTTTTCCTTTTGCAATTTGGATTCCTTTTATTTCTTTTTCTTCTCTGATCTCTGTGGCTAAAACTTCTAAAACTATGTTGAATAATAGTGGTGAGAGTAGACAAACTTGTCTTGTTCCTGATCTTAGAGGAAATGGTTTTAGTTTTTCACCATTGAGAAAGATATTGGCTGTGGGTTTGTCATATACGGCCTTTATTATGTTGAGGTAAGTTCCCTCTATGCCTACTTTCTGGAGGGTTTTTATCATAAATGGGTGTTGAACTTTGTCAAAAGTTTTTTCTGCATCTATTGAGATGATCACATGATTTTTCTCCTTCAATTTGTTAATATGGTTTATCAAATTGATTGATTTGCATATATTAAAGAATCCTTGCATTCTTGGGATAAACTCCTCTTGATCTGGTGTATGATCCTTTTAATGTGCTGTTGGATTCTGTTCGCTAGTATTTTGTTGAGGATTTTTGCATCTATGTTCGTCAGTGATATCAGCCTGTTGTTTTCTTTCTTTGTGACATCTTTATCTAGTTTTGGTATCAGGGTGATGGAGGCCTCGTAGAATAAGTTGCAGAGTGTTCCTCCCTCTGCTATATTTTGGAAGAGTTTGAGAAGGATAGGTGTCAGCTCTTCTCTACATGTTTTATAGAATTCCCCTGTGAAGCCATCTGCTCCTGGTCTTTTGTTTATTGGAAGATTTTTAATCACCGTCTCAATTTCAGTGCTTGTGATTGGTCTGCTTATATTTTCTATTTCTTCCTTGTTCAGTCTCGGAAGGTTGTGCTTTTCTAAGAGTTTGTCCATTTCTTCCAGGTTGTCCATTTTATTGTCCTATAGTTGCTTATAGTAATCTCTCATGATCCTTTGTATTTCTGCAGTGTCAATTGTTACTTCTCCTTTTTCATTTCTAGTTCTATTGATTTGAGTCTTCTCCCTATTTTTCTTAATGAGTCTGTCTAATGGTTTATCAATTTTGTTTATCTTCTCAAAGAACCAGCTTTTAGTTTTATTGATCTTTGCTATTGTTTCCTTCATTTCTTTTTCATTTATTTCTGATCTGATCTTTATGACTTCTTTCCTTCTGCTAACTCTGGGGATTTTTTGTTCTTCTTTCTCTAATTGCTTTAGGTGTAAGGTTAGGTTGTTTATTTGAAATGTTTCTTGTTTCTTGACGTAGGATTGTATTGCTATAAACTTCCCTCTTAGAACTGCTTTTGCTGCATCCCATAGGTTTTGGGTCATTGTGTTTTCATTGTCATTTGTTTCTAGGTATTTTTTGATTTCCTCTTTGATTTCTTCAGTGACCTCCTGGTTATTTAGTAGTGTATTGTTTAACCTCCACATGTTTGTATTTCTTACAGGTTTTTTTCCTGTAATTGATATCTAATCTCATAGCATTGTGGTTGGGAAAGATCTTTGATATGATTTCAATTTTCTTAAATTTCCCAAGGCTTGATTTGTAACCCAAGATATGATCTATCCTGAAGAATGTTCCATGAGCACTTGAGAAGAAAGTGTATTGTGTTGTTTTTGGATGGAATGTCCTATAAATATCCATTAAGTCCATCTTGTTTAATGTATAATTTAAACCTTGTGCTTCCTTATTTATTTCCATTTTGGATGATCTGTCTATTGGTGAAAGTGGGGTGTTAAAGTCCCCTACTATGATTGTGTTACTGTTGATTTCCCCTTTTATGGCTGTTAGCATTTGCCTTCTGTATTGAGGTGCTCCTATGTTGGGTGCATAAATATTTACAATTGTTATATCTTCTTCTTGGATTGATCCCTTGATCATTATGTAGTGCCCTTCTTTGTCTCTTGTAATAGTCTTTATTTTAAAGTCTATTTTGTCTGATATGAGAATTGCTACCTTAGCTTTCTTTTGACTTTCATTTACATGGAATATCTTTGTCCATCCTCTTACTTTCAGTCTGTATGTGTCCCTAAGTCTGAATTGGGTCTCTTGTAGACCGCATATATACAGGTCTTGTTTCTGTATCCATTCAGCCTGTCCATGTCTTTTGGTTGGAGCATTTAATCCATTTATATTTAAGGCAGTTATCGATATGTATGTTCCTATTACCATTTTCTGAATTATTTTGGGTTTGTTATTGTAGGTCTTTTCCTTCTCTTATGTTTCCTGCCTAGAGAAGTTCCTTTAGCATTTGTTGTAAAGCTGGTTTGGTGGTGCTGAATTCTCTTAGCTTTTGCTTGTCTGTAAAGGTTTTAATCTCTCTGTTGAATCTGAATGAGATCCTTGCTGGGTAGAGTAATCTTGATTGTAGGTTTTTCCCTTTCATCACTTTAAATATGTCCTGCCAGTCCCTTCTGGCTTGCAGAGTTTCTGCTGAAAGATCAGCTGTTAACCTTATGGGGATTCCCTTGTATGTTATTTTTCCCTTGCTGCTTTTAATATTTCTTTTTGTATTTAATTTTTGATATTTTGATTAGTATGTGTCTTGGCATGTTTCTTCTTGGATTTATCCTGTATGGGACTCTCTGCACTTCCTGGACTTGATTAACTATTTCCTTTCCCATATTAGGGTAATTTTCAACTATAATCTCTTCAAATATTTTCTCAGTCCCTTTCTTTTTCTCTTCTTCTTCTGAGACCCCTATAATTCGAATGCTGGTGTGTTTAATATTGTCCCAGACATCTCTGTGACTGTCTTCAATTCTTTTCATTCTTTTTTCTTTATTCTGCTCTGCAGTAGTTATTTCCACTATTTTATCTTCCAGGTCACTTATCTGTTCTTCTGCCTCAGTTATTCTGCTATTGATTCCTTCTAGAGAATTATTTATTTCATTTATTGGGTTGTTCTTCATTTTTTGTTTTCTCTTTAGTTCTTCTAGGTCCTTATTAAACGTTTCTTGTATTTTCTCCATTGTATTTCAAAGATTTTGGATCATCTTTACTATCCTTACTCTGAATTCTTTTTCACGTAGACTGATTATTTCCTCTTCATTTGTTTGGTCTTGTGTGTTTTTACTTTGCTCCTTCATCTGCTGTGTGTTTCTCTGTCTTCTCATTATGCTTAACTTACTGTGTTTGGGGTCTCCTTTTTTGCAGACTGCAGGTTCGTAGTTCCCATTGTTTTTGGTGTCTGCCCCCAGTGGCTAAGGTTGGTTCAGTGGGCTGTTTAGGCTTCCTGGTGTAGGGGACTGGTGCCTGTGTTCTGGTGGATGAGGCTGGATCTTGTCATTCTGGTGGGCAGGATCATGTCTGGTGGTGTCTTTTGGGATGTCTCTGACCTTATTATGATTTTAAGCAGCCTCTCTGCTAATGGGTGGGGTTGTGTTCCTGTCTTGCTAGTTTTTTGGCATAGGGAGTCCAGCACTGTAGCTTGCTGGTCGTTGAGTGGAGCTGGGTCTTATCGTTGAGATGGAGATCTCTGGGAAATCTTTCACTGTTTGATATTACATGGAGCTGGGAAGTCTCTGGTGGACCAATGTCCTGAACTCCACTCTCCCACCTCAGAGGCACAGGCCTGACACCTGACCGGAGCACCAAGACCCTGTCAGCCACACAGCTCAGAAGAAAAGGGAGAAAAAAAGAAAAAATAAAATAAAGTTATTAAAATAAAAAGTAAATTATTAAAAATTAAAAAAATAAAAAGTAATAAAAAAAGGAAAAGAAAGAAGAGAGCAACCAAACCAAAAAACAAATCCACCAATGATAACAAGCACTAAAAACTATATTTTAAAAAAACCAAAACAACAAACAGACAAAAAACGGACCAACAGAACCCTTGGACAAATGGTAAAAGCAAAGCTATACAGATAAAATCACACAAGGAAGTATACACATACACTCTCACAAAAAGAGAAAAAGGAAAAAAAAATATATCTATATATATAAAAAAAGGAAGAGAGCAACCAAATCAGTAAACAAATCTACCAGTGATAATAAACTCTAAATACTAAACTAAGATAAACATAAAACCAGAAACAAATTAGATGCAGAAAGCAAACCCCAAGTCTATAGTTGCTCCCAAAGTCTACTACCTCAATTTTGGGGTGATTCGACATCTATTCAGGTATTCCAGAGATGCAGGGTACATCAAGTTGATTGTGGAGATTTAATCCTCTTCTCCTGAGGCTGCTGGGAGAAATTTCCCTTTCTCTTCTTTATTCGCACAGCTCCTGGGGTTCAGCTTTGAATTTGGCCCCGCCTCTGTATGTAGGTCTCCTGAGGGCGTCTGTTCTTTGCTCAGACAGGACGGGGTTGAAGTAGCAGCTGATTCAGGGGCTCTGGCTCACTCAGGCTGGGGGCAAGGAGGGGTACGGAATGTGGGGTGAGCCTGCAGTGGCAGAGGTTGGCATGATGTTGCACCAGCCTGAGGTGCATCGTGTGCTCTCCTGGTCAAGTTGCCCCTGGATCACTGGACGCTGGCAGAGGCGGGCTGTACAGGCTCCCAGGAGGGGAGATGTGGATAGTGACCTGTGCTTGCACACAGGCTTCTTGGTGGCTGCAGCAGCAGCCTTAGCATTTCATGCCCATCTCTCGTGTCTGCGCTGATAACTGTGGCTCGCATCTGTCCCTGGAGCTCGTTTAGGCAGTGCTCTGAATCCCCTCTCCTCGCGTACCCTGAAACAATGGTCTCTTGCCTCTTAGGCAGTTCCAGACTTTTACCCGCACTCCCTCCCAGCTAGCTGTGGTGCACTAGCCCCCTTCAGGCTGTGTTCACGCAGCCAACTCCATTCCTCTCCCTGGGATCTGACCTCTGAAACCAGAGCCTCAGCTCCCAGCCCCCACCCACCCCAGTGGGTGAGCAGACAAGTCTCTCGGGCTGCTGAGTGCTGGTCAGCACTGATCCTCTTTGCAGGAATCTCTCCACTTTGCCCTAAGGCTATTTTGTAGATTTTATAATTGTTTAAGATGTCAACATTCAGGGAAGCTGAGTGAAGGGTATATGAGGACTCATACTATATTTTGCAATATGTATATATTATATACATATATATGCAATTCTGCTGTAAATCTAAAATATTATTTAATACTATTTAAAATTTTTAAAATAACTATTCAAAAAGTATATGCAAGTCGAATTTCGCTTTACCACTGATTGCCATTAGAATTATAGGAACCTGTTATTTGATTCTGACTGCTCTTTAAGGTACTGATTATAACGTTAGTTTTCTATATCTCTACTCTGCTAACACGATGAAAATTATGTCATTATTTGTAAACAAACACATAATTTTACTAGTACAATATGTTTCAAAGGATCTTACCTTGATATTTTTCAAATAAATGATGTCTTTTGCAAACTTGAGTTTCCTCCAATGTGTATGATTTGTAAAATTCTTCACTTATCAGATCACATCGGTTAATGAGTGGCTACCCAACGAAACCTACTCTGCATTTTCACACCTCAGGACCTGTGTTCTTGTTACTTCCTCACCTGAAATGGGTTTGCTCCTGTTCTGTATTAGTCCTCCTCATCATTCAAGATGCAGCTCAAATGCTCTGCTTTCCTTCTCTTGTGCTTCCAAAGTGTGATGTCTTTCACGTCGGTAATGTTCAAAATATTGAAAAGCTGGTATGTTGTAGGCATTTACCTGTCAGGTCAGGACTGACGTTGTCCATAAACACACAGTTTGGCCAAATGGTACATACTTGTTGAATCTCAGCTCTTCTTTTCCAGTTGCACATTCCATTCTGCCTTGCAATATAGATAGTGTTTTAAAAATGATGTATGTCTTTGCCTGCTGGATTATAAAATCTTTGGGAGTAGCTCCCTTATCTTTGTGTACTTGCCATGCATTTAGCACAGTGCCTTTTCCCTAACACTTGCTCTAAGGGCCCAGAGAGTCTTAAGGATGGAGTTGGAATTTGAACCTCTGTCATTAATTCTCATGACTGCAAATTCCATATTCTTTGCAATGTGTCTCTCATATATGCCAAGCCAGTTAAGATGTATTTGACTCTAACAAAGAGAATAATGGTCAACAATGGCTTTGACAACGAAGAAATGTAATTATCTCACATAACAAAATTCTGGAGATGGATAATACCAGGCTTCTTGCAGAAAATCAACATAACGTCAGGAATCCAGGCTCACTCTCTCTCCTCTCTGCCATCCTCAGTGTGTTGGTTTTTGGTCCTTAGGCTTATTGACTCATGGTGGTAAAATGACTCCAGATACCGCAGTCACACATAACACTATCTCACAAAGGAAAAAACAAGTTGCAGAAAAGAATATCTCTGCTCTCCAAGAGACTTTCCTTTATGTCTCACTGTCCAGAAGAAACTCACGTGCTTCACCCTAGACCAATCACTGGCAGTAAGAAGTGGAATGTTTTCATGATTAACGTAGACCAATCACAGTTTCTTCCTTGAAGCTGGAGTAGAGACCTACATTCCCAGAGCATGTTGTAATCTGTGTCATATTTGAGCAAACTTGGGGTTCTGTCAGCAAGGAGGAAGGAGAGAAAAGAAGGAGAGAATGACTGTTGGTTATGGGCTAGCATCGGTCATATGTTAACTTGAGTTATTCTTTATTTTGCATATATATATGTATACTGCCTCTTTAATTATATATATATATATATATATTTTTTTTTATGGCTGCGTTGGGTCTTCGTTTCTGTGCGAGGGCTTTCTCTAGTTGTGGCAAGCGGGGGCCACTCTTCATCGCGGTGCGCGGGCCTCTCACTCTCGCGGCCTCTCTTGTTGCGGAGCACAGGCTCCAGACGCGCAGGCTCAGTAATTATGGCTCACGGGCCCAGTTGCTCCGAGGCATGTGGGATCTTCCCAGACCAGGGCTCAAACCCGTGTCCCCTGCATTGGCAGGCAGACTCTCAACCACTGCACCACCAGGGAAGCCCCTTTAATTATATTTTTTATGACTCTGATAGTAGGAATCAAGTCTTAGACTTCTCTTGCATTCTCCAGAGTCTGGTCCAGAGATGAGCTCAACAGATATTTGTTGATCAGTTGAAGAAAGAAAAAAAACACAACCTAATGTCAGAGAGTTGAAGACCCTGTCATTCACAGTTCCTCCATATTTCCATGCCAGACTTAGATAGGTCCTTTTGGTGCACTTGCAGAGGATGCCAAGTTGGAAAAAGGGCACCAGGAACTCCGTGTGGTGACAATCAGTTCATTGACTGGGCATGAACACATGCCAAATTATACACCAGGCAGACATTGGCACACCTGCTTTGACAAAGCATGTCCATTATGGGATTTGTGTAACTACTAATGCCAGCAGCAGCATTCCCCACATTTATCATGTTATTCTCATTTCCATATTTTTGCTCATGTTATCCCCCTTTCTTGGAAGGTCTTTTCCTCTGCTGCCACTCTTTCACCTGGCTGAATCCTGCTCATCATTTAAAACCCTTTCTGGGAGTCTTTCTTCCCAAATTCTCCCACCAGGCAAGATTTGGGGGTTCCTTTTCTGTGATCCTGGTTGGGTATCCTAATAATTGCACATAATAACATGATATGTTATGTATATATACGATACTATTTGGTGTTTATTGAGTGCTTATTATCTTCTAGGCTTGTGATAAATGTTTTAGCTATATTATCTCAATCAGAAAAACCCTATGATACATTATGGGGCTGACTTTCTGATTTGAAGTATAGACAATCACATAATGATAGCATTAAAGTTACAAACTGAAAAATTTTTTTTTTAATTTATTATTTTTTTGGATGTGGACCATTTTAAAAATCTTTATTGAATTTGGTACAATACTGCTTCTGCTTTATGTTTTGGTTTTTTGGCCCTGAGGCATGTGGGATCTTAGCTCCCCGACCAGGGATGGAACCCACACCCCTGCACTGGAAGGCGAAATCCCAATCACTGGAACACCAGGGAAGTCCCCAAACTGAAAAATGCTTTGAAGGAAAACATACAGGGCTATGGAAGTATCTAAGAAAGCAAGCAGACTTAGTGCATCACAAGCAGCATTCAAACTGAGAGTGAGGGACTGAGGGGACATTAACCAGGTTTGTTTAAAAGCCACGGGGAAGACACTGAACAGTATTAAGATGTCTTAGAGAGGGTACGTGTGTGGGGGTTTTGGGGCAGGAGTCACATGGTCAGGTTTCTGTTCGAGAAAAAACGATTTGGACTGCAGTGTATTTTATAAAACATGAGTCAGAAGGGATATGGAGAGAAGAGTTGAGAGGCTCCTTCGGTAGTCCAGGAGAGAGATGGCCTAGATCAGGGTAGTGGTCATGGAGATGGAGCAAAATAGATGGATTCAAGCTGTATTCATTTTCTATTGCTGCTGTAACAAATTAACACAAACCTAGAGGCTTAAAACAACACCTATTTAGTATATCACAGGGGGTCAGAAGTCCTCGCACAGAGGGGCTCAGCTGGGTTCTCTGCTCAGGACCTGTCAAGGCTGATGTCATGATTTGGCCAGCCAGGGTTTTATCTAGAAGCTCTGAGGAAGACTCTGCCTACAAACTCAACTCAGGTCATTGACAGAATTTAGTTCCTTGAGGTTGTAGGACTGCAGTCTCCATTTCCCTGACATATGACCTCCTTCATCTTCAAGCCACTGATGGTGCATCAAATTCTCCTCATGGTTGGAATCTCCCACTTCCCCTTCTGCTGCATCTGATTTTCCTCTTCTGCTTCCTTTTCTGCTTTTCAGGGCTCATGTGATTACATTGGGCCCATCTAGAAAACACAGGATAATCCCTCTATCTTGAGGCCAGTTGATTAACATCCTTAATTATATCTGCCATGTCCATTTTGCCACACAATATAACATAACCATGGGCATGCCATCAGAGGGCAAAGGACTTGGGGGCCAAAATTCTGCCTACCACATAGACTTAATTAAGGAGATAAAATCAACAGTTCTTGGACATGGATTGAAGGGACAATAATTATATTCTTCTTCCTTGAAGACAGATGCAAGTGGAGAGAAGTTAGCCCAATACCAGGTAAGAGGCTACTGTTATTTGTCAGGTAATATCATCAGGTATTTTGCAGGTCTGGTACATCTCATGAGTAACAAGAACTGGGTCAGAGGCAATGCACCCTGAGCTCTAGCCCCAGCTCTGTGCATCTTTGAGCAAATCAGTCCACATTTGGGGGCCCTGGTTTCCTAATTTGTAAAAGGAAGGAATGGAACCAGATAGTTTCTTCCAAGTGCAAATTTCTAACACTGAGTTAATCATATTCATTCGTCTTTTCTTCCTGCTACTTGATCGGGAACAGGCCAGTTGTGAGGAGGAGGGACTGTGGAACTGTCTGCAAATGCTGAATTCATCATGTCTTTTCACAGAGTGTAATACTGACAGATGTTTCTGAGTCATAATAAAAGGTTAAATATTTTAATAAAAAAGACACATGTTGAAGGTGATATGGGTTTCTATTAAATTCCTCCATACCCACAATTTTTCCTCACATGCAAATGAACTGGAAGCTTATTAATGAAATGAGAGGCTGGAGCCTAATTAGCAATGGGACTGGGGAGGCTTATACTAGCTGATTCAGCAAACTAACTAGATAATTACCGTAGCTGGACTTTGGCAGCTTCTAGAAAAGCTTATTAATGGAACTCTCAGAAATTGCTTTGATTATGGCCTCTCAACCTAAGGGCTTAATCCAGGCCATAGACATTTTACGGTTATTCTGTGCAGGGAATCATTCCCTTCTATCACCGTTAGTGGGCAGGCAGAATACAAACCATCTCCTGCTAGGTCAAAGCCTTATCAACTTGGAGACCCAAGGGAACTTCTGTGTCTACTGCTGAACCAATCTTTTTTGAGCCCAGTTTTTATTTGCTTCTCAGCTTAGAGAGACATACCTGATGATACTTTTCATATTCATTGCCTATTTGAGTCTAGGAGGCCTAGTATTTTAGATACTAATTTTTAATTTAAAAAACAATTATGTAGTATTTAGCATGGCAGACACAGTTCTAAGTGATTTACACTTGTGAAACCTCATTTAATCCTCACAACAATCCTATGAGGTACATGTTACTAGTATCTTCCATGTATAGACAAGGAAATTGAGGCAGAAAGTAATTTACCTAAAATCACAGTGAGTAAGGAGCAGAGCCAGTATACAAACTCAAGAAGTTTGACTCCTGAATCCAGACTCTCAGCCATGACCCTATGATGCTTTTGTAGTTTGACATGGTGATAGTTCAGAAGAAAAACTGAATAAGACAAAGCACTAGGCTTGCAAACTAAGGCTGGGTTTCTGAAATTCTGATTGTAAAAACAGAACATTAATTCTATTTTGTTAGAAGTAGTTAGTGCCATTTGACTTTTCTTAGGTCTTGAACTTACATATCCAACAACTGAATCATGGAAAATACAGAGGACAGGAGAACATGTTAAAGGATACCATGGAGGTGCAATGGGCAAAATCTAGTCTGTGGGAAGCCCTACAGGACAAGCCACCAGATTCTTCACCAAATAAATTACAAGGGAAAAAAACAGATCAAGTGAATTCATAAGGTGAAAGAAACCTAAGAAGCATTTCAGCTAATTGCAATGTATACACCTTCTTTGGATCTTGATTTAAACAAAATGTAAAAAATTGATACAATTGATATAACATTGATAAAACTGAAAGTTGGAACACTAGTTATTAGTTGGTATTAAGTAATTATCATTAATATTTTAGCTATGAAAATATATTATATGTTACATTTTGAGTTTGCATACCTTATTCTAAGCGTAATATCCTCAAATACTTATGGATGAAATAATATGATGTCTGGAATTTGCTTCAAAAGAATGTGGGGTTGGGATAGTGAGCTCATGTACAGGTAAAATAAGCTTTGCCATGAGTTGATAATTGTTAAAGTTGGGTAATGCATACAATAGAGTTTATTATACTATTCTGTGCATAGAATTGAAAGTTTTCATAATAATTGCTTTAAAAAATTTTATCTTGTTTGAAACCTGAATTTTATTTTATTTTTCTTTCACAAAGCTAAAGGGACCTACTTTAAATAATATGGAATGATATGACATAGGGGAAATTGAAGGTTAAGTAAAATTTTGTTTCTACTTAGATAGACAACTAGTTTCAAAGATAGTAATGGCATCTGGATGCAAGAGAACCTGCCTGTTTATACCCCAGGACAGAGATTATGGTATTTGTTTATACCCAAACTGAACAAATCTGACACTGCGAGAAGCCACAGACTTCCTTACCAGCATCATTGGCAGAAACCCCTGCCTCTGCGGGGTGTGCACATCCAGATTCTTGGATGTTCATCAAGACCAGATTGAGTCTTTAGGGCTTCACCCATCACCAAGCTGAAGGATGTTTCATTGCTTTTCCCCATCACATATGTCACTGAAGATTAGGATTTCCTAGTTAAAATCCTACCCTTAGGTAGTTGTCGGGAGCACACCTCATTTACTTAAGGCCAATGAGTGCATCAGCCTCAGAATTACAACGTTTCCCTTTCCAACAAAGGAATACCAGTCTTCTGTGTCTCATTGGTTCTCGGCATGCAGTATAGCTTTAGAAGCCTATACGTCTCTTTGGCAGAGTCACTAAACCCTTAACTAGCTTTGAGTTCAAAATGTTTGCTGGGATGGCACCATGCAATGCAACCCAGTGGGCGATGGCTCCGTAAAAGGAGCTGTTCTCAGAATCCCATTGGAGAGTAAATTCCACAGAAGGAGACGTTTACATTTCTTTTTCTCTTTCTCAGTGTCGTTCTGCTATAGTCAGGATATGACAGTGATATTCAATCCTGGATTTGAATTAGAATCACTAGTGGAACTTGCAAATATACTGATGCACAGGCCCCACCTCTACAGACTCTTATTATTCTTATTAAATAGCTTCAGGCATCAGTATTTTTTTAAACAGTCTTCCAGATGATTCTGATGCTCAGTAAAGGCCAGGTATCTGTAATTAGAAGGCCTTAACATCAATGACAATGTGAAACTCTGTCTGTGAATAGGGTTCTTGAATGTTTATCACATACCTACTCAAGAAGGTTTGTGAAGCACAAGGGAAGTACTTTAAAAATATCAAGTATTTTACCCAAACGAAACATGATCAATGTTTTCCACTTTTATGTCCCCTGATTACTTCAACAGACAAAAGGCTCCGTGGTACAGCTCTTCCATTCACTTTTGTGTATTGCTGCCCAACTCTAGAATTCATGAATGGTGGTGACAAGTGTAGACAGAGCACAGAAATGGGAGTCAAGGGAGATAGGTTCTAGTTCTAACTTGGCCATTGTCTTAACCTGTCTAAATCAGAACATACCTTCGGCCACTCTCTCTCTACCTGTGGGCCACAGCCACCCTGCAAGCAGTGGTGATGATGTTCATTGCAGGGAATGATTGACCTCTACTTGGAAACAATTTGCTCTGCTTTGGCATATTCCTGCCTCTAGTTTCATCCCATTGCCTTAAACCTCATCTCATTTGCATGGACCCTTTGGACTTCCATTCAACTTAGTTCCATTCTCAGTTTTGTTCTATCATTTCAGCTCCAAATCAAAACTTCATTGCCTGCTCTGTGAAAATGGAGATGGGCCCTTTAAGTATTTCTTCTTTGTCCTCTAACACAGGAAAAATTTTGTTAGTAAAGGATGCCAGAAAGACGTTGGTAGAGGATAGAATTTTCCTTTTTAGTTCTTTGTGCTTTCTTTGCCTGTCTGGCAGCATATGCAGTTTTCTCAGTGCCTAACTTCTACAACGCAAGTGTCTTCTCCAGGGCCAAGTTCCTGCAGCATGCACAGCTTAGCTGGCACCAACCTTCTGCAGTGTGCACAGCTTCCCCAGTGCCCAGCTTCTGCAATGGGCACGGCTTCACCAGTGCCTAGCTTCTGCAATGGGCACGGCTTCCCCAGTGCCCAGCTTCTGCAGTGGGCATGGCTTCCCCAGTGCCCAGCTTCTGCAGTGTGCACGGCTTCCCCAGTGCCCAGCTTCTGCAATGGGCACGGCTTCCCCAGTGCCCAGCTTCTGCAGTGGGCACGGCTTCCCCAGTGCCCAGCTTCTGCAGTGGGCACGGCTTTCCCCAGTGCCCAGCTTCTGCAGTGGGCACGGCTTCCCCAGTGCCCAGCTTCTGCAGTGGGCACGGCTTCCCCAGTGCCCAGCTTCTGCAGTGGGCACGGCTTCCCCAGTGCCCAGCTTCTGCAGTGGGCACGGCTTCCCCAGTGCCCAGCTTCTGCAGTGGGCACGGCTTCCCCAGTGCCCAGCTTCTGCAATGGGCACGGCTTCCCCAGTGCCCAGCTCCTGCAATGGGCATGGCTTCACCAGTGCCCAGCTCCTGCAGTGGGCATGGCTTTCCCCAGTGCCCAGCTCCTGCAGTGTGCACGGCTTCCCCAGTGCCCAGCTCCTGCAGTGTGCACTGTCTTCCCCAGTGCCCAGCTTCTGCAGTGGGCACGGCTTCCCCACTGCCCAGCTCCTGCAGTGTGCACGGCATCCCCAGTGCCCAGCTTCTGCAGTGGGCATGGCTTCCCCAGTGCCCAGCTTCTGCAGTGTGCACGGCTTCCCCAGTGCCCAGCTTCTGCAGTGTGCATGGCTTCCCCAGTGCCCAGCTTCTGCAGTGTGCATGGCTTCCCCAGTGCCCAGCTTCTGCAGTGTGCATGGCTTCCCCAGTGCCCAGCTTCTGCAGTGGGCATGGCTTTCCCCAGTGCCCAGAGCCTGCAGCACAGGCAGCTCCTCCAGTGCAACATGGGCAGATTGCTCTGAGCTTGGCTCCTGCAGCCAGTGGCCTCTCCAGCACCCAGCCTCTGTAGCATGCCCAGTTGCAGCTTACCCCAGCATCCCCTCAAGCATCTTTGCAAAGGGGCACACTGGTAAGGCACCTCCCCATCATAAGCTTCCCTGAATGATCTTTTATGGGATTTTTCAGCAAGTTCTGAGGTGCAGGATGTCCCTGTTAACAGCTTCGTCTGGTATCCTAGAGGACAGATTCCTAGCAAAGTCTACTTGCTTGACACTTCAGTGAATTCTTCATTATCCAGTACCCTCTCTGGATCTCAGCTCTGCGGTGGTGAGAAAGGCATCTTTTTTGAGCACGCTATATCAGCCTAGTGGTGGTGGTGGCTGTTCCTTGTATCTGCTTTCCTATACTGTTTAGAGAGCTCTTCACTTCTTACTAGCCAATCCCCTGTTATCATTAATAATTCCTCATATTAAATTTTCCTTGTTCAAGTTATTGTGTGGTTTCTACCTCCTGGTTAAATCCTGACTGATATAGGTATTCAATTTATATTAGGTGAGCTCTAAGCTGAAGAGATTGGCCTACATAATCTCTTGTATTTCTCTTCCATTTCCTAGACTTAAAAAAATTCTATTCCATAACTCATGATATTTCTTATCATAATAAAAAGTATAATGCATAAATCATGAATTAATCCCTGAGGACAGGACAACAATGAAGATCTTGACGTATGACATGTATCCATAATAACAAATGGCCAGACCCAAGCCTAGCAAGAATCCTTCAAGGAACCTATGTCTCTTGTCTGAAGACCTTTGTTCTTTAGTAACATACTTTCCTATCTTGCCTTCTGAAGTATTGTTAGAAAAGAGAAGAAGGAGTTTCAAGGAGTTAGAAAGAGAAGAAGGAGTATCAAGAAGGAGTTTTTTTTCTTTTCTGCAATGTTCCTCAATATGGTTTCATAGGAAGGGGTGGGTTAGTTCAGAGATGAGATTGCTTATCACTGGAAAACGAAATGTTCTTAGGATCTCAGAAAAATTCACTAGAAAATTGTCTGCATTAGTGGTTGCTAGAGAAAGAGCGAAACAGGAATGAGTAAAGTTTGGATAACAAATGTTGAAGTGTTAATTGTACTACTGAGCTGGTAGTCACTTTAATTTCCTGCCAATGGGCTATTGTTGAGAAATTTGACTTAAAATTAAAGGCAGCCCCTTTCCCAATGAGTCACTGGTAATTGGTGCCTTTGAAAATACTGAAGGGAAGTATTGACTTGAGGTTTCTTTCTTAATTTGCATTTTTAATTAGATGGGATCTCAAAGGGTTTCTGAGCACACCCCCCCCCCTTTTTTTTTGCCTTTTGCTTTGCCTTTTTAGGATTGTTGCTCTGCAATTAGAATTTGTAACAAACGAGTTGCTGGCATATAAATGTCAACTCTGAGGTAAAATATTGTGGCTGAAGAAATGAGCAAGGTTTTGACCATGACTTTTTAAATGAAAGCACTTTTCCAAAGGTTAGCACATTCCTTCAATGAGAGAGAATGAGTTGGAATGGAAGAGGAATGTCTGGATTTCACTCTGGTTAAAGTCCTTCCTATAAACTGTTTTCTCCAAGTATATTTGAGTAATTTCTGAAACACAGTACACAACTCCCACTTCAGAGAACATTTCCTTCTTTTTCAAAACCCTGTGTTGAATCATCAAGTGGACAAAGTTAACAATCCAGAAGAAGGGAGTTGAACTCAGTAATTCTTCAAAGAGGCTTTTGACCAAATGGTGTGCATCTGGTCAAATCTTGTTTCATTAAATGACTGTAGGAAAATAACCATGGGGGTCAATATTTAACTAGCCCCAAACCATGGGACTGTAATTGATCATGGCAAAATCATTTTATCCAAACTTCACTCATTTATTCGCATTTACAAGCCCATGTTTTATGTCTGGTGCTGGTAGTCAGTGATGAAGTGGCCTGCTTGCCTCTGCTTTCATAGTCTAGTAAAGGTACAGCTGGACCTACAAAAAGAGAGTAAATGTGCTATGGACATAGGCAAAGCAGGGCATATGTCTTCCATTCCAGGCTCTGATCATCTAAGCTATTTTTAAAGGCTTCTAAAGAAAAGGAATCTGTAAACTCCCATGACAACCTGTCCAACACACAACCAGGAAGCACTTCCTCATATCTAGCTTAAGCCCCTCATTCTGTGGTTAAGCCATTACTCTCTGGTTCTGTTCTCAGCTGAGAGAGAAAACAGCTGCTCCCCGTCCTGCTTAGGTGAGCCTTTTATAGACTTCAAGACAGTGTCTGCCTTCTGTCTCCTTGTGACAGGAAAGAAACCGGGGCTGCCAACAAAGATAACAATATAATTTTCACTTGGAGATGGAATTATTATTGCTATGGTTACTAGTAAAATTTTTTTCCAAAGGGAAAAAGGCATTTATTCAGCATGCTGCCTCGGAGAAGAACAAAGTGCTAATAAACCCTCCTTCGTTTGTCTGCTTTGTTGATTACTCAGAAACGTTAAATGAGAACCAGTCAAAATATGTCCTGCTGCCATTTGGACTATGGTAGAGAAGTTGATGAAAACCAGTCCTTCCCTCAATTTCTGAGCTGCACGAGTTCAATGCTTAAACCAAATAGAATCTCCCAATTTATTAAATCAGGGTCATTTCAAGAGGGGGCTTTGAAGGAAGAAACAAGTAGAGTGCGATTTAGAAGTTATGATTGTCTTTAAGAGAAAAGGGATCTAGTAAATTTTTTTTTCTTAATTGTGAAGAAAACCCTGGAGAAGTCACAAACTGGTCAGGACAGGCATACGAGTGATGAATTGCCTAGGCCTTGGGATTTGAAGAATGTTGTCATAAGTACTTGCCCTTCCAAAAGCATGCCCCCTACTGGCCAGCTAAGGGTCTGCCGTTCTCCCTTTTATCATTTCTATAGTTGAAGACGGGATAGTCCAAAATTAAAATAAAATTGTCTTCTGGGACAAGTAAAGCATCTAGTCATTATGAGTTCTTAATACTCTTGGGCTCAGATTTGTTTGTGAGGTTAGTTCTAGCCAAGAGCAGGGCTTTGAGAGAATGGATACAGGACAGATGCATGCTGTCTGGGCATGCATTGGGTAAGAGGGAAACCTGGGAAAATGTCATTGGAACACTGGCCTCAGGATGGAGAATTTGGGGAGGGGGTGAACAGGGAGGGCCACTGAAAACAAACTTACCAAGGTCCCAATACGCCTTAGCATGTCTCTTTATATACTTGGACCGCACATGACCCAATACCTGTTTCCTGGTAAATCAAATTAAATTTAATAAGTAGAATGTCACTTACATTTTTTTGCAATTAATAAACTATATTCTTATGCATTTATTTGTTCATTTGTGTTCTTTAAAAAATGATTTGTGGTGGCTTAAACAATTAAAAGTTAATATAGAATACATTAGTAAAGAATTAAAAAGCATCTGTGGAGAAGCAGCGGTTATCATATTAAACATGTATTTTTTTAGCTTTTATTTGACCACTTTTTAAATATTCCTTGAAGTATGCCATACAAATAGAAACATTTATATAAGACAGAGCTAGATTAATTTTTATAAATTGAATACATCCTGTAACCAGCACCCAGGTTACATGTCCTGGACAAACAGGACATTCCTAGAACCCCAGAAAATCTTCTCCTGTTTGCTTCCAGTTACTACCTTACCCCAGTCTCCTGGCTTGCAACAGTAGAAGTAATATTTCCATTGTACTTTATATAACTGGCATCATACTGTATATATTCTTTTTCTTTTTTTTGGTCTGGCCTTTTTGCTCTCAATATTACACTTGTGAGATTCATCAATATTTTTATATATACTTATAAATTATTCTTATTGCTGATTAACATTTTATTGTGTGGATAAACAACAATACACTTATCATTCTATTGACTGTGTGGTCCAGAGAAGCAGAGGAGGGCAGCCTGCAGAAAGCCAGAGGAAAGAAGCAGATGTACAGAAAAGAACGGGAAGAAGGCACAGAGAAATGCCAGGTAGCTTTCCAGTTCCTGGCTCCAGCATTTTCCAGAGGCTCCGCGGTCCTGGGTTCTGTGAGACACACATATACCTCATAATAAATTCCCATTTCCTGCATAAGCTAGCTCTAGTTGGCTGTTGTCACTTTTCACCTAAAGAACATTAACAAATCCACAGTGGCAGATACCTGAATCCATCTGTTAGGAGAAAGTATCAGTGGCTCATTCTCCTCACAGGTGTAATGTATCCTTTAGCGTTAGGAATTGCTACATAGAATAGACAAAGAAAACAACCTTAGCTAAAATAAGATAGAACTTTATTTCTTGGATAAAATAAGTTTAGAGGTAGGCAGTTCAGGGCTGATATGGCCATTCTTCAGTTGTCAAGAAACTAGAATCCTTCATCTTTCTTCTTTGCCACACTTGGCTCAAAAGCTCTCCTTCATGGTTGACTCGTGGTTCAGTCTGGCTGCTGAAGCTCCAAGTCTTCATGCTCAAGTCTGAGGTCTAAAGACAGAGGAAAGACAGAAGGGCAGAAAGGAGCTCCCAGGCTCTCTCTCATTTCTGGTGCTCACAGAAGTTCCTCTGAACAACTCCCATTCACATCTCATTGGTCAGAATTTAGTCAGCTGACCACTCCCATCTGGTAGAGGGTACTGAAAATGTCTTTTACCTGGCGCATTGCTAGCCCCAAAGATAGAGGGGATCCCTTAGAAAGAGGAATGAGAAAATGGAGGATGGGTAGAGAACTAATAGTCTCTGTAAGTCACATAGTGCATTTATGTATACCCACCACAAGAATGTATCTAAAAGCACACGAATCTGCTCAAGTTAGCAGAACTGATGGTCTATCAGAATTTTCCACAGCTAGTGCCGGTAAGGATGGAGAGATGGAGACACCACTGGATTATGGCCACTCTCCCTCAGGAAGGGGATGAGGGAAGGCACAGAAATGAGGTGGTAAACAATTGCTCCCTTTGTTCACAAACCAGCAGTTATTTTAAAGGGGCTTAAATTTCCCATCAGCATCATAAATTTCCGTTGAGATATTTACACAGAACCAATATCTCTCCTGCTTCCTCCTGTAGAGATGATCTGTATTGTTTCTCTCCAGGAAGCGTGCAAAATGGGTTAGCTGACAAACAGCTAAAGTCAGTTCTCTGGAGGCTCTTCTAGTCTTAGACAGATGCAGTGTCTCTATGAGACAATCTGCAGAAAAAATGTGTCCTTTTCCAATTGAGCAAGAAGTCCAAAGATCCGGAAGTGTCTGCAGAGCCCACCTGTGTGCTAACCAGAGCACAGATGTGAAAAGAGCAAAGGAAATTTGGAAGATTAGCAAAGAGTTGGAAAATCGGGTCACACTCTCAAAAGTGAGTGCCATTTAAAAAAAAAAAAATTTATTTAGGCTGCGTTGGGTCTTCGTTGCTGTGCGTGGGCTTTCTCTAGTTACCGCAAGCAGGGGCTACTCTTTGTTGCGGTGCACGGACTTCTCATTGCGGTGGCTTCTCTTGTTGTGGAGCACGGGCTCTAGGCACGCAGGCTTCAGTAGTTGTGGCACACAGGCTTAGTTGCTCCACGGCATGTGGGATCCTACCAGACCAGGGCTTGAACCTGTGTCCCCTGCATTGTCAGGTGGATTCTTAACCACTGCGCCACCAGGGAGGTCCAGTGCCATATTTTTTTTTAATGTCAGATCCTTGCCTGCAAACTGCTGGTAATAAAGATACCAGCTCACCTTGGGACATGCAGATACTTTGGAATTTATGAGAAAGGACATCTGTGGAGCATGAAAAAAATACATTAAAGGCAGGCAAAAAGATTTGCTTTGGGAAGTTATCTGAACTGGGAATTGAGATTTTACCTGGCTCACAGTGGGGGCTTTCTGTGCTTTCTTTCAGCCTCTTGAAATTCCCTCACCCCAACTCCACCACTGCTATTTGTTCACTTTGCAAAAGCATTTAGGCCTAGGGGACTAATGCAAGGTGGTGCCTCCACCCTCCTGGAGAAAGGAACTGTTTTCTAATTCAACCAAGGTGCCCTTTAGACCTAAGATGTTTTCTGGAGTGGTGCTGTGTCACCCATTAGGGACATGTGGTAGATCTGTGACATTACTTTTATTACAAGATTTAGGTCAGGATGGCCTTCCCCTATTATCACAACTCTTGCAGTGTCATTGTTTTCCAGAGGCTATGGTGTTTGAACTTTATTTATGAAATATGCATAACCTTAATTACATTTCAAGAAAGCCTCAGGACTTCTCAGAAGTAGACACAAATTTTGGAGAAGTCACTGCAATTTTACCTCCTAGCAAAAAGTCAAAACTCAATATAGTGGCTAAAATCATGGACTTGGGGTCAGAACCCATGGATTTGAATCCTAACTCACCCATTCAATGATCGTGTGCCTTTGGACAAGATATGTGGCTTCTCTGTCTCATGTAGTAACGTTAATACAAGGATTTAAAACAAAACTCTTAAAATAATGCCTAACCTCTGTAAAGATTAGCTATTATTATTAATTATCAGGAAATCATTGGCTACACAACAAGATATCTTTCTCAATATTCTCTCTGATTTCAAGAAAGCTAATACTGAACACATCAAGGAGACCTCTTTCCCTAACTCATTTGGAAAGTGATGCACATTTAACCCGCCTATTCCTTAATTCCGTTAAGAATTCTTGGGTAAAACTTCCTGTTTTTGATAAGTACCCACACTACTAGATAGCCCCTTTTCTTATTTGAGAAGATGTGAAGATAAATCTTTATTTAAAAGAGTATAACAATGTTATGGGCTCAATGTTTGTGTCTCCCCAAACTTCATATGTTGAAGCCTAATTCCCAATTTGTATTATGAGGTGGAAGCTTTGGGAGGTGATTAGGTCATGAGGGTGGAGCCCTCATGAATGAGATTAATGCCCTTATAAAAGAGGCATCAGATTCCTCCCTTGCCCCTTCTGCTACATGCAGTCATGGTGAGAAGATAGCCAGGCATGCACTAGCAAGGAGGCTCTCACCAGACACTGAATCTGCCAGCATCCTGATCTTGAACTTCCCAGCCTTCAGAACTGTAATAATAAATGTTTGCTGTTTAAACCACCCAGTCTATGGTATTTTCATTAGAGCAGCCCAAACAGACTAAAACAATTACCTTTATGTGCCTATCAGATTTTCTCAGCCTTGTGCATCTCTGGAACCCTTGGCTGTGGCAGTGGCAACACTGACTTCATGCCCTACAAGTCAAAGCCCCCTTCTCATGCTAGTTCATGCCCACACTGCTCTATACTGCTCCCTTTCACCTGCCTAGGGACTTCTCTGTTGCTGCTGAAGTATAATCCACCAAGAAGAACAGGGGAGTTAACGTCCCAATAAGATGAACCTTTGACTAATGGGAGAAGGAGGCTAGGAGAGGGATTCTTCTCTCTTATTTCATCCGGATAGAGTATCCTGAGAAGCAGCTGCTCATATGGTGCCTGAGGAGATGGTCCTGAGAGGTCCAGCAGTCAGTTGCACATGACACTAAGAGTAGGACAGCTTGGAAACATACCTTCAGATTGTCTCTCCCTTCTTCTCTGCCTCTTTCCTCCCATTTCCCCTCACTTTGGCTTCCCTGGGATTGAACACCTAATAAAGTGCTAGTACCTAGGCTTTTGCCTCACGCTCTGCTTTCTGGGGAACCCAGGTACAATGAAATCTATAATTTTTAATTTTAGGTAAGATTGGTCTGTTTTAAAACTATACTAATTTATTTTGCATATTTGCATATTAGTAACTCCTATCTTGTGTGGTTCATTGATTCTTTAAAGTGGTTTGAATCTTGATACCAATAGATTTCTTCCTTGAAAGCTTAATTAAATTATTCAGAAATTGTTTTAAAATATTGTTACTCCAGTCTTGGCTAAGAGCTATCATCCCTAACCCCACCTAAAATTCCTAACACATCTTCAAGGTTACTTGTCATGGAGACCTCATCAGTCTCCTCTGCCAACCATGTAACTGTTTCAGATCTACTTCTGCAAGTGATATTAGGTATTCTTATGTCCTTTAGTCCCCTTATCTCAATAGGGTAACCTACATTTCCTTAATCTCTCTCCAATGACATTATTCTGCCCCCCACCTTCACTCCTTGCAATGAATTCCAGGACCTCCCACATCTACTGCCACATAATGTTTTTTACACACTGTTATTAATACATACTAAGTGCGATATGTAACGTGACATGATATGAATTTGACTCAGGTATATTGGGGCTCCCTAAATAAGCCTTAGCTCAATATTATTCACCAGGAAGCTATTTATTATTGAATTATGTTTATGATTGTATGGCTATATGACAAATATCTACTAAAAGACTCAGCATGTTTTAATAGCTCTATACATTTTCCTCTTTCTTCCCTGCTGACTTAAACCCTTTTCCTAATATTTCCTCTTTTTGAGTGGTTAATTCATGAGAAAGAGAGCACCCCTTTTTCTAGTCTCTCTGGATTTGTTCTGCCTTTCCTTTAATTATGGGAACTAAATTTGTGATGTGGGAGAATAGCTTCAAGTATTAACCTACCGCCTTCCTTGGTAAATTATCCTACCACCTCCCTCCCTCCCAACTCTGCCAGCAGTGAGTTGTTCTTTACTCACAACCCCAGATGTAGAAATGCAAGGAAAAAGGGAAAAAATTCAAAGTGGCTTTTGTCCTTACAAAAAGACATTGGGTCAAATGTTTATGTCCTCAAAATTCATATGTTCAACTACTAATGCCCAAATGTGATGGTACTAGGAGGTGGGACTTTTGAGAGGTAATTAGGTCATAAGAGCAGAGCCCACATGAATGGGATTAATTCCCTAATAAAAGAGACCCCAGAGAGTTCACTTGTCCCTTCTTCCATGTGAAGACACAGTGAAAGGTGCCATTTATGAACCAGGAAGTGGGCTCTCACCAGACACTTACTCTGCCAGACTCTGATCTTAGAATTCCCAGACTCCAGACTGGGATGAATTTCCGTTGTTTATTGGCCACCCAGCCTATGGTAGTTTGTTAAAGCAACCTGAATGAACTAAGACACACTTTTCAAACTCAACATTTCGGGAAAAAAAGTAAAGAGCTAGGGTGTTTTGAGTTCCAGAAACCTGGCATTGAAAAGTAAGACCCTTAAGGATATAAGGAATAAAAATTATGTCATATAAATTGATTTGGAAGAAGACATATTGAGCCCATTTTCTCTCATATGGGATAAGATCTAATTTCCCTGGGAAGACAGAGGACAGCCAGAGAGGAGAAAGATAAAATTAGACATTGTTATGGGTCCCTGAAAAAGATCTCTGCATCCCATTTTTCCCTATTCCATTCTCAGGATTTAAAGTCACATACCCCTGAGATGTTTCCTTGAAGCATCCTGGTGCTATAACAGCAGGGTAGAAATGGGACCGTGTCTTTTCCAAGCAGATACTCTGCAGTCACCCTATAAATATTCTCATAATCCCACAGTGGTTCTGGAGAATAACTATCTTGGATTCCCCTTGAGAGGGGCTTTTGAAGTAGCAAAGAGTCAGTCCTAAAGAGGCCTTGTAGTTGGGTTCTAAGGAGGCTATGGTATGACTTCCCCAGACTAATGATCAAGATCAAACACCTCCATGGATGCCAGACGAGGTTATGGATGTTGTGGACGAGGTGTGTGGCCTGAGAAATCATAGCCACTATGTGTATTAATTAGGATTATTGGACAGGAGCATGCTTCAGACTTCATGCTGGGTTGAAGATCTGCTAAGTGCCCAAGGTAGTCATTCTCACGGAATACTGAGGCTATAACAGATCTACCTTAGAAAATAGAGGCCAAGTCCTCTTTCCTTAGTTCCCCTCAACCATCCAGTATGACACCCATACCTTCCATTTATAACTAACACCATTATAGAAGTCAGTGGAGAAGTCACTGGCTTCAAGGAATTTTGAAGCTCATGTTTGACTGCTCACTTTTCTTTTTGCTAGAGGACTTTGTGCTATCCCTCCATGATGTCTTTCTTCGGTTTATTCATCTGTAAAAGGTGAGAATGATATTTGCATACTATTTATAGAAAGATGGAAAGGCACTAGATGAACATATGGGCTCTACTAGACTTTGAGTTCTTTGGAAAAAGTTGCTGAACAAGGACAATATACTTTTTTTTTTTAACTGACCATTCTACGTAGAGTGAGTTATTTAACACAACTGTGTCCTTTTTTTTTTCTACAAGATGTCACATCATGTTTTTGCAAGGCTTCCAGTGAACGGGAGGGCTCATCAATTTCAACCTAAAGCTATTAAAATGTTACTTTGTTAGTAATAATTAAGGTGTGCAGCCAGGGCTCCCTATAGATCACATGTGGAGTCAGGGTCATATTTTTCTCCCATTGCACCTCATGAGTCTTAAATTGTCAGGTAGTCGGGGAGGAGGAATTAGCTGGAGGCCTTTCAGGAAAGGAGAAAGAGAAGGAGATGCTTCCCTTACACATAAAAATAGAAATAACAAATGAATCTCTTTCTATGAGCCAATCCCCCCAAGAGAGTTTCAAAAAATATTTTCTCTTAGATTTAAGCTGTTGCAATGTTTCAAACAAAATGTTATCCAATTTAAAACATTTTTCCATTAGATTTGTAAAGTCATCAGAGGCACTTGCTAAAATTTCACTTTGACATTGGCTGATAAAATATCTGA
Source organism: Balaenoptera musculus (assembly GCF_009873245.2). NCBI lineage: Eukaryota > Metazoa > Chordata > Mammalia > Artiodactyla > Balaenopteridae > Balaenoptera > Balaenoptera musculus. Next base: position 121,215,053 of record NC_045785.1, on the reverse strand, counting down.
CAGGGTAGGAGTTCTACAGCATGACAACAAGAAATGTCATGTCCTCTGTGCCATGTTTTCTTCTTACTCTCATTTTCCTTCTTAATCTTATTTCCCTCCTCAGAGTGTATCTTTAGCTGAACAAGAAAACTCCACTTGCTTGCTCTTTTTCCTCTGTGCCCTTGTGCAACCCACCCCACCCCAGCTTCTGACCCTCCAACAAAATCAGAGTCACCAGAAAATGAGTCAAAGAAGGTTTCCTATGGAAATATTTGGTTGCACCAAATTTTGAGGACATGGGATACTGAAGAGAAGGTTCATGGAAGTTTGGAACTCAAGCCATGGGGAAACAGAAGCAAAAAAGAGTGGAACTTTGAAACCTGATAAACAGAGCTAGCTGTACAGTATAAAGCTGATAATGGGTGAAAATATTCTCTTATATTTCTGTTACTCATTCTCCCTAAGTGCATAAGGACCATAGAGTATTTCCCACACCGTGCATTGAAGATGGTTTTGATCATGAAAGAGATTTGAGAGCCTGCTCTTATGAACCTATGGCCTAGAAGTTTGATGCAATGAAAACAGCCCAAAACATAGAGATGAGAGACCCAGGTCTTATTAACTGTAACTTTGACCTCAACATCTAAAAACCTCTTTTCCTCCTTCTGTTAGATGGAGACAACTTCCTACCTCAGAGCGTCGTTATGAGAATTAAATGAGATAGTGTATGTGAAAGAGCATTATAGGTCATAAAGTGCTATACCGATATTATTTTTGTTAAGTTCTTTGGTAGATTGAATTCTAGGTCCCAATTCTTCACCTTTCCCTGGATCTATGACCCTGGTGATGTGCCTTGCTTTGGTAATAAAATGTGGGGAGAGAGTATATCAGTTTCCAGTGCCTCACCTAAGCCTTAAGAAGTGTCAACTATTTCTGCTGTCCCTCTTGTGCCTCTGCCATTGTCACGAGAAGATGTGCTGACTAGCTGGCTGGTCCAAGAAGGGTGAGAGATCTAACCTGCAACTCAGACCAATGGTTCTCGAACTATAACATCAGAATCACCTGAAAATCTTATTAAGGCACAGATTGCTGGGACCCACAGAGATTCTGATTAAGTCTGGGGTAGGATCTGAAAATTTGCATTTTTACTAGCTCCCAAGTGATGCTGATGACGCTGGTTCAGTTATTTCCAGTCTTCCCTCCCTTCCTCCCTCCCTCTTCCTTCTCTCCCTCCCTTCCTTCCTCCCTCCCTCCCTTCCTCCTCCCTCTTCCTTCCCTTCCTCCCTCCCTCCCTTCCTCCCTCTCTCCCTTCCTTCCTCCCTCCCTCTTCCTTCCCTCCCTCCCTTCCTTCCTCCCTCTCTCTTCCTTCCCTCCCTCCCTTCCTCCCTCCCTCCCTTCCTGCCTCCCTCTTCCTTCCCTCCCTTCCTCCCTCCCTTCCTTCCTCCCTTCCTTCCTTCCTTCCCCTTTCCTAATTTCTTTCCCTCTTCCCTTCCCTCCTCCCTCCCTCCCAGTGTGTACATCACCCCTGTATCACAGGCCATGCTGTGCTCTAAAACAAACCAACAGGAACAGTCTCATCCCACATAGGACTGGTGTGGCTGAATTTAAAATTCACTTTCAAACATGCTTCTGAAGATTAAAAGAGTCTCCTGAAATGTTGAAAGGGAGAGTAGAGAGATAGAGGAGGGAGAAGATTGAAGCTCTGAGAACCACTGGCTTAGAGCTGCCCAGCTGAGCCCAGCCTGTATCATCCACTCCCAGACAGCCTGCGATGTGTGAGCAAAATAAGTGCTTATTGTTGCACACTGCTGAGATTTGGTTGTTATTACACAGCAATAGCTGACCAGTATAAGTAATTGCTCAGACAAGTTATAAATTAAAGAATATATGATTGTCGTCTCAATAATGACTTCTCAAAGTGAGGAAAGAGGCAGCTCCTGCATTATGGGGAGAGCACACAACAGCCTTTAAAATGCAATGTAATATTAATTTTCCCCAGGGAACAATACCCCCACGTTGATATTTCTCATGTTTTCCCTGCTCCATGCTGCTCCCTACTCTATCTCTCTGCTCTCACCCTAAGTGTTCTAGAAACTCTTTAAGTGTTCTTCAGAAGCAGGTTTGAAATTGAATTTTAAATTTGGCCACATGAGTCACTGGTGGAATAAACTTGTTCCTATTGTTCTATTTTACAACACAATATGACCTGTGATACAAAGATCATACACACATCAGAAGGAAGGGAGGGAGGAAGGGAGGAAGGAGGTGAAGGAGGAGGAGGAGAAAAAGAGGGTGGAAAGATAGACTTGCAGAGCCCATGGAGTCTGATGAACTCTCTCTGTCCGATGACCCCCAGATTCAGTTTTTATAAACTTCCCCAAGCGTCTGCTTGAAGGACAGGAGAGCCAGTGGCGCTGCATCCGTTAGTCTAGGCTCCATTCCGTGTCTGAGCAACTCTTTATCCAGTGTGTACATGTAGCAGACTGTATCTGCCTCTGGACCATAAGCTCCTTGAAGATTGAGCTCTTTGTTTTGTTCCCAGGTACAACGCAAAATTCCACAGCAGTGCCTGGCACATACTAGGCATTCAAGATAACTTTTTTCAAGTTGAAAATGAATTGAATTACCCTGAGGTCAGGCCATGAACAATGTCTGGGAGCAGCAGGTTACTGGGCAGATGAATCGTTGCCCTATTCTCACCAAGCCCACCCGCCACAGGTATGGTACCACTGCTCCCGGTTCCCACTGCTGCCCCGCCCCTTCGCTGCAACACCCAATTATGAGATCCGTGTAGCCCACTTACTATATCCAATTACTTCTTTTTCTCTTAAATCCTTTTTATTAACTCTCTCATTTTCCACTCGGCTTCATTTCCTTTAAGTCTTTACCCCTCCATTATTCCTTACCATAGGAACATGATCCCTTGGCACTTCCAGAGTTTTTTTGCTGTTTATAAGGTATTTGGTTTGCCCTTTATAACAACATTGCAATGGAGGTGGCATAGGAATTTTACACCTTTGGAAACTGAGGCACAGAGAAGGTGAGTAATTTGCCCGATGTCACACAGGTAGCGTGTGGTGGAGCTGAGACATAAACTCGCTGACAGGCGCATTTTTTCTACTGCTCCACAACACCTGGAAAGTGTTTGGTTCCTTTCTGGGCCAGTGTTAAGGCGATGAGTTCGACAAAGCCTATCTGAGTTTCTGGGACTATGATGCAGCATGTTAACTGCTAAGCTCCATCAAGGTGACAAGGCTTTCTCATGCTTCTAGGAGATTCTACAGCTTACGAAGTACCTTCAAGCGCACAGTTCCATTTGATAACGAAGCACTGTCTCTGCTTAAAGTGATGGCTTTCTTGCCAGATTCCCTCCAGTTCCGTAAGAAGAGAAGCACCCAGAATGTCACAGTGATAAATAATGCCACATCCATTCTGCCACTTTCCAAGTCCAGTGAGCTGCAGCCCTAAAAAAAAGCAAAGATGAGTCTCTGGGTCCCCAACGGGAGTCTGGAAGTGAGATAATCGACCATGGAACAGGATTAAGGAGCAAGAGGCCGTGAGAACTGGAAGCCTCCACACCACAGAGGCAAATGCTGACAGGAGTGTGCACAGTAAAATATTTTACTACGAAGCAGAATTACTCCAAAGACTGATGGACTTGCTCGCGAGACCCACTCACATTTATGAAGGTCATAAGTTACAGACGCCCAGCTCACTCACAGGAGCACAGCCATCACCTTTTATGGGTGGAACTTCCTGCAATATATTAAACTCTCCAGAAAACAGACAAGGGGTTTATGGCAAACGATAACTTTAATGCTTAGAAACCATTCAGTGATTTTTGGGAGGATTATTAGTAACAAGGGCAAGATGCTGAGTCGTTTCCAGGCACCAGGCTCTCTCTCTCCTGCTTGCTCTCACCAATCCTCCTTTCTCTGCATCCCAGCCAGAAACGTGGACCCCTAATCCCATCTGAGGTAAGAAGGGGCTGTGAGAAGGATGTATGCTCAAGAGGGCAGATCTTTACGGGATGAAAAGTAGTGACATCCCCGAAGAGAAGAGGTGCCTGATGGGAATCTTTAGCTGTAGCTGAGACTCTCCTTGGGAACCCGTAAAGGACAGGTAGCCAGAGAGACATCTGATGTCACAGCAACTTGTTACAAACAATAAGGAGCTGTCCCTGGATGAAATGCCCCCCTCACTTGGAGGAAGCTATAAACAGGACAAGGCTGGGGTCATCTTCAATGCTTTTCTCCACATGATTTAGAGGAAACCCAGAGGGTCCTCCCCACCAAAACCTGATGACTCCGATTTGGTTTAGTCCAAGGCTGCTCACAAACCTTGGCTTTCAGACTGCGAGCTGATGGGCATTGCTGGTGGGCAGAAGGTTACTGGAAGCTGGGCTAGCAGATCTGGGCATGGAAAAATCTGCAAGTGTCTGATTTGGCAGGCTTCACCCTGCACACGGCATCCCTTCCGGGGTCGGGAAGGGGCCGGCGCACTGAACTGGGAATCAGGAGCTGTGTGTTGAAGGCACAGTCTGGGATGGCAGACATATCCCTGCAGCTCTCAGGGCCTCAGTTTCCTCCTCCGTAACAGAGGAGTGTAAGATGCTCCCACGGAGTCCTTTCACTCCATATTCTCTGACTGGGACTTCCTGTCTGGGTTCTGACCCACTATGCCCTGGTGACCCTCAGAATCGGGTATCCAAATGATGTTTAGACTCTTTTGTTTTCCCTGGGGACCTGCTTTTAAAGAGCATGTACAGATCATTCTTGGTGACTGAACTGAATTGCCTTGAAGAGAAAGGGGAAGGAATAGAAGCAGAACATACCCTGTAGTGAGAGCACAGGTCCTGGACTCCAGTTCTCACTGAGCTGTCTCCTCCTCTATAAACTGAGTAAAACCAGACAAAAATTGCTTACATTTATGACTGCTTACTGCATACCAGACACTGTTCTAGGGGATTTATCTGTGCAAATTCACTTATGCTCACAACAACTCTATGGGGTAGAGATTATGGTTAACCCCACTTTACAGATGGAGAAATCAAGGCACAAAAGGTTTGGTTGCCTGCCCAAGGTCTTAAAGTGAGTAAGGGGTAGAGCTGGGATTTAAAACTCAGGCAGCCTGGCTTCAGAATCCAACATTAAGCAACTGTGATTTTTAAATCTTGCTCTAGGTCAGCAGTTCACAAACATTTATATATATGTATCGTCTGCAAAGCTTCTAAAGCATTCAAGTTCTGACCCTCTTCTAGGGATTCTGATTTAGTAGTCATGGGGTGCATCCCAGGATTCTGTATTTATATCAAACGCCAGAGGAGGTACTTGGAAGACCACAGAACTCTGAGAAAAACTGTTCCAAAGTATCTCCAGGTATTTTAAGAGCCTATTTGGGGAGTTAGGGACAGATTAGTGGGTGGACAGCACCTCCTTATATTTGAAGAGCTCACCATCTAGTCAGGGAGAAATCCCAACATAGAGTATATTAAAACACAAGGCATCCATCAACAGCCGAATGGATAAAGAAGATGTGGAATATATACATATACAATGGAATACTACTCAGCCATAAAAAAGAAGGAAATTTCACCATCTGCAACAACATGGATGGACCTGGAGGGTATTATGCTTAGTGAGGTAAGTCAGACAGAGAGGCAAACACTGTATGTTATCACTTATATGTGGAATCTAAAAAATAAAACAAATAAATGAATATAACAAAACAGAAACAGACTCACAGATACAGAGAACAAACTAGTGGTTACCAGTGGGGAGAAGGAAGTGGGGAGGGGCAAGATGTGGGTAGGGGATTAAGAGGTACAAACTACTATTTATAAAATCAATAAGCTGCAAGGATATATTGCACAGTGCAGGGAATATAGCCAATATTTTATAAATTTAAATGGAGTATAAGCTATAAAAACATTGAATCACTGTGTTGTATGCCTGAAACCAACATAATATTGTAAATTAACTATACCTCAATAAAAAAAAATTAAATACAGATATATTAAAAATAAATAAAACACAGGGCAGCCTGGGACACTCTCACCTTCCCACCAGGCTGCTGACCTTTTTAATTTTATTTATTTATTTAGTTATGGCTGTGTTGGGTCTTCGTTTCTGTGCGAGGGCTTTCTCTAGTTGCGGCAAGCGGGGGCCACTCTTCATCGCGGTGCGCGGGCCTCTCACTATCGCGGCCTCTCTTGTTGCGGAGCACAGGCTCCAGATGCGCAGGCTCAGCAATTGTGGCTCACGGGCCCAGTTGCTCCACGGCATGTGGGATCTTCCCAGACCAGGGCTCGAACCCGTGTCCCCTGCACTGGCAGGCAGACTCTCAACCACTGCGCCACCAGGGAAGCCCAGGCTGCTGACCTTTTCACCCCACCCTCGTATGACTCAAGCAGTAGCCGCCCCATCACTATCTAGCACACTGGAACAAGAGCCCACCTCTGGGTCCTGGAGTCTGTTACCGGCCGCTGCCTCTCTGCTCCCATTACCTTTGGCTCTCAGTGCTGGGTCCCACCTACAGCTCCAGGACTGGGGTGCCAGATTTCTACAGGGAGTCCGTAGAGGGGTGAAGTCAAGGCTGACTCTGATTCCCTTTCCTGCATGTGAGTGCTGGAGAAAGAAAAGCCCACTGCAAAGCCATTTGTACCTCAAGGGGCAGCCTTTAGCCAGGGTGGGCACTCTCATGACTTCTGCTTGTGGAAGGAGCCAGGCTTATTTGTTTCTCCTATTTCTGAAGAAGAACTTTTTAAATAAAAGACACTTCCGATTGATTAGAAACTTGAACGTTCTTGTTGCTTTCCTTTTTGCATGTGTGGGCGAAAACACACACGTGCGTGACACCTGCCACTGTGTGATATAGATCCCTCCCACACCCAACCTTGCATCTGAACCCGGGGTAATCCGAGTCTGACTGTGGCTGTGTCTATTGGCTGGCTAGAAGGGCGTCTGTGACTCCCACCACACCTCTCTTCCTATCTGTGTTTTAGATCATCTGTTCCCTGAGGGCAGGAATTGATATCTACAAACCTCCTTCTGTAAGGCTCACATTCTGTAATGCTCACTCACAGTTGCCATGGATGTGGGCCCTTAATGCAGACATTGCTCCCAGGTGAGACTCATTTGATACTTACCCTACTTAACACCCATGAATCTACTCTGTACGTGCTGAAGTGTCTTGAAGTAAGTTGCAGACCTGGGAACAGCATTGCTGTGCTTCACCTATCACCAATCTTAGTTTTGGATATTCGCTTGGAAGTTATACTAGTTCAGGGATCTTTTTTTAGACTGGACTCCAAAGAACCCTGGAATTCAACAGATACTTCTCTGTCTCTACCGCCTGCACAGCCCAGCACCCAAGAGAAGGCAAAGTGAAGGGTTACCTAGTGCAAAGGGGAGACTGAACAGGGCCTTCCAAACCTTCGAATCCAAGCAACCCTCCTTTGATATGTTCAGACACATCTCTGTCTTCCAAAGATTTTTCTGAGGAAAATTTTCTGATACTTTTAGAAAAGTTTGAAAATCACTTGAACTTTTCACGATATCTCTGACTTAAATAATCCAACATAGGGCTTTTCCTCCCAGTATTCTGCCACCCATAGATGCTTGCTTGGTATTCATCCAAATCAATGCCGAAGATATATAGCAAGATGGACTAGGTCCAGCACTAGAGACTTCAAGTACGTTAATAAAAGTGAAAACACATGTAAAGCACTAAGTCAATAAACACCTATTGGTTACTATTAATACTATAATTATTATTAGAAACTTTCCTCCATTGTTAATGTCAATCCAGGAATTTTTTTAGAGTTTGTCAATAAATTCATGTATATTTATCTTGTTCACAAGGATACCATTTTAAAAATTGTGGAATGTCTTGATGAAATAGACATATGGCATCAGTCTAATAATCATAGCAAAATAAGGACATGCATTCAGGATGTATAAATTGTTCATAGTGAATCCATGCTAATCCCCAAGACTACTCCTTTCTTTTATAAATACTAATCATTTGTTAACTCTCTATCTGAGAATTTTCCTAAACAGTACAGATCTATTTCATCAGTGTGCCAGATTCCATCCTTTTTCCCCTTCTTGAAAACTTGAACTGGATTTTATTCTTTTCTGCCTCCTATTTGATATGGTTTCTCGAAGATCTTGGTTCTATATAGTCCTACCTGAAAGCTGTGTATTTTCCACCAAACTGGGAACAAAGTCCTTTCATCTGGACCTAGTCACTGGGACCCCTGTAAACAGCTGAGGTGTTCTCCTTGCCATCTCCTCAACTAACTCAGTCCTTTCTGCTTTAATGATCATTATCCTTGAAGAACAATAAATAAGGAATGAGGAATTGTCCTTCATCTCTGATAAGGTGTAAGTGAAGGTTTGGTGAGTGCTGAGTGTCCTACAACCGACCTGCGGACACACAGAATGAAACCAGTGGAGTGATTTGTTTCCCTCTGAGCATCAGTGGGAAAACTTCCTTATCGCCAGAACAGCCCACGCTGGAGCAGGTACTCCTTAAATTCTGATTTATCAACTTTCCTGGAATATTTTCATTCCCCAAATTGTCATTCCTTCATTTCATGCAAAATTGCACTTGTTCCTATAAGAAGCAGAGGCAGAGACGATCCTTGGATTCTTTACTTAAATAGGCTTGAACAATCTCTTTCAGGAAAGGCATTCAAGTGTCAAAGCCTAAATTCTTACCCCTAGAGTTTTTGCTTTATGTCTTCTTGTTCTTTCTTCAGTGAGTTGAGGGACATCTCACAAAAGCTAATACTCTTAAGTGATGTGATTATGTGTCATATAAATCAAGTCTAACTACGGGCAATCTCCTGTGTGCTAAGTATTGTACCAGACACTGTGGGGAGAGCACGGCCTTTGGATCAGACAGTGCTGTACTTAAATCCAGGGGCGGGTTCTTAATTGTTACTCAGCCCTAGACAAATGATTATCCTCTTGCAATCAAAGTTTCTTCATCTGTAAAATAGGACTTTTAAATTTTATTATGCCTATTTCACAGGATTATTTTTTAGATTAAAGGAATACTGTGTGAAAATAGTTGTTCCCAAACTTTGCTGCACAGTGAAATCATCTGGGAATCTTTTAAAAACACCAATGGCTGGCTCCCACATCCAGACTTTGTGAATTAATTAGTTCCGGGCATTGAGAGTTTTCAAGGCTTCACAGGTGATTCTAATGTGCAACAATGTTTGGGAACCGCAGCATTAAAGTGCTAGACAGACAGCAAGCATCTGTTAAGTATTGGCTTCTTCCACTTTGTTTTCTCTTCCCCAGCAGAGAACCTAACACTTCCCATAACGTGCTAGCTGTATACTCTGTTTCTATATCCGAATTGAACAGGATGGGTCGTTTTGGTGGGAATCAAAGGCTTGAACAAGAGAAGTTCTTGCCCTCTTGTGGCTGAAATTCTCATGGAGCATCTTTTCATATAAATATGGCTTCTATAGTCAACCCTAAGTTTAGACTTTTGAGTTTCCCAAAGATCTGCACACTTTGCTACTTGCTCAAGTCAGAATGTGCTCCTGTCTTCAATTCCCCGCCTCTCTTTTTCCCTTCCCTCTTCTTCTCCTGGTAAACACACCTCTGGCTGGCACCTGTTTCCAGCTCACAAGTCCCCCTCAGACCCTGAGAGCTGCTACCAGGAGCAGGAGGCTGTGCCGCCCAGCAGGGCATCACAGAGGAGAGGCTGCGCCTGCCTTCTGACCCTTGAGTAATTCACTCTCAGTCAGGTGCTCCCAAGGGACACTCTGACTCACCAACTCCCTGATTTCAACATGAGATGACTCACTTGCCTAACTTCTCACTCCTTGGGCCAGCTGATCTCCAGGACTTGGGGACTCATCAACTGTTTTAGTGCCAGGGAATTGAAAAATGACAAACACCTTTCACCCCCCTTGTTCTGATTGGTCACTGACTTGCAACATCTCATGAATCTGCTTCTGGGACAAGTCCTCCCTTGTGGGTTAGTTTACATCAGTGCCTAGGGAAGCCCTGAGAGGTTTCCTCACCCAACACCAAATTGCTTTCTGGAAGATCCTTTTGTCATTGTCTTAAATTGTGTCTAAAACCCCAGCCACAAGACATGTGGATGGTGCCAGAGATGGGGATGCTGGCATCCCACTTGGGTGCAAGCTCCAAGACAGCCTTTGTGGAGTGGTTCTCAGTAGAAGTGGGAAGAGTTACCTGGAAATTTGTCAAAAATACACACACATCCTCTACCCCCACTCTGTTATACTCTGGTTGGCTGAAGGAGAATGCTAGCATGCTTATTTTGGGAAACAAAAATTCTGCTCCACCTAATCAACTATTGCATGAGTGACTTCGTTATTACCATGTCATTAAGAATTACTGATTTAGTGGTAAAATACACCTGTCTCTATAAACAGCTCTTTCAATCTCCGCTTAATCATTAGACTCATCTGTGCAGCTTTTACAAAATACAGATTTCCAGATCCCACCCCAAATCCACTAAATCAGAATCTTTAGCCAGGGCTGAGAACCACTGACATGGCCATTAAGAGCCTGGCTTCTGGACTCAAACATGGGATAAATCTTTATAGAGGTCACAACATCTAACCCTGCACCTCAGGTCTTGGGGTGCTCAGAAATAATAACTAAACATTGCCATAATTGAGCACCTGTTATAGGTAAGTAGTGTACTGGGTGCTTTATACATATTATTGCATTTAATTCTCACAATAATTAACTTTATATATGAAGTTCAGAGAGATGAAGACTGTACGTAGCAAAATCCAGATAGACGACCAGGTCTAATTCCAAAGCTCATGCCCATTTCACATCACACTCTGCCCTAGCGTGTGAGTGTTGGATGCATGAATTAGCAATACTTAGCCCTTCTGAAAAATTAGAACACCTCCCTATGGCCTTAATCTCAAATCAACAGTTACCACCTCACTCAGATACCTGAAATGATACCCACTTAATCATGTGAAGGCAGATGAAAACAGCACCAATTTCAGGTAAATGCCCATGTGGGAGCTTTCAGGTGGCCAAAAATAGTCAGGTGACCTCTGAATTCTAAGTTGTAAGCACCCATTGTCTCATGAGCATATATGGAGTCTCAGACCCAGGATGGTTGGAAAGAGCCTGAGTCCAGGGTTTTGAGGAGCCTGGAGGAAGTGGCCTGATGATTAAAAAGGGGACAAGCTTCCAATTACAAAAGAGAAGGCTTGGAAGGATTCTAGTGTGGAGGAAACTGCTTGCTCACCCACCGTGCTTTTGTCCCCCTAGAGAGTGTTTCATAAAACACGCAACCGTAATGGCCTTGAACTGTATTTTACAGTTAACCGCGGGTCCCACATGTTGGGCTACACACGAAAGTAGACATCAGATGTTGAGATGCCTAGGAGGGACATGTGCCATCAGGTGGGCAGGCAATGAATCAGAGAGGCCAACTGCAGGGAGAAGGGCAGGAGCAGGCAAGGCTCATGGGCCTAGGAGTTAAAGAAAGCTGCTCCAAGGAGGAAATGACACAGGGCTTGGCTGGGTGTGAGGAGCGCTGGGTTCAGGGGACATGGTTGGAGATAGAAGGTGTCAAAGGTCGTTGAGGACACGGGGAGGGGGAAGGGTAAGCTGGGACGAAGTGAGAGAGTGGCATGGACATATATACACTACCAAGTGTAAAATAGATAGCTAGCGGGAAGCAGCCGCATAGCACAGGGAGATCAGATCGGTGCTTTGTGACCACCTAGAGGGGTGGGATAGGGAGGGTGGGAGGGAGGGAGACGCAAGAGGGAAGAGATATGGGAACATATGTATATGTATAACTGATTCACTTTGTTATAAAGCAGAAACTAACACACCATTGTAAAGCAATTATACTCCAATAAAGATGTTAAAAAAAAAAAAAGAATCAGAAAAGAAAAAAAAAAAAAAAACAAGTAAAAAAAAAAAAAAAGAGCCCTCAGGAGTCCTGGAGTGTGTGGAGATTCAGGACCTCCCCAGCTGAGGGCGAGCTGGAGCCCTGTGACGTTTGCTGTGGCTGGTGGCCTCACTGGGGAGCCCAGGAACAGATGGATGAGAGTGCAGCAGGGAAGGACCCATCTTGAGGGAGGCAGCTGTCTATTCAGAGGCTGAAGGCAGACAGTCCTTCTAGCAAAGGGCATTCCTCCCTTTTAGTTCATTTTTGATTGATCCAGAAACTTAGTCTTAATGGCTCATTTGTCCAAAAGTACATCTTCCCTCCATTGGGTAAATGGTGCCCATTGACGCAGTGAGACACTCACAGAGAAGGGTTAGCCTCACATTGCTTTACCTGTTAGAAGGCTCTTATTTATTTTTAATTAAAAACAGTGAGAGCCTACTAGGTGGGAACACACCCTAGAGTTTCCTTGTGCTGAAGAGATGGGGTGCACAACTTGATTGGGAGGGGAGGTGGGACATGGGGGAAAAGAGGTTAAGAGTGAGTTTCTGAGTTAGGCAAGGGGATTGAAGGTTTGTGCTGACTGAGGTGGCATATTTCATAGGTAGCATCTGATTTTCCAGAAGGACACTTACTCTCTCACCGACCCATTTTCTTCCCACTTGGATCTTTCATCCCCTCCCTTCTTCCACTGATTTCCTTCTGCTCCTACTGGCCCCTTAGCAATCTGATCCTTTCTCCCCATTCTACTCACCATCTCGCTAGATCTCCCACTGTTAGCCCGTGACTATGACACCTGACACTGATGTGTATGGCACACTTGAGTTCCCCAAACACTCTCACTGTATCATCTCACTTTTTTCTGCAAAACAAACTTCTTCCTCTTTCACCAAAAAGGTACATCCATAGAACTGCTTTTTTCCCAAAGAGTAAAACATAAAGACTAAGTTTGGCTGCTTTGTGTGTTTCTTTCTGTTCATTGTTCTAGAATCTCAGTGTATCTGCATTACTGTCACTTATTTTAGAGTCTGTGTAACTTACTGGCAGAGCCTAGTGCACAGTATTCACAAACCAGCAAGTTCTGAGAATGCTGGAAACTTCTGATTATGTTACTCATTAAGGAGTGGAGTTTACGGTCCTGAACCCAGACCATTAGAGCTGGTTGACAATGGAATAAGCTGCCTTAAAAAGTGGTGAGACCCTCATCAGTGGAGGTTTTCACACAGCAACAGGATGGCTCTTCTGAATATTGTAGAGGGAACTGATGGATAGAGTAGGAGGTTAGATTGAAATCCTCTATACTTCCTATCAACTTCTCTGATCTTCTGATTGCATGAAAGGGTTTACCCTTTACCCTGAGGTTTCATTAAAGTTGTTCTTATCTACAAAAAGTTTTACAGCAAAGATTCTCTGAGGATTGTGTTTTAAGTGAAGCCTTTTATGTAGTTAAATTCTGATAAGCCCTCCTCCCTTAAAAGTAGCCTTGAGTGGGATTCTTTGGTCTTCATTCAGTTTTTTTTTTCTCCCATTAACACTAGATAGCCCATCACGTCTTAGAGCAAATGCCCTGCTCAACTTCTGAAGATGAAACCTGTCGGGTCCTTCCGCCAGAAACCACCGAGGCAGGAGGATCAACTTCCCGCTCCTGTCCCTGGGCTGATTACTTCTCCCTCCTTTTTCCTTTCTTTTAAAATCTCCTGGTGGCACTTTTAAAATGAATCCTCAGCATCTTCCCGGGCTTCTTGCCCAAGCACCATTTGGTCTCAGAGAATGTGAACCATTTAAATGTTAGCCTAAGGAAGCATTTCTCTAAGAGAGATGAGAACAACACTTGACATAGTAGGTGCTTCAGGAGAACAGGTCTTTGTGCTCAAGTACTGCTGCATGCATTCTTCCCCTTTGGAAAATTTCGATGCATATTAGCATATTGAGAATTCTGAGAAAGCCTGTGCAAAGAAACCTATTTCAAAATGACCCAGACTTCTCCAAATTTGTGTGATCATAGAAATCTTGTTATAGTACATTTTATTTTGTAAGGGAAGGAGGAAACTGGTCCATGGCAAATGAGGTGGTATCTGACATATCTGCCAAGGGCGGCCTGAATAGGGCAGAAAGGTCTCAACATCTGGGGGAAATGGTTTCCGTTTCTGGGTTATGCAATGTTTGTATCAACTTGTGCCATGGTGCCCACCTCTACCTCTAGACATTTTGTCACAAAAAATGGAGAGCTGGCATTATTATCAGAGTCTTTCAATAACAGCAATCCCAGACACCTCCCTCGGGAATCAGTCTTTGATGAGTACTGTTGACTTAGCTCCAAGTCACCACCCAGAGCAAGATGACCTTAATCTTCAGGGCCGTGCCCAGGTCGCGTCTGCAGGTCCCTCTAGGAGCAAGTGTATTTCATCTTCCAGCTCCAGGGCACTTGTTCTGCAGCACCTGGAAGAGAACGATAATTCCTACCATGGGATTCTCCTGGTAATTCACTTGGCAGGAGCCAGGGGTTCAGAGGATCTCTTCACAAATCTCTAAATCAACTGGCCATGCAGATGCGAGAGCAGCAGCAGCTGTTTCAGAGGCAAAGGCTATTCATCTTCTGCCTTTTATTCTCTTGTTTCTGGGAAACCTGGAAGAGCGAATGTCTCCACCACAAAGCATCACCTGTCTGGACGCTCACTAAGGTTTCACTGGGATTGTGGAATGTGCTAGGTGCTTTCAAAAGGCTTCCACATGAAGAATCAAGTTCCTTTATGGAAAGGACTTGGAGTCATGAGGGTTCTGTTTTAAAAGAGTTCATAGAATTCAAAGTTCCTGCTCTGCAGTTTCTGTCATCTCTATGTGACACAAATCAGGTATTTATTGTACCTAGTATTGTTCTAAGAACTGGGGGAGGTTCAGAAGAATGTACAAGATGCTGGATCTGACCTTTTGGTTAACTGGTACTACTAGGGAGACTTAAGAAAGGGGCACTAATTACCCTCCAATAATTTAGATTCTCCCCTGAACCACTCCAAATCACCATGAGAGAGATTAGAAAAGAAGACTTGCCTTCTTTGTGACAATGGTGTCAGTATCCAGCCTTAAAACAAATTAGTGTACTCACTTTTCAATAAGAGGAGTATTTTGAATTTTCTGTTTAATCCATTTGGAAGTAAAGGAATATTTCATTTCCCCCTTTAAAATTATACCAGGTATTAATGCTTTTAAAGACCAAGCTGTTTTAAAATTTCTCTTTTATTTCAGTTTATCAGGAACATTTCCAACAATGGTCTTTTACGTAACGGTATCTAGTGCAGATGCAGGAGCGTGACAACTTAGGCAAAGCAGCTCATGTGCAGTCCTCCGTCCTGTCCTCAAAATGTATATTTATATCACATAGATTTTTACACTGAATATTGAAAAGTAAAGTAGGATCTGCTACAATTTCCCTTTAAAATTTATAAAAACTTCTAGATTTTCAAAAGGTTACTTAATACATGTGCATTACCTTAAAAAACTTGGCTATTGTCAATAAAGTGCTAGCATTTGTGAAGTTGTGAGTCTCATTCAAAAATAATATTTCTCATATCTCCTGGGAATTTGTGGCAGAATAAAGCATAACCAAGGTTAAAAAAAAGAAGACTTGCCTGGTTAACACAGCTCAGCATCCCCACGTGGATGTTTAATAGGTACCACATACTTACCATGTTCAAAGCTGAGCTCCTGGTCTTCATTCCCAGCCTGGTGTTCCTGGTCTTCCTCATTCCAGATGACAGCAACTCTATTCTTGTTTAGACAGAAGTCTGAGAGCCATTTCTGAATAGAGGCCAACCAATCTCTATTGGCAAGTGCATTGGCTCTACTTCCCAAAATAGCCAGATTCTAACCACTGTCATAACCTTCACCTGTTGCACCCTTATCTAGGTTACCTTCCTCTCTCACTCAGTTTACGGCCACAACAGTCTCCTGGGAGGTCTCCCAGGTTCTGCCTTTGCCTACAGTTTATCCTCAAGCCAGCAGCAAAAGTGACTCTTAAAAGTCACTGAAGTGACTTATGAGTCACTTATGAAGTCAGGAAGTGTCACTCCTCTGATCAAAACAGTTCAATGCCATCCCTTCATATTCAGGATAAAAGCCAGAGGCCTTCAGTCGTCAGCATGGTTCTCCATGGTCTGTGCCTCCCTCATTACCTCTCTGATCTCATTTCCTACTGCTATTCTCTTTCCTTCTGCTCAGCCATATTTTCCCCAAAACACCAAGAAGACCTTCTCAGTACCTTGTTCTTGCTTGCTGTCACTTCCACATGGAGACCTCTTTTCTTAAGATATCTGTATGGGTCAACCCTTCACCTTTGTTAGGTCTTTGCTTGAGGTTCTCTTATCATCCTGATAACAAAGCACTCACTATCTCCCTCCACTGCCTTACTTTTCTAGCATTTATCACCATTGACCATAGTCTGTAGTTTATTTTGTGTTCTCCCCTCCTCCCCAGCTAGCATCTAAGCTCCTAAGGGCAGGGATATTGTCCATTTCATGGAACAGAGCCAGACACATAGAAGGCACTCAACAAATACTCATTGAGTGAAGGAGGCAAAGAGTAGTAAGGTTCATTAAACATATATCAATATACCACCACACAGGTGCTACATATATTATTTCATTGAACCTTCACAACCTCCCAAAGAGCTAGGTATTATAATTTCACACACACACACACACACACACACACACACACACACACACACCATGAGAAAACTGAGGCAGAAACAGGTTAACTGCATTCAATTAGCAGCTGTCACATCAGACTTAGAACGCATACCTACTTACCTTGTTAATCCGTGCTCCCAACCACTCTACTCTACTGCTTTCTTTTGAATCACCCAGGTAACCAGAGTTACGGGGATTCAAAGAAAAGAGAAATGGTTTGCCACTGAGGGGAATCTGGGAAAGATTCAACCAGAGGCTAAAATTTGAGATGGATCTTGGCAGATGAATAAATTTCTAATAGGTAGAGAGAAAAAGGTGACTTTCCAAACAAGAAGAGAAGTATGAGAGGTATGGAAGCAGAACAACTCAAAATTTGTTGATCCAAGAGTGACTTAGAGATGATAACCTACTCATTCCAGTTTGCCCAGGACTTTCCTGTTTCTAGCACCGAAAATCCTGTGTCCTGGGAATCCCTTCTCTCCTGGGCAAACTGGAGCAGTGGATCATCCTATGTGACAAATGTATCAGCTTTAATAGAATGGAGTGTTTGCATGCATTGTTGAGGAAATGTTGAGAGTAAAAGTGAAAAAGAACTTGGAGACTGGGGGAACAAGTTTGGAGCTCATGGTGCAGGTAAGGGGAAACCTTCAGAGGTTTTTGAGTGGAGGTTGATGAGTGGAAACACAAGCCCACATGAAACAGGAAAAGGCAATGCAAGCCCAGTTGTGGTAAAATGCGGCCTTGTGTGGGGTAGACCGTGGATGCCAGAGTAGCTAATAGTAGAGGGAGATTGATCAAAACTCATCTATCTCAGGTTGTTTCAGATAGCTGCTGCCTCTTGAAACCGACATCTTTCCCTCTCCTTAGAGCTCTTCAGTCCTTGGTAACATCTATTGCCAACATCAGCTCCTGGAGGATAGAGGTATGTCATCTTCCATGCCTTTGCATCCAAAAATAATTTATGAGCCTTGGGGATCCAGCGAAAGCCCCTGTCTTGGCTCCATTTCACATTTTCCCATCCCCTCAAATTTCTCTTTCTTCAAGCATGAACCTGCAAACTGCTTTTCCCTAGAGTGGCAGGGCTTGTGGTCAAATCCTTACTCACTCTATATTAGCACTTTCCATGATCTCTTTTGGGAGTTCTACATTCACTAATTTAGTAAAACGTCCTTCTTGAAATAAAAGTGAGTGCAGTGCATATTTAAACACTAGATGAAAAAAGAAGTACCAGGGAGCCTATGAGTGCCTTTATCCTAGGAGAGATCTAGGATCATCTTATGCAAATTGCACAAAAGGCCGTGATGCTGGATAAAAACCACCAAAATAAATGCACATGATAGTTTTTTCCTCACTGTGGTGTATTTAATATTAAGTGCAACAGTCTTGCCATCAGAGGTCCTCAGCACTTCATGAACTAAATGGAGTGGGACAGGAGGCTTCAAGCAAAGTACTGTTAAACTGGGATAAGCAAACTAGGGTCCTGGTAGAGCTGGAAATTGTCCTTGGCTTCCACAGATAACCTGGCAACACACACACACACACACACATACACATACACACATTTCTTCTTTTTCAATCTCCGGAGCATACCAAGGAATTTTGTCTTAAAAATACAATTTCCCCCAGAGATAACTGACCTCAGTGCCTAGGAAATTATTTGTCCCCAGTTCTCTTCAGGAGTAAAGTCCGATTTTACCCAAAGGTCAGAACACTTAGCCCTTCCTATCTCTACCTCAAGCTTAGCTTTCTGGGTGAATAGGAGCCAGTGCCCTATAATTGCAGCTGAAAGGAAGCTCTTTCCATGGCAGCACAGTCTGCACAACGAGATGGACAGAAATCAGCCAGGCTCATCCTCCATCCCACAATGCTTTCTGAGGCAATAAGAATGGAAAGAGAAAAAGAGGCTCTGACCGTATCACACGCCATTGCCAGTGGCAAAGGGGAGGGGAACTCCCCTTTCCTCCACATTCTCCATATTTCCTCCTCATTTCAATGTTGCTAATTTGGATTCAGATGGAGCTGGATTCAGTTCAGGTTACCTCAGTAACTATCTGTGTGAACTGGATAATCTGCTTGACTTCTAAACTTCAGTTTATTCATCTGTGAAACAGCAAAACATCTTTCCTGGTAACTTCAAAGTTGCCATTGGGTTGTTGTAAGAACTGATATACCAAGTGCTTAGTGCAGAACCTAGTATATAGTAAGAGGTCGGATAAGGTAACTAGAATTATTGTGCCTCCAACCTCTCTCTTTGTTTGTTTGTTTGTTTTTGCCACGCCTTGCAGCATGTGAGACCTTGGTTCCCCCACCAGGGATTGAACCTGTGCCCCCTGCAGTGGAAGCGTGGAGTCTTAACCACTGGACCACCAGGGAATTTCTCCCTTCATCTTCTTGCTTCCTCTGTTTCTCCCTCTCCTGCTCACTCATTTCATACCCCAACTTCAACTCCCGGCCCTGGAAGGGCAAAATGATACCTGCTTTCACCTGTCATTCATTGATTTGCTAGATGGGTTGCTTCCCAGAACCACTCTTAGAAACATAACCGGATTTGAAATTTAAAACCATCTCATATTCATGCATAGCTTAGACATTGCTTTGAACCTGGCTAATTCAAAAAAAAATTTTTTTTTTAAAGACGGATATATATTTTAAAAGCTCATAAGTTCTCTTGGGTACCAAATGGCTCTTTGGAAAGAATCCTGTGACAAGTTAAGCGTAAATGAACCAAAACATAGAGATTAAATTCCTCCTGAAACACTCCTGGGTGTAGAAATTAAGGCAAAAGCAATTGGAAGATGTTTCCCTGTTTTGCAGAGCTGCATGCAGCTGGCTTCCCTTAAGGATGCCTGCTGAGCTGTGGGAAGAGCTGGGCTGGCTCAGCGGAGCCTCCGGGGTACCCCCGAAGCCAGGGGGTGACTTACCCACCCTCCCCGGGGTGGGGCAGCGGAGGCGATTTGATGGGAGAAACTTTCATTCTAACTGCTATTCCGGCAAAGCTCCTCTCTGGGGACCTCAGACTGGCACCTTTCACCATTGTTAAATTCACTTAAGATAAAAGCGACACCAGGCAAATGACAAGGGAAGTGCCATTAAGGGATGAGCGTCAGCAGTGACTGACAGGCAAGCTCTGCTAAACGCTTGGCTGCTAGCCCCAGCCTCGGTGAGAATTGCTACCTGAACGCCTGCCTCAGCCAGACACACGCACAGCATGCAAACCCCAGCGTGTGGGCCTCAGCTCTCTGTTTCCCGGGGAGCCTCGGCCCCCGGCCCTGGCACGCACACCCCGCCAGCCCTCCCATCCAGGAACAGCACCAGCGTCCACCGGAGAGCTCAGTGCCTGCTGAAGGCGGGTGCCTGCAGGCGGTGGGCCAGGAGCTCAGACTGGGCAGGAACCCACTCACTGGGCGATTAGGAGAGAGAAGAGGACAACTCAGCAAACCATAAGGGCACGTACTCTGTCAAGTCTCTCTTTCATCCTGTTGTGTTTCGGTCTTAGTTTAAAATCATATTGGCCATCTTGATCCTTTCCTGGGATTGTGGACCAGGAGACCCACTGGGGCCCTTGCCCGGATATGCTCATATCCATCAACTTGGCTCAGGTCAGGAGTCCTACAGCACTGGGTCTTATTGAATTACTTGCTTAATCATTTTTATTAGGGTGAATTCTTGTATTGGAAAATACTCGAAAAGTACAACAACAACAAAAAGCCACACAAAAAAAAGAAAGATGGTAGTCACACAGAAAGTCTGCAATTGTTAACATATTGTTGGAAGGTCTCAGAAGCCAGAATACATGGGTTCCTAGTCCAGCTCTGCTGTATTATAGCATGTGAGCTTGGGAGAGTTACTTATCCCCTCTATGCTTTCAGTCTCTTCATCTGTAAAATGAAGTACAGAACTCACCTTATGGAGTTGTGAACATGCCATAAGTTTAAAAACTGAAGCACTTAGGAGAGGGCCCAGGGCACTGTAGAGACTCAACTAATGTTAGTTGTTTTCATGAAGCAATTTTCACCAATCTGTGATGCAGTTGCCGTTCCATTAGATCAGTGATTCTCTGCCTGGGGAGATTTTGCCCCACCCCCTGCAGGGATGTTTGACAGTATCTGGAAATATTTTCGGTCACCATTTGGGGAGGGGAGACTACTGGCATCTAGTGAGTAGAGGTCAGGAATGCTGCTAAACATCCTACAACACACCGATGGCCGCCCCCAATAGCAAAGAATGATCTGGCCCCAAATGTCAATAGTGCTGAGGCTGAGATCCTGCATTAGATTAAGACACAAACTATGACAAATCCCAGCCCCCACCTGTTCGCCCTGAACTTCAGCTCCCCCTCAGGGCATTTCGTAGTATTTTCCAGGGGTCCTGGGTGATGGTGTATCTTATATGCTTGGGGACTCACCTCTCTTCTGCTGCAGCCTCATCCCCACCTGTGTGGATGCTCTCCCTGCGATGGCCCCTCTGCTGGTGACACCCGGAGCTGAGTTGGAGGTTGGGGACAAGGTGGACCTTCCCCCAAATCTCTGAAGCTTTGTTACCTGGGTCTTGAAGAGGCATCATGGGTGCCCAGAGGCTGGCGGTTTTTACCAACACAGCCTTCAGCTTCTCTCCTTAAACTCTTTCTCAGTGGAGTCTCAAAATCAGACTCTCTGGCTGGGTTTTAGAACAGAGTCTATGTTATTGAAATTATCCTCATCTTCTCGTCTTCATGGGTATCTCCATCCCCAACCTCCCTTCAGTCCAAAACATAACGATCTCATGCATATCATATCTCTCATCAGCTCATGCAAACAGACTTTTCGAGGCAGCAAGCGAAAGGTGTCCATTTCTCAGCAATATTCTTGCTAGTACACACGAACTTACAGATATATAACTTTAAAACACAATTGTGATTTTACCATACCCCTGAGGCCTAAATCTTTCACTAAACAAAATAGCATTAACATATTCAGATGTCATTAAATTGTCTTCGACATCTCTATTTTATTGACTGTATAGAATTCCATTTCATTGCTATATAGTATCTTTTAGCCCATTTCCATTTTATTAGACATTGATGTTGTTCCCTAATATTGAAAATAATAAGATAATGTAGCACTGAATATCCTTACAAAACATCTTCATACTCTTGTCCAATTATTTTCTTAGGATAAATTTCTAGAATATAATTTAAGGGTTTTGATACATATTGAAGAAGAAAAGATTTAGACACTTTGTCTTAGCAACAGTGTCTGCCTATCATAAGGACATCAGAATAGCATTTCAATATTCAAAATGGCTGGGAAAATTAAATCCTTATTTACTGGAACATTTTAGTTAGGTGAGAATTTTTACCCACTAATATCACATATGGAAGGATTATTTTAAATAACACACTTAACACTAATTTACTCAGAACAAAATTCCACCTTGCTTTAATGATTCAAAAGGCACTCATGGTGCTTCAAGGTCATTAATATAACCTCACTTCTCACTGTAGAATTTCAGATCATGTGTGTAAAAGCTCTTTGTACGTGGCAAAAAAACTATAGAAATATGAAGGTTTATGATTTCAATTTTTAAATAGAAATTGCATTGACCCGATTCAACAAGAAATGACATATCTTGAAAACTTCGTTTTTGGATAAGGCCCTGATATTTACTTACATGCCATTTAACCCTTCCTTATAAAAGCAAAGTAAAGAATGTTGAAAAATTCCTGTTGCTTCAGGGTTTTTTATTATGTTCCAGATGAATATATTTTACTATAATTTTGATATCTCAAACTATCAGTCATAAATTCTTTCCAGTACCCCCCAATGATAAATTTAGGATGATAATAATAGAGAAGCATCAGAGTGAAGGAAAAAGTACTTTCCTCTGCCTTCACCAAGTGAGGAATCTATAGGTAGACCCATCACTACCCTTAACTACCTCTTGTAGCCATGACCTTGGGCAAGTCAGTTATCCTTTCTGGAACATGTTTTCTTCATAATGAAAAGGCAGTGATTTCTAAAAGATCTCTTTAAGCTCTAAAACTTCTATGATTTTATGACTTGGTTCATCTCTTTTGAAGGATTTGAATTCCATTCTCTAATTTTCTTGAAGAATTCTTGAGCTAAAGAAAAGCATTTTTCTTAGATAATAGGATGTTGAGTGGGACTTTCCCCAGTATCCTGGAATGTTGGCTCAAGCTCCAAAGCTGAGAACAATGGATGAAAAGTAACTCCTCATTTTAAAGAGAAGAAATAGAAACATCTTGCCAAAATGTACTCAAAGGAAGCGGAAACTCTCCAGCAACCATCTGCCTCATCAATAGCTGACAGTGAATGTGAGACAGATGCAAAGATTCAAATGGATGACTTAGAGATGCATTGAAAGAAGGTTTTTAAACTAGCAAGGAGGACAGGGATATCTCTTCTCCATTTACTTTCCTTTTCCAGGTTGCCTCCCTCCAAATCAACTAATGAGGACCCAAGAGAAATACTCATAGAGATTGAAGGTGCCTGTGAGAAGTGGAGAAAGGTCTCTCACTGCCCCCTGGATATTTAGGAAGTGCAGAATTGTGGGCTCCAGGGCTGAAGGAGAGAGATGGAGTGAAAGGGTCCTTGGAAGGCTTCTTTGAGATTGTATGTGAAACTCACGACTGGTGCCTGTTCCCCACACAGAGAATTCAGAAGCCTGGAGACCAGCTGTGGCCACGCATAGCGGTAGGATCAGGAGAGAGAACTATAGTAGGCAGCCAGCTACACTACCACCTTGTGGTCTGGCAAGGATGAATAAGATTCTTATGACCAATTAGGTCCTATGGAAAGTCTCTGGGCTCAAGTCACCTTACAAGAGGGCAGCCTGTCGGGGCAAGAGTACTTCAGGAGTAAGAGTTATGGGGTGAACAGTCTAGACAACCAAGGTTAGTCAAGAGAGTGGCACCAGTGACATGAAAGTCTACCTCTCTTAATCTAACCTCCTTCCCCTTGCTTGCACCTCAGGATGTCCAGAAGACAAAACGGGGAGGTGACAGACAAAGAACAAAAGACCATATCATGCCCTCTCCCCAACTGTGGGTGCTTGAACCATGAGTCAGACATGGGTTAAAGAGAGGAAGGAAGTTATGGATTGCATTTGAGATTGAAGTTATAATATTAGACCAGATTGGACCTTTTAATATCTTACAGGGAGTAATAATGAATTAAATTACCCCATTTACAGCTGAAAGTGAACAAACACTGCAAGATCTGCCTAAGATTCCATGAAGGGGTGGGAAAGGGGAATAAAACTGAGTAAATTTCAAGGATGGTGGACTCCACTGAGTCAACATGAAAATAACTTCAGTGTGTCTAATTAACTATGTGTTCAAGGACCACCATATTTTGTTTGTGTGTTTTTATAGCTAAGAAAACTGAGACATGGACAATAATCTTTTAACCAAGAATCTGCTTCACCTATCACATATCTTAATAGTGTGTGGTTATTTTTTTCCAAACACATTTTTTCTGTGTTTTCTTTTCTATGGCCTTCTTCACTTTCACAATTATAATATTACTCTAAAATAATAATTTCATGGTAATAACAAAAATCAGTTAATGTAATTTCATCAGTAGATATATAGAGGAAGGTTCATGACAAGGTAGTGAGAAAAATTGGTCCGTAATAAAGTAATGTTATATTTTAACCATAAAATTGTTACTTTCAGTGAATTTCTTCTTCAAATATGTAAGAAATTTTACAAACAAGAAATGAATATTTTTTATTTACTTATACCTGTAAAGGCCATGTAGAAAGAAATCTACACTTCTCAAAGAAATTACTTTATAAAATTGGGTTTATGGAAAGTAATGGCCTTTGAGGACAGACAGACTTTGGTTAAATTCCCATCTCTACCACTTACTATTTATGTTACCTAGGGCAAATCATTTAGTCTGTCTGAGTGTCAGTTTCCTCATCCATAAAATGGGACTATTAATATTTATTTCACTGAATTGTAAGGGTTCAATGAAATCACATATACCATGCATTGACTCAAAGTACACAGTCAATAAATTTGTTTCCTGCCTTCCCTCTGCTTTTCAGTCCTAAAAATGTTTGCCTAATTTTATTTATTCTAGTTTGAATAAATAATCTGCTTCACCTATTACATATCCTAATAGTGTGTGTGTGTGTGTGTTTTATTAACTGGATTTTTAATAATTATAAACTTGATCTGTAATTTTTGTTACGAGTCAAGGAGAAATTTAATGAAATGTTTAATGACCTCACCACCTCCCTAAATACCCAATATTAACAGTTTTGGGGGACCCTTTTTCATACTCTTTCCTTTGCTCATACAGACATTGTTTATACATTACTCTGAAAATTGCTTTTCCCTCTTAAATATATATTTGGACACATCTCAAGTCGATACATGTAACTCATGTTTATTCTCTGTAATAGCTGTAAAACATTCCATAACTTGATGTTCCTATTTTAATTTCTCCTTTTCATTGACATTCAGGTTGCTTTCAACTTTTTGCAACCATAATTAATGCCATGATCACCCACATATGGGAATCATGCCCACTGGGGTCTGCATTTCCAAAGTCTAGAATCCCCATAGAGGGACTGCGGAGGCAAAGAGTGTGTGCATTTTAATGTTAATAGATATTGACATATATTGGAAATGTATTAGGTAAATTCATTATGTAAAAAAACCCCAGCAAACAACTCAAAGAAAATTTGCTGAATTCTTCTATTAAGCGAAAGCAGCTTTTTATCTAACAAGCCTTTAATTTGGTAAATTCAAAACCTCAGAGATTGCTTTTTCTTTGATTGAGGGAACTTTCCATGCCAGAAAGGGTATGGTGAATGGCTGAAGGGAAGTTTAATAATGTATTGTCAATTTAGTGTCCAAGGCAGGGCTCCAATCCTCTGAATAATTTCTTTCCCTCTGGCCATTGGCCTTTGTGAGGGGAATGTGAGCTACTAGCTGCATCGGAAACTGCTCCTGATGTCACCATGCGAGCTCTTCCCATTTAGAACAAATCCAGTCTCTGGGTCACTAGAAAGTCACATGTCACATGTCACATATTGTCAGCTTTTCTCTCCCATCACTCATTATTTAAGGGTGTTGGCTGAGATCCCAACATCTTTATCTCTTAGGGGGTTGGAAGCCTTGGCAGCTTCCTTCCTCTCTCTCTCTTCCTTTCCCCATATTCTTCCACTTTGGTCACTGCCTTTTAGGAAGATGTTGCTCAGTGAGTCTCAGAGTTGTCTGGCCCTTTGGAACCCTAGATTCCAATACTGATAACATCAATATCACCAAGATCAATGGGGGAAAATCTACATCTGCATCCAATTCTGGGCAGACTACAATGTGGGCTCAACCATGGAAGTTGGGGTGTCATTTTAAAAAGAATCATCAGAAACCATTGCCCTTTCTGCCCTCCTGTGAGCACGAGGACCTAACATCTGGGAAGTGATTTTTCTTAGTTTTCTTCTTTTATAATGATAACAATAACAACAACAATAATAATTTTGTGAATGCCCCCTATGTACCAAGTTCTTTGGGAAGCATTTTCTGTACATTATCTTGTTTAATCCTTACAACAACCATTTTTGGATGAGAAAAATCATATTCAAGAACATTAGGTAACTTTTGCAGTGTATCACAATTGTAAAGGGTAAAGTTGAATTTGAACCTAGAACCATCTTCCTCTGAAAACCATGTTCTAATATAACCACCATGTTATGGTATTAGAAGACAAAAGTCCCAGATAGAATTAATATAGGCAGAATAAGGTGGGACTGGGTTTTCCCAGTTACCTTGGCCAAGGGTGTCATGAGACGTTTCTTTTATGTGCATAGTTGGACAAAAGTTTTGCATGGTTAAAAACAGGAAGGTGGTCAATATTTATCATATAAATTCTATTGCTGAATAATAAATTTCAAAGGCATTAAAAATCCAACTTTTTATGGTAAAACTGTGATAACATGTTATTTCTGATTATTTACAAGGAACTTCAGTATCTTACGGGGTCTTGGGATCATAGAAATTCAAACACTCAAAAGTAGAAAAGTCTTTTTTACCCTCTTACTTGATTCTTAATTCTCCTATTCTACATCCTTGAAATATGTCATAGATCTTCTATTTGGAGTTCACTAGCATAACCAACATGACACAGAAGAAGAACCAGACAAGTAAATAGACAATTACAATCAAATGTGATGAATGCTGTAAAAGAGCTACGTACAAGTTACTAGGCAGTGTAGAAAGGGGACCAGCTTGGATGGAGGGGGATTCAAAAGAGGCTTCTGAGGGAGTATGACAGTGTGTAGCCCTTGAAGTAAAGAAGTAAGTCTGGTAACAAAGAGGGATAGTAGAGGAATGAATGGAGATAAATCAGACAACTGGAAGTGGGCAGAAGTACCAAATCTTCAGCAAGCATGTGAGTCATAATTATGGGAGTCCCAGTGTGGCTGGAGCACAGATTGGGAGTGAAGGGGTGTTGACAGCTAAGGCAAGACCCACACTGGAAAAGTCTATCCCATGCTAATGAGTTAGGATTTTATCCTGAAGATGAAATGGAGTCACTGAAGGTTTTTAAGGGACAGAATCAAATCTGCATTTTTTAAATGAGCACCAGAGGGCAGCAATGTGGATAATGGGTTAGAAGAGAATGAGAATGGAATCTGGGAGACTATGAGGAAGTTAGGGCAGGGCTTGACAAAAAGGTGGAAATGAAGGAGGACAGAGAGCAATAGATTCCATCACTACTTAGCAGTTAAGTTGAAAGAATTTAGCAGTAACATTCATGTAGTATGGGTAGAGAATGGGAGAACTAAAGGATGATGCCCAAGTTTCTAGCTTGGGTACCTTGATACATAAGGAGGAAGAACCCAGGAAGAAGCAGAGCCAGTTCTATCCCATCACAGGCAAACTCTAGTTATAAAACAATTCTTCTTGTATTGACCTGACAACTATGACCCTTTAACATTCTCTGTTTTGGTCTTCGTCTGTTCTCCATCATTATAAAGAACAATGAACATTATTTTGTAGGTGCACTAAGTTGCTAGTGAATAAAGACTCATAATTGATAGATGCTTAAAAAGCCAGATTCTATTATCCCTATCTCTGTATGTATTTATTTATATATTTATATGTTCATCTTTGAGCTCCTACAAAAACAATAATTATATAACTCCAAGGGTTCATTCCCATGATTTTGCTTAATATCTGAAAAATAAGGTTACCTTCTGAGATTTTATAAGAAACAGGTAATAAAAGTTCAACCAGCATACACACTAAGAGGCAATGGATAAATTGTGAAAAACGTAATTGCACCCCATTCTTTCCCTCAACCCACTGGCCTTTTCATTGCTGGATGTTATATATATTACCATTTATTCCACCATAATGACTAGGAGGTTGACTGTAGTTCTGTTCCTGATATGATACTTTTGTTTTACAAAAGCCCTTGGGATGAGAGAATCAAATATGGACTTTGCTGAAGGGCACAAATATCGGCAGTATTCAGCTATCCAAATCCAACTTAATGACATTCAGCTAAATCTGGGATGTCAAAGATGCCATTCACTCTCAATGACAACTGCTTTTTTCTTTTTTCCCATCCAGACTTTTTTCAAAGGGAAGATAACTTTTGACTTGGTCAGTTACTGAACTTCACTCAAGGAGGATACATGAAGAATGAAGTGGTTTTGTATAGAGACAGAGTATGTGGAGGTTATAACAACTCCTGCCTCCCGATTAAGAAATCGGTGTAAACCCAAGCTGCACAGTATTTTCTTCCTTCTGGGCAGATCTTTACTCGGATAGCCAAGTTGCAAACATATTTTATTTTAATAGGAATAAGTGCAAGTATTTCTCATTCTTATATTGAGCCAGGATCATTTTTCAAATATATGAAAAAACATTGTGTTTTAATATAATCCCATTACATTTTAAAAAATGGTGTAAATATCATCCAAGGATGTATATTGAAAGATGGTAGAATAATGATATTTTCATTTAGCTCCTCTCTGTTGAAATCTACTAATCCATTGACATTAATTTTTTTAATGAAAGAATTAAAAGGAGAGAAGGCTTCCTCTTTAATGGATCAAGAAACCTCCACAAACCCTAACCACAAACTACAAAACACAGCCACCTAATAATGTTAATTCTAGGATAAGATGAGGGGCTATAGGGAAGCCAAATACATGGCTGCTTAGAACATAAGTAAGTTATAATGTCTCCAAACCTCTTTGCCAAAGAAATCTCTCTGTGGACTCTGGGTGAAGGAGGGAGGGCAGAAATTGACATGGCAACATGAAATGTCTATGAATTAAAGCAGAGAATCTGCTCCTATTTTTCTTTTGGAAAACCAAAAGTCTTTTATGGATTTATAAGCACTCCTGTGCTAAAGATCTGAACCTTTTGTCTGTTATGTAGGCTGAACATTTGCTTCCTAAACTTTTTATGATTATTTAAATTTTACATATAATTTATGTTTCAGTGTTGCCTTTACTGGGATGGGGACAGAGCAAGGGGTCTTTTAGGTAGTCAAATACATTTTTTTCCTATCTTTGGTGCTATGTTTAGAAAATCTTATCCATTCTGAAATTTTTACTGAAATGTTAGTTCATCTGAAATTGATCTTGAAAGTTACCTTTTTGAGGACTTCCCTGGTGGCTCAGTGGTTAAGAATCTGCCTGCCAATGCAGGGGACACGGGTTAGAGCCCTGGTCCGGGAAGATCCCACAGGCTGCAGAGCAACAAAGCCCATGCACCACAGCTACTGAGCTTGCACTCTAGAGTCTGTGAGCCACAACTACTGAAGCACATGCGCCTAGAGCCCATGCTCCACAACAAAGAGAAGGCACTGCAATAAGAAGCCCGTGCACCACAGCGAAGAGTAGCCCCCACTCGCCGCAACTAGAGAAAGCCTGCACGCAGCAATGAAGACCCAACACAGGCAAACATAAATAAAGAAATAAGGAAATAAATTTATTTTAAAAAAAAAGAAATTTACCTTTTAGAATAAATTAATTAATGCAACAGTGAATAAACCAGCCTTTCCACTATCACCTTTATCATATATTAAATTATTATATATGCCCATGTCTATTTTTGAACTTTTGAACTTAGTTTTGCAGCTCTTTAAAGTGGTGGTGCAAGACTGAGTATTCTTAATGAATCATTGCTAAACCCAATAGATGAGAGGGCAGACAACAGAAGCAAGAAGAACTACAATCCCACAGCCTGTGGAACAAAAACCACATTCACAGAAAGATAGACAAGATGAAAAGGCAGAGGGCTATGTACCAGATGAAGGAACAAGATAAAACTCCAGAATAACAACTAAATGAAATGGAGAAAGACATTCTTCCAGAAAAAGAATTCAGAATAAAGATAGTGAAGATGATCCAGGACCTCAGAAAAAGAATGGAGGTAAAGATCGAGAAAATGCAAGAAATGTTTAACAAAGATCTAGAAGAATTAAAGAACAAGCAAACAGAGATGAACAATGCAATAACTGAAATGAAAAATACACTAGAAGGAATCAATAGCAGAATAACTGAGGCAGAAGAACGGATAAGTGACCTGGAAGACAGAATGGTGGAATTCACTGCTGTGGAACAGAATAAAGAAAAAAGAAAGAAAAGAAATGAGGACAGGCTAAGAGATCTCTGGGACAACATTAAATGCAACAACATTCACATTATAGGGGTCCCAGAAGGAGAAGAGAGAGAGAAAGGACCCGAGAAAATATTTGAAGAGATTATAGTCGAAAATTTCCCTAACATAGGAAAGGAAATAGCCACCCAAGTCACGGAAGCGCAGAGAGTCCCATACAGGATAAACCCAAGGAGAAACACGCTGAGACACATAGTAATCAAATTGGCAAAAATTAGAGATAAAGAAAAATTATTGAAAGCAGCAAGGGAAAAACGACAAATAACATACAAGGGAACTCCCATAAGGTTAACAGCTGATTTCTCAGCAGAAACTCTACAAGCCAGAAGGGAGTGGCATGATATACTTAAAGTGATGAAAGGGAAGAACCTACAACCAAGATTACTCTACCCAGCAAGGATCTCATTCAGATTCGATGGAGAAATCAAAAGCTTTACAGACAAGCAAAAGCTAAGAGAATTCAGCACCAACAAACCAGCTCTACAATACATGCTAAAGGAACTTCTCTAAGTGGGAAACACAAGAGAACAAAAGGACCTACAAAAACAAACCCAAAACAATTAAGAAAATGGTCATAGGAACATACATATCGATAATTACCTTAAACGTGAATGGATTAAATTCTCCAACCAAAAGACACAGCCTTGCTGAATGGATACAAAAACAAGACCCATATACATGCTGTCCACAAGAGACCCACTTCAGACCTAGGGACACATACAGACTGAAAGTGAGGGGATGGAAAAAGATAATCCTTGTAAATGGAAATCAAAAGAAAGCTGGAGTAGCAAAACTCATATCAGATAAAATAGACTTTAAAATAAAGAATGTTACAAGAGACAAGGAAGGACACTACATAATGTTCAAGGGATCAATCCAAGAAAAACATATAACAATTATAAATATATATGCACCCAACGTAGGAGCACCTCAATACATAAGGCAACTACTAACAACTCTAAAAGAGGAAATCGACAGTAACACAATAATAGTGGGGGACTTTAACACCTCACTTCCACCAATGGACAGATCATCCAAACAGAAAATTAATAAGGAAACAGAAGCTTTAAATGACACAATCGACCAGATAGATTTAATTGATATTTATAGGACATTCCATCCAAAAACAGCATATTACACTTTCTTCTCAAGTGCACATGGAACATCCCCCAGGATAGATCACATCTTGGGTCACAAATCAAGCCTCAGTAAATTTAAGAAAATTGAAATCATATCAAGCATCTTGTCTGACCACAACCCTATGAGATTAGGAATCAATTACATGGAAAAAAATGTAAAAAACACAAACACATGGAGGCTAAACAATACGTTACTAAATAACCAAGAGATCACTGAATAAATGAAAGAGGAAATCAAAAAATACCTAGAGAGAAATGACAATGAAAACATGATGATCCAAAACCTAAGGGATGCAGCAAAAGCAGTTCTAAGAGGGAAGTTTATAGCTATACAAGCCTACCTCAAGAAACAAACAAACAAAAATCTCAAACCATCTAACGTTACACCTATGGAATATTACTCAGCCATAAAGCAACTAGAGAAAGAAGAAAAAACAAAACCCAAAGTTAGCAGAAGGAAAGAAATCATAAAGATCAGAGCAGAAATAAATGAAATAGAAACAAAGAAAACAATAGCAAAGATCAATAAACTAAAGCTGAAAAAAAAAAAAACTAAAAGCTGGTTCTTTGAGAAGATAAACAAAATTGATAAACCATTAGCCAGACTCATCAAGGAAAAGAGGGGGAGGACTCAAATCAATAAATTTAGAAATGAAAAAAGAGAAGTGACAACAGACATGGCAGAAATACAAAGCATCCTAAGAGATTACTACAAGCAACTCTATGCCGACAAAATGGACAACCTGGAAGAAGTGGACAAATTCTTAGAAAGGTATAACCTTCCAAGACGGAACCAGGAAGAAATAGAAAATATGAGAGACCAATCACAAGTGATGAAATTGAAACTGTGATTAAAAATCTTCCAACAAACAAAAGTCCAGGACCAGATGGCTTCACAGGTGAATTCTATCAAACATTTAGAGAAGGGTTAACACTCATCCTTCTCAAACTCTTCCAAAAAATTGCAGAGGAAGGAAAACTCCCAAACTCATTCTATGAGGCCACCATCACCCTGATACCAAAACCAGACAAAGATACTACAAAAAAGAAAATTACAGACCAATATCACTCATGAATATAGATGCAAAGATCCTCAAGAAAATACTAGCAAACAGAATCCGACAACACATTAAAAGGATCTTACACCATGATCAAGTGGGATTTATCTCAAAGATGCAAGGATTCTTCAATATACGCAAATCAATCAATGTGATACACCATATTAACAAATTGAAGAAGAAAAACCATATGATCATCTCAATAGATGCAGAAAGAACTTTTGACAAAATCAACACCCATTTATGATAAAAACTCTCCAGAAAGTGGGCATAGAGGGAACCTACTTCAACATAATAAAGGCCATATACAACAAACCCACAGCAAACATCATTCTCAATGGTTAAAAACTGAAAGCAAAAAAAAAAAAAACTGAAAGCATTTCCTCCACGATCAGGAACAAGACAAGATGTCCACTCTCACCACTGTTATTCAACATAGTTTTGGAAGTCCTAGCCATGGCAATCAGAGAAGAAAAAGAAATAAAAGGAATACAAATTGGAAAAGAAGAAAAAAAACTGTCACTGTTTGCAGATGACATGATACTATACATAGAGAATTCTAAAGATGCCACCAGAAAACTACTAGAGCTCATCAATGAATTTGGTAAAGTTGCAGGATACAAAATAAATGCACAGAAATTTCTTGCATTCCTATACACTAATGATGAAAAATCTGAAAGAGAAATTAAGGAAACACTCCCACTTACTATTGCAACAAAAAGAATAAAATACCTAGGAATAAACCTACCTAGGGAGACAAAAGACCTTTATGCAGAAAACTATAAGACACTGATGAAAGAAATTAAAGATGATACAAACAGATGGAGAGATATACCATATTCTTGGATTGGAAGAATCAATATTATGAAAATGACTATAGTACCCAAAGCAATCTACAGATTCAATGCAATCCCTATCAAACTACCAATGGCATTTTTTTATGGAACTAGAACAAAAAATCTTAAAATTTGTATGGAGACAGAAAAGACCCCGAATAGCCAAAGCAGTCTTGAGGGAGAAAAACGGAGCTGGAGGAATCAGACTCCCTGACTCCAGACTATACTACAAAGCTACAGTAATCAAGACAATATGGTACTGGCACAAAAACAGAAACATAGATCAATGGAACAGGATAGAAAGCCCAGAGATAAACCCACGCACCTATGGACAACTAATCTATGACAAAGGAGGCAAGGATATTCAATGGAGAAAAGACAGTTTCTTCAATAAGTGGTGCTGGGAAAACTGGACAGCTACATGTAAAAGAATGAAATTAGAACACTCCCTAACACCATACACAGAAATAAACTCAAAATGGATTAGAGACTTAAATGTAAGACCAGGCACTATAAAACTCTTAGAGGAAAACATAGGAAGAATACTCTTTGACATAAATCACAGCAAGATCTTTTTTGATCCACCTCCTAGAGTAATGGGAATAAAAACAAAAATAAACAAATGGGACCTAATGAAACTTAAAAGCTTTTGCACAGCAAAGGAAATCATAAACCACATGAAAAGACAAGCCTCAGAATGGGAGAAAATATTTGCAAATGAATCATCAGACAAAGGATTAATCTCCAAAATATATAAACAGCTCATGCAGCTCAGTATTAAAAAAACAAACAACCCAATCCAAAAATGGGCAGAACACCTAAATAGACATTTCTCCAAAGAAGACATACAGATGGCCAAGAAACACATGAAAAGCTGCTCAACATCACTAATTATTAGAGAAATGCAAATCAAAACTACAATAGGTATCACCTCACACCAGTTAGAATGGGCATCATCAGAAAATCTACAAACAACAAATGCTGGAGAGGGTGTGGAAAAAAGGGAACCCTCTTGCACTGTTGGTGGGAATGTAAATTGATACAGCCACTATGGAGAACAGTATGGAGGGTCCTTAAAGAACTAAAAATAGAATTACCATATGACCCAGCAATCCCACTACTGAGCATATACCCAGAGAAAACCGTAATCCAATAAGACACATGCACTCCAATGTTCATGGCAGCACTATTTACAATAGCCAGGACATGGAAGAAACCTAAATGCCCATCGACAGACAAATGGATAAAGAAGATGTGGTACATATATACAATGGAATATTACTCAGCCATAAAAAGGAACGAAATTGGGTCATTTCTAGAGACTTGGATACATCTAGAGACTGTCATACAGAGTGAAGTAAGTCAGAAAGAGAAAAACATATATCATATATCAACACATATATGTGGAACCTAGAAAATGGTACAGATGAACCGGTTTGCAGAGCAGAAATTGAGACACAGAAGTAGAGAAAAAAACGTATGGACACCATGGAGGGAAAGCGGCAGGGGATGGTGGTGGTGGTGGGATGAATTGGGAGATTGGGATTGACATTTATACACTGATGTGTATAAAATGGATGACTAATAAGAAAAAAAAAGAGAAAAATATATATATACTAGAGGATAATAATTTAAATACTCAGGCTAATTGGGACATTCTATTAGGGGCTTTTCCATTCTGTGCTTGAACAGAGAAGTATCCCTATTTGTTGCTTCATGTGTATGAAGAACAAGTAGTCAAAACTGTCTTCTACTATAAGGGGAAAAATTACAGCAGATGGCTATTATACTACTTTTGAACACTGGTATTTCCTTTTATGAGGGTTAATGTTTGAATGTGGCATGAGAATTATTACAAGACATGTTAATACTGAAATGTGCAGCTAACTTTCTGTATAAAATTTTATTTTCTCCTGAATTTCTTATTCTATCTGATCATTAAAAAAATATGTATTTATGGGAATGCCAAAAAAAAACCCCAGTAGATGTTGAAAATGGTACTATATTAAAAAATTTAAGGTGGATACTGAATTATTAGTGAGACTAAAAGGGGGTAAAAATGAAGCACATGCGGGAAAAAAAGTAGCTCTTGAAGCTGGGTGATGGGTAATGCTGTACTCTGTACTTGTGGGCATGTTCAGAAATGTTCATAATAAAATCTTATAAAAAAAAAGATTGGGTTGACTCTGTATGGCAACCATTTTGGACCCTCCAATAACAGAAGACCTGCTCTTTTATCTCAATCTATATTATAACCTCTCATCTGAGTTTGGCGTTTCCCTCAGCAATGGTACCCAGGGATCCTCCAGTTTCCCCTTTCTCGCTTTGGCCTCTTAACAAACTGCTGATTCTGCCCACCATTCATTGTTTTGGAGCAGCTTGTATGAAGTTACTGCAGCCCCGTGGGCTGTCCTCCAGAGGGAAAGAAGGAGAAATTTCTGGAGGTCCCTGGTTGGCTATTTCCCCCTACCACCCCCCACCCCCATTTCATGGTCAAAGACATTAAAGGTATCCTTTCAATCAAATATTCTTTATTATCTTTCTACACTTGTTTGGAGAAAGCAAGAAACTGATTTTCTTTTCATCATGATTATATGTCCTCTTATGAGCTCATACTTCAGTTATCCTTCTCCCTTTCCTTTAAGTTTCCAAAACCAATATTGCACTCCTATAACAGTTACCATGAATCTTGTAGAATTTACTACAGAAATTCCTAGGGCTGAAATATTTCCACTAGAAATATTTCCAAAGTGGGGCAAGTTGCTTCTCCCAAGTGTTTCTCCAGTCCCCCAACTGCTGGGTATCCTCTTACTTTTTTCCTCTGGCACCTTCTTATTATCCTACTTTTACAGAAGGCAAAACAAAGAACCAAAATACACTGGCAAAACTAAAGTGACAGAAGATTAGAACCTTCCTGTAATCACACCAAGACTGTATTTTTTCCAGGCCTTTTGCAAATGGCTTTGCATGCATTTTCATTTAATCCTCAAAATACTCCCATGTAGTGTATATTATTATGTCACCGTTTTGCAGATGTGGAAACTGAGGCCCAGGGAGGTTAGCTTCCCAGGGCCATGCAGCTAATAGGGATCAGTACAGAGATTGAGACTCAGTTCTGTCTGAATTCACAGCCTACTATTGAACACCATCTAATGGTGCCTCATAAAAATCCTCATTTATTCAGGACTCATATCAATATTAAACACTCTTCCTCCCCTGCCAGGCCTCTCTCTTTTTTTTTTTTCAATAAGAATGTGTTTTACTTTTTTTTTTTTTTTAATAATGAAGCTGCTTTTCTTTCTCTCTTTTTTTTTTTTTTAATTTAGGGAAGGCTCTTTTATTTATTCATTTTTTATATTTTATTTTTGGTTGTGTTGGGTCTTCGTTTCTGTGCGAGGGCTTTCTCTAGTTGTGGCAAGCGGGGGCCACTCTTCATCGCGGTGCGCGGGCCTCTCACTATCGCGGCCGCTCTTGTTGCGGAGCACAGGCTCAAGACGCGCAGGCTCAGTAGTTGTGGCTCACGGGCCTAGTCACTCCGCGGCATGTGGGATCTTCCCAGACCAGGGCTCGAACCCGTGTCCCCTGCATTGGCAGGCAGATTCTCAACCACTGCGCCACCAGGGAAGCCCAGGCCTCTCTCTTGTTGCTGGGTGAGTGACGGTGCTGTTAGCCACCACTGTGGAAAGAAACCTCTGTGACAGTTAGTGGTCTTCATGCACGTAGGAGACTCAAAATAAAGCAAAATATCCTATTTGCATGAGTACAATCTGCTCAAATGTCAGCGAACACGAGCTGCGACAAATTTGAAGACAAGGAAAAGGAGGATAAAGCACCGCCACTTGCCTCCCACCCAGCCTTGTCACCGCAGCCTTTGTCCGAGCCCTGGCACCTGCTGGGGAGCACTTCCTGTCGGATAATCTCCAGCCAGACAAACGTTGTCATTTGACTTCAGCAGATCACTCTGATCCAGATCAGTTCCC
The DNA here is from genome assembly GCF_009873245.2 of Balaenoptera musculus. Lineage (NCBI taxonomy): Eukaryota > Metazoa > Chordata > Mammalia > Artiodactyla > Balaenopteridae > Balaenoptera > Balaenoptera musculus. The sequence continues at coordinate 121,177,803 of NC_045785.1, read as the reverse complement.
GGTCCAAGCTTGACACCCGATCATGAGTGGAATTTGGTTTGACATGTACCTGGCTGTGAAAGCCAAGTGTTCACCCCTACCCCTGCCCCGCTTGACCCCCGTAGCCTCATATGTCAGAATGTGACATCCCAGGTGTCAGCTGTAGCTCCAAGTGCACAGAGCAGGAGAAAGATGGGCGATGACAACAGAGGCTCTGGTGTCCGACCCAAGCCTGGCACCAGCACCTGCCTCCTGCCTGGATGGGGGAGCTGGGACCCACTGGCTGTGTGTCAGGGAGGCTGAAACCCCACTGCTAGAATATTTTCCTTGCTTAAGTACCTTTCATCATAAACTCTGAACCACTCAGTGTGAATTTGGATATCAAATAACATTCTCCCTGGCTGGAAGAACCCAAGGGTGCAAGAGTATAGACGTGAGATCACCAAAGACAAGACAATTCACAGTTTTGCCTAGGATGGCCCCTAGAGGCAAAGCAGGAAGGAGACATGAGCGAACGGGGACAGAGAGTGAGGCTGACGGAGAATTTAGTACAGAGCATTCCTGAATTAGGCGCTTTATCTAAGTTACATAATTTTATTGTCACAACCACACTACAAAGCTCAAAAAGGAACCTTCTCAGAACCACACGCCTATTAAGTAATGGCCCTGGCGTCCAGCCTGGTGCACTGCACAGCATCTTTCCTATTACACTTCTCCACCTGGGGCAAGGAGAGCAGTACCAAGCACATGCGGTTGAGTTCTCAGTTCTTTGCATTATCTCTCTTATCTGGCACCCAGAGGTGGGAAGGGATAGTCAAGTTCAGGATCAAATCAGCCCATCTACCTCCTAAGCCCCAAAGGATTCTGTGACAGCTGAAAATCTCCCCTTCCTCACAGACGTCTTATAGCATCCCTGGAACTTTGCACATTCCTCAGAAAGCACTAGGCAGGAGCTTTCAGCTCCATGAGGGAAGGGTCTTCCCCCCATGGTGCTGAGGCATAGAATGATGATGGCTGCTTGACGAGATGATGAGTCAAATGCTTGCAGACACCCCCTGCTCATCTTTGCCAACATTGCTGGCAACCATATAAATGGTGTCATAGAGTACTGTGTTCCCAGACTTTGGGATTTTTAATTTTTAATAACTCTGAGGATTGTCATGTTATTGCCTGTGTTTTAATTTGCCAGGCAAATATATAAACCACCCCCAGTTGTTATCACTATCATTTTATAAAGAAGGAAACTGTATGAAACATGTAGGAAAGACACCATCTCATCATAAAAACAGGCTTTTCCAAGAAAGGAACTTGGCAAGCATCCCTGGACATATGTATATGTTTCATATTTTGTCACAAATAAATGAAAATATTATCAAGCATCAGCATGAGTCCTTGGGCTAACATTTACGGACCCCTAATTAAGGTGGAAAGACCTTAGACTGAGAGTCAGGGTACCTGGGGTCAATCCCTGACCCCACTGCTAACAATCTACCTGGGCAAATTACATCATCTCTCTGGTACTTAGTTTCCTACCCCATAGCATGGAATAGTAGTACCCATCTTAGAGGGTCATTAGAGGATTAAGTGAAATAATGAGTGCAAAGCACAGATGAGGAGACTTGTCAATTTCCTCCTCTGTAAAATAAGGGAAATAGAAGAAATGAGCTTTGAGATCCCTTCCAGTTCCCTATGATTCCAGGAAAGCAGCCCAACCCTCCTGACTGAGCCGCATAGCATATACCTAAGAGAGAAGGTACTTTCTCCAAGAGAGACTCTCAAAGAGAAAGTATCTCATAAATCTCAGGGCAGATCAGATTTGGGGTGAATGTGAGCAAATTCTCAGCCCCTCTTTCTTTTTTATTTTATTTTTATTTATTTTTTTGTTGAAGTATAGTTAATTTACAATGTTGTGTTAGTTTCAAGTGTACAGCAAAGTGATTCAGTTATATATATATTTATATTCTTTTTCAGATGCTTTTCCATTATAGGTTATTATACAATATTGAGCATAGTTCCTTGTGCTATATGGTAGGTCCTTGTTGTTTACCTATTTTACATATAGTAGTGTGACTATGTTGATCCCAAACTCCTAATTTATCCCCCCGCCCTGCTATCCCCTTTGGTAACCATAAGTTTGTTTTCTGTCAGCCCCTCTTTCATCCATGGTCTTTTCCCAGTCTTACTTGTACCCAAATAAAAGCAGCAAACACTCTCATGTTGTTGAAATGCTAGGTTGCCAACCTCAGGAAGCTGAGGGCAGGGTCAGGAGATAAACATAAGAACATGAAAAATTAAATAACAAGAGATTTCAACCCCAACAGCATACTGGCTTTGAGTCCACTGTTTGCATCAGGACCCCTAAGTCCTATTCCACCTCACTTCTAGACTGCGATGCTCTCAAGAATGTCAAATCTCAAGAGAACGCAGGGGAAGAAGGTAGGCCCGGGGCATGCGTGCTGTGCTCCTGCATGTGCATGAAGGATGAGGCAGTGGGGTGTCCTTGCTTCTCCCTCCACTGTCCTCCCACCTCTGGGCTTCAGCCACCTGAAACCCACTAGGAGAGAGGGACCCCACACGCCTCCAGTCATCTAGTGGGCAGATAATCACTTGCTCTCCCTCTCATGCAGCAAGATTTACACGTTAGGTGTATGAGGCCAGAGAGCTTAGGCAGGAGCCACATTTTCCAAAGCTCCAAGAATGATATAAAAGCACTACAGGCTCAATGCATCAAGCTCCAGGCTGGATACAGGTGCACTGGTGGCACCTGCCTTTGCCTAACTGTTGGACTTCATCCTGTCACCAGACCCCATTGCCTCATTGTCACAAAAACTGGCTCAAGTCCAGTGCCTTCCGTGAAGAGCATTTTTAGGGTTAGTTCTGTCAGCCTCGAGAGGTTCTGAAAGCTGACCATCATAGGAGAAAGTCCACGAATGAGAGTGTATGTGTGTATGTTCATATTTCTCATCGGGGAAGAGTGAAGGCAATCAAGGATGCAGCTTGCCAAAGGTCCCCAAGCATCAGCATGTTATCAGATAATGTTCTGAAGGTCATCTGCAAAAGCCAAAGTGCAGTTGAAGGTCAGGATGCCCAAGGGAAGTGGCTTTTGCAGCTTTCACTAGGAAAGGAAGATGGGGCAGAGTACAGCTCAGAACCTCGCCACTAACTTACCCAACCTCCTCAACCAGCTCGAGGAAGCTGCATGCAGCCCTCCAGATTCCAGAACTTGGCTCAGAGCTACATAAGAGGATGGAGCTGGTAGAGGGCAGCAGTGGAGGTTTGAAAGAGATAACAGAGAATGTTTCATATCTGCCAACAACCAGTTTCCCCTCTGTTCTTTTAAGGTAAAGCTCAAGGAACATCTGAGGAGGGCAGGAGGCAGGTTTCTGAGTCAGGGTCTCTCTTTTATTACTTGCCCATGTGAACCAGAAGCTTTCAAACAAAACTCACAAGTTTTATTGTCTTTTTCTGCACAGCAGAGATAGTTTCTGTAAAAGCCGTCACAATTAAAATGGCACCTTAAGAGCATCTACATAACAATAGAATTAAATATTAAGAGAGATGAAACTGTTCAAGTGCACAAACCATGGTTGCCTCTCCCATCTCAAGCTCCCGCCTCTCTTCCCAGAAAGAACTGACTTAAAATACTTCAGGTCTCCACAGGAAATCTGCTGAAGATGCAAGAGTGAAATGTAATAGGGTCTGCTTTGTGCTTGATCACCTCTCTGCCAGTGGGGACACATAGTATTGGAAAGAATGACAGGTCACACAAAAAGGGCAGGGAAAGACCACCAGGGTGACATCCCGGGACAGGCAGCTTTTTGGTAAGAAATCCTCCTCCAGAGCAGGGAGGGCTCTGCTAGGACCTGCCAGGGCTGAAATGCAGCAGAAAACCCCATCTCCCTTGGGTGGATGTGCCTAAAAGTGGCTTTGGGCAGGTTTGCAATAAGCCAAAAAAATGTATGTCACACATATATTGAGCTGGGGCTGACATGTCAGGCATTGCCCAGAGCACTGTGTTAGTCAGGGTTCTCCAGAGAAACAGAACCAAAGGTGATATATTGTGTGTAAGTATATATGTGTGTGTGTGTATGCTTATGTATACATACGTACATACATATATGTATATGTATCTGTGTACCATGTTTGAGAAGGGCATGAGAATCACACTCACCTGGATGCCAAATGTATTCTTCCCTGTTGCAATTGGTAACAGCAGTACTACCACCTAATCAGAGTCAATTACCTTTGTTTTCTTTTCTTGCTGTCTGGTCTTCTGTCACAAAGAGTTTAAAGTGCCCAGATAGCAGCTATAGCTTATGGTCCAATGGGACTAGCAATTCTCTTGGAGGAAACATTTCTTCATTGTGAACTAGACTTCCAACCCACAGAGACTAGAGTTATGGGAATGGGATATACAGCTCCCCTAAGTCCGTCACTGGAAGTGATGGAAGTAGGTTCACTTCGACTTCTACACTTTGGTCTCAGATTCATGTGTTCTACATATCAGGGACATAGCACAAGAATGGTCATTGATTTAAGATGTATAGTATATTCTGAAAGATGAGCCCTATCATTTCAAGGTATCATCTCCAAGCTGGTGCTGTCTTCAGGTATCCATTTTATCACTCTGACATGCTAGCAGCTTCTGGATGGTGCTGCATATCATAGAGAAAGTGAAACTCATGTTCATGTGCTCACTCACTGTCACCCTTCCTTTGCTATAAAGTGTGTTCCTTGGTATGATGTGATATTATGTAGACTCCTGTGTCAGTGGATCATATGCTTTAGAAGCCCTCAAAGAGTGGTACTAGCTGAGGTTTTGAAGGTAGGAAAGACAAACTCAAATGTGAAATATCTGTTGATTCTAATCAAGATGAATTATTGCTCTTACAGAGTAGAAAGGATCCCATGTTGCCAAGTTGCTACCAAGTGGTTGGTTTGTCTTCTTGGAATGGTGCCATCTTGGTGAGGGAGGGGCTCAGTTTGGTCTACATTGCTGCATGGACACTTGACAATTGCAATAGCTAGATTAGGCTTGGTGAGTGGGAAAGACATGCATGTTTCCTGCCACCATGAACATTCCATTATGCGCCCATTGTGCTGGCACTGGGGTGACCAGTGAGAAAAACAGGCTGAGTCATTCTGTCCATGTGGTTGCTTAGTGCCTCTTCTGTGAGGGAAGCTGTCTGGGGCATTAAATAAGGGATGCAAAGATCTTCCTTCTTTGTACTCACTCCCATAAGTCCATCCACCATATGTCCTCCCCAGGTCTCTTTGTCTCTGATCTTGAAATCTTTCTTCTTCCAGGCTCCTGTACCATTAGCCATGGAAAAACAGAAGTTTCAGAAGCTTGCACTTGATCTCCATTGCACGAGCTCTTACACCACAGTCCAAGGAAGCTTGTGAGGTTTCTATCAACTACCAAATATATATAGTCCAATTATTCTAATTCCCAGGGACTGAGGAAATTACCAAGTGTGAGTCCATGGACCTAGTGAAAGTACTGTGAGCCAGACCTAGGACCCCTCCTCTAACAACAGACCATGATAATTATCTGGGTCCCAGATATCACTGTCAACTTGGCACCTGTGTCAAGCAGCCTTCAAAATGCTTGGGCAGTCCTCTTCCCCCAGTATATGCTTACTTGAATAAATGGCCAGGGACCTTTTGGTGAAGGAATGGGAAAATCATTACCATATACATGTACTATAATATTTATAGGGTCTTTCTACCTGGGCACCCAGCCTTTCTGTTAATGGGTTCTGGATCTGAAAACTGACTCACATCTGGAAGCTGGGTAACAGACCTTGACTGTTTTTTTTTTTTTTTTTAATATTACTTTATTTATTTATTTATTTTTATTTTATGGCTGTGTTGGGTCTTCGTTTCTGTGCTAGGGCTTTCTCTAGTTGCGGCAAGCGGGGACCACTCTTCATCGCGGTGCGCGGGCCTCTCACTATCGCGGCCTCTCTTGTTGTGGAGCACAGACTCCAGACGCGCAGGCTCAGCAATTGTGGCTCACGGGCCTAGTTGCTCCGCGGCATGTGGGATCCTCCCAGACCAGGGCTCAAACCCGTGTCCCCTGCATTGGCAGGCAGATTTCCAACCACTGCGCCATCAGGGAAGCCCCCAGATCTTGACTTTTAATTAGGGTGTCTGTCTTCAGTCTTCTGACCATGTATCCTTGGTTTCTTTGACTATATAGATTAAGCAATGTTCTTATTGGCTGTCCATTTTTCTTGCCCCTGGAGATGTCATGCTTTACTGTGCATCTCCATGGCTCTCTAAGAGTGTGACTCACTGACTGTATTCCAAGCTTGTCCCTCATTATGATAATTATATCCAGGGTCAATGAGATGTGGTTATCCAGCCTCTAGGAGACCTCTAGGCGTGAGCAGCTCACCGTCTCCTGAGACAGCTTATTCCATCATTGGACATCCAGTTTTCTGGAAATCCCTTCTTATGCAACAGAAATATGCTTCGTGGAATTTCTATCCATGTGGCCACAGCTTTAGGTATTTTCAGGTAGTTACCATGCAAATCTTCTCCCTTATTTCCCTCACAATGACTAATCCCTCTTGCTTTGAGACTAATTTCAACAGAGTCAGACCTTCACATTCACCAGGAAAATCAGAACGCTCATCCTAGGTTATCTAGAGGGGAAAGAGAACAATGTGCCCCACTGAGGTGTGGCAACATAATAATAAAGTTATAATAATAAACAGACAACACGTATGGAGTGTTTACTATGTGCCAGGCCCTGTGCAAAGCACTTGACTCACGTTATTCTCACAACAACCAGTCATTTATGCAACAAATATTTATTAAGCACCTAAATCATTCTAGAAACTGGAGATACAGCAGTAGAGAATACAAAAAAAACCTGCCCTTATAGAGCTTACATTCTAGAGGTGGGAAACAGGCAATAAATAAGATAATTAAGTGCTATATATAGTATGTTAGGTGTTGAGTGTTAAGGAGTATAATAAAATGAGGAAAGAAGACAGGAAATGACACATGGTTTGCAATTCAGAGATCATGTTCAAGAAAAGTCTCACTGAAAAAGTAACTGAGTGAAGACCTGGAGGAGGTAATAGAATGACCTTGTGATAACTGGGGAAGACCGTTCCAAGGAGAACAAACAATATGGGCAAAGACCCTGAGGTAGGTATTATTATCTCCATTTTACAGATGGTTAAATGACTTGCCCAACAGCCACTGCTTGAGGATGGAGCCAGAATTCAAACTCAAGGCTACTTGACATGAGAGCTGGTACATTATATACCTGCCCAGTGATGGAGTGTAAGTGACCTTAGACAAACCAGAAATGCTCTATATTACAGATGGTGACCCAAAGGCCTACAAGAGGGAAGCAACTTGCTCAGATAAACACTTGTAGATAATGGCGGAGCTGTCATTTCAAATGCACCATCCCTGCCTCCAGAATCCAAACATTTATTCTCTGGCTAGAAATCTCTCCCAAACCAATGAATGAACTTGGTAAAACTTTATCAATGTATTTTACTGGGAGGTATTTTAAAGAGTCTTGTCTTGACCCAACAGCATAAACGATGTCTAGCTCTGATTCCTCTCATTGGCAGTGGGTAACGAGGCATAGCCCATAAAGTTAGATCCTTCTAAACTTGAAAACAGGCTTCACACTTTTCTCACTATGTGATCTTGGGCAAGTTATTAAGCATCTCGCTGACTCCCAGTATCATCATCCATGGAACAAGGATAGAAATGTGTCTCAGGGATGTGGTAGGCATTAGATAAAATAATATGTATACAGCACCTAGCACAGTGAATGGAATACAGGAGATGCTCTAAAGGTGTTCATTGTCTTCTTCCCTATGTAATTAGTTGTATTTTCACATGCACACCTCTTGCTTTCTTAATGTATTATAATTTTATTGAGGGTTGAGAGGTTGTCATATATGTAGGTGCTCACCACATTTTATATTATATGGTGGTACATAGTGAATGCTTATAAGTGATTATTTGATTGCTGGATTAGTGGGGAAGAGAAAGAAGAGTGATTATTGCTTTGGGATTCTGCTGATGCAACAGTCATCTGGTTGCAACATGTGCCAGTCCACTGCTCACCATAGTTGTTTGGGCCGATGTGACTGGCCAGGAGGTATCCTCTTACTCCTTCAAAAGTCAGTATGTGTCATTCTGGAAGACAGACCACTATTCAGGTAGAGGAAGACATTTCTTCAGTCAAGAGGAGAGAAGTAGTTGTCAGCACCAGGACATCCCAGCCCTTAGTAGGTTCTTGCAATTTCCTGGTAAGAAGCAGAATTCCAGTTTAACTCACAACTTGAACACCCTCTACCCACACATCTTTCATCAGGACTGCTATCAAAGAGTCAAATTGACCGATTTCAGTTTTTATTTCTTTTGCCCACCCTCTGGCAAGATCTCAATAAGCAGCTAACCAGCTGAAAATAGGAGGAGAAGGAAAAGGCCTGGACCTAGATGATTCAGGAAATGGCTCATCAGCCATCCAAAATTGAAGTTACTTTTTCATTCATATAATGTGGAGAAAAAGGTCTCTGTGATAAATATTAGGAATAATTCAATGGGGTAACTGTTTATAATTTCTTTTTTAAGAAAGAAAAAGTGAATCATTTGTGTTGTCCTTTCCCCTACATTAGCTTGTTTAGTCCTCGTAACAACCCTGTGAAATAGTTATTATTACCCATGTTTTATAGATGAAGCAACTGATCCCAGGAATATTAAATAACTTGCTTGAGATTATACAGCTGATAAATTGCAAACCCAGGACTTACATCGACGTGCTTTTAATTTGAGTCCAGTGGTTTTCCTCTGCACCTCATTTTTCTGCCTACATTTCAAAAGGATTGATAAAGGATAGTCTCTCCTGACCCTATTATGAAGGGTCAATGAATGTTAAGAGGGAGCATTATAGAACTATCTTCCCTTTTTGTGAATCGTACAGAGAACCCAGCCTTAATACAAACAGATTTTTTTAGAGGAAAAAAATAGTTTTCAGAAGTTAATAATGTATCTAATATTAGTTTGTACTTGTCTCTGAATAACTGAGAAGACCTCACAGACATGATGCTTCATCCCCAATCACTACAGAGAGGGGGAAAGGGTGTCAATGTTCCCATTTTGTGGCTGCAGGATCAAGATGAGAGAAAGAGAAAGTATAGCAAAGTTGGGAAAAGAACCAGTAATTCTAACTTCTAGACTCATATATTGGCCAAGTTCAGCTTGACAAACTTTTAAAAATACATCAGTCTATCAATAAATTGCCATAACAGTCATCATACACATACAGAGGAACAAATAATAAAAGAGAATAAGGAAAATAAGTACTGTTGTGTTAGGGAGATAGAATTATGAAGAAATGTCCCCAATTTTACATATTTTGTAATGATTTTATATTACTTTATTATAATATAAAAGGAAGATATAAAGCAATAATTATATTCACTTTACTGGATGCCGTGAAAGTACCCATTTGTCCAGGGCTAGGGTACTTCTTTCTATCAAATTCCCAACAGGACAATTGATTGAATTGATGCTCTTGGAAGACAGATTTCTTCTGGATCAGAAGTACCACTAACATCTTCTCAATGACATATCGTAGGTGGAATTGGTTCTCATGGAATTAGCACCCCGCAGCTGAACAGTGATGGGCTCAGTTTCCTCTAGTACTCCTCAAAATGAGCAGTGATGTAGAACTTGACTTTTTGGACTAAAGTCTCTTCGAACAGCTTTGGTAGCAAGGCTTTTCCCTGTGTTTTTATCATAAAGGCTTGGAAGATTTTTCTTTCAATTATTTAAGTAAATTATGCCCAGTTTGCTAACTTTTATAATTTCTCATTTATTTCACTAGCTTTTATAATTCCCCAAGTAGTTTAGAATGCTGGTGCTTAAGGGAGAGAAGAGTTAAACTTTCCTGTCTGTAGATGAAGAAACTGAGGCTTAGAGAATATACTTCTAAATTTAAAGTAAGTACATATCATATCACTTTGGAGCATAGCCTATATCACATTTTTCCAACGATAATTACAGGCTGCCCTATAAAGTAAGTACAGCAGTTCTTCTCCTTGATATTACTGGTTTCCTCAATTATAATATTCATTAGTTCAGCAGAAAGCACTCTAGCTGTAGGTACTGAGGGCTTAAGAATAAAGTTGAACTATGACGTTTTCACATTTTATAGTGAGAGACAGACATTGCACATGTAAGAACTTACACGTGGACAATTTCAATAACCAGTTCCCATTTTACTTGTTTTCTTATAGGAGGATATTATCCCATGACTTAAAAATCCGAAACAAAATTTATCAAATCAAAAGAAAAGGGAGTCATCCCTGCCCCTTTTCATCTAGGGGAATTCCATAGCTTGAATATGGGCGATGCCTCCCCCACATTTCTGCTAACTCAGGTGGGAGTAAGTGAGTTATGGCATAGAGGAGGCATGTCTACCTTTGTCTGTGCCTCTCTACCTGTATACACTTGAGTGTATGCTATATTTTACAGAAGAATTTGGGGCAGCCAAGGTTGGGCAGAATCACATTACCCAATACCCAGTTACCCAGTACTCAGCTCCCTGCCATTTTTCTAGGCTCCCTTTTTCCTCCCTTCTTCTTTCTACCTTTCCTCCTTCTTTCCTTTCTGCTACCCTGAGCGCTCCAAAGTCATCTCCCTGTATGATAAAGAGCTGCATCACCATTCCTCTTATGTCTTCACACTCGCCTCATAACGCTGACACCTCAAAAGTCACTCTTGTTTTTCTCCAAAAACATCATTCTCTCTTTAGTAGTTCCTGTTACAGTTATAAATATTTCCCCCATTGTGATACCTACAAGATGCAAGCCACTGAATGGGCCACAGAGGCAGATAGGACAAGGTCTAGGGAAGGTACAGTCAGAAAAAAATTGCTGGGAGAAATATCCTGTGGAAAACAATTCAGCAGTTTCTCCAAAAGTTAAATATAGAATTATCAGATGACCCAGCAATTCCATTCTCAGTATGTATCCAAGAGAAATGAACACACGTCCAGACAGAAACTTACTCATACATAAATGTTCATAGGGACACTGTCATAATAACCAAAAGGTGGAAACAACTCAAATCCTCATTAACAAATGAATGGATGAATAAAAAGTGGTATAGCCACACAATAGAATATTATTCAGCTACGAAAAGGGACAAAGTACTGATACTTGCTATGACGTAGATGAACTTTGAAAACATTATGCTGAGTAAAAGAAGCCAGACACAAAATCTCACCTATTATATGATTCCTTTTATATGATATATCCGTAATAGGCAAATCCACAGAGACAGAAAGCAGCCTAGAGGTTACCAGTGATGGGAACGGGAGGAATGGGGAATGATTACTTAATGGGTGTGGGGTGTTTTTATAGGATGATGAAAACGTTTTGAACCTTGAGAGGGATGCTTGTTGTACAACATTGTTGAATACTTTGAATACTTCCGCACTGTACACTTTTTAATGGCTAACTGTATGATATATACATTTCACCTCAATTAAAAAAATACACATACACAAAAAAAAGAAAGAAAAGGGAGTCATGAGAATGAGGGTAACCACTGAGAATTTCCCAGGCTCTCCCTGCAGACTCTCAGGCAGTTTCCGGGAGTTGCCCCACTTTCTCAGGAGATGCACAGTGAGCTCTGTATTCAGGCAGAATCATCTCATGGAGTTAAGAGGCCTGGACTCTAGGCCCCATCTGCTAATTATTATCTGTGTGATTCTGAGAATATCACTTAATATCTCTGGTCCTCAGCCTCCTCTGTCAAAGAAAGGGGTTGGACTAAACAATCTTTAAGTCATTTGGATTACATGAAACAGACTGGTTAATTTAAGCAGAAAAGGAATGAACCAGAAGGATATCAGTTGGTTCACAGAACTTAGGGAAGGCTGGGTAATTAGTCTTGGAAAAAGATGCAACCAGGACAGTTTGGTGGGTGAGATGAGGAGGGTGGAGGCTGATGGTGGGAGGGGTACAGTGTAGGGGAAGAGGTTTCATTGAAGTGCTGGTGCTCAAGCAAGTGAACACCTAACACTCTCTCCTGTAGCTCTTTACTCAAGACCCAGAGCCCTAGGACAGAGGCCAGTAGGGTACGTCCATGTGTGCAAATCTCAACCAAAGATAGCAGCTTAAAACTTAACTAGAGCCTCAACAAGGCTGCCCATAATGGTAGAGAGGCTGTTACCAAGCAAAGGGGCAGATGCTGGGATGGAAAAAATAAAGACTTTTAGGATCTTTCTAGTTCTTTTCTTCCTCTTCCTTCCCACGCTCCCTTCCTTCCTTCTACTTTCCTTCCCTCCTTCCCCTCTTTCTTTCTCCCTTCCTTCCTTCCTACCTTCTTTCCTTCCTTCCCTCCCTCCCTCTCTCTCTATCTCTCTCTCTGTCTCTGTCTCTGTCTCTCCACTCCCCCACCACCACCACTTTCTTTCTGGCTCTTGCAAATATCAACTGGCTTTTACGCTATGGCGAGATTATATTTTAGGACATATCAGTGAGCTATTTTCTCCCAGAAAAATTCCCATTTCTTTCCAGACTCCCAGGAAGATGAACTCATGGTGGGAAAAGGAAAGGGTTGCCCTGGCTGCAGCTGGGTACCAGAAAGCTGGAGAGTGGTAGTGCCCATAAGGATCAGAGCCAGAGAGGGCTGGGAGCATTGAGCTCAGAGCAGATGGCTAGGAGAACAGTCCACCAAAGACCCCTAGGTACTGCTGCTAGTCAGAGGGGTTTCCTTCCAGAATGTTCTCATTAACACATTTTCTTGGCATTAGCCTATGGCTGCTGGGATGAGTGGCTTTCTTCCTTTTCCAAACTGTCCTTATCAGTAATGCAACAATAGCTAATTTAATTAGCTGACCTGAACGGCAGCCAGTTTGAGCTAATTTGGTTTTGCTAGCTGCTCCCTGGTACGTACAGAACTGATAAGCATACTTCCCTCCAGACGAACAGCGGGGGCTTTGAGGGGGCAGCGAGAGGGATAGTGGCTCCTCCAAAGTCTGTCCTACGCCTGTGGGATTTAGCGCTTGACCAAAGGCAAGTTATTCTTGAGTCACTATTCCCCAAGGGCCTGTCAAATTTGTCAGCAGAAAGAGATAAAAAAGACAACCAGGAAATTGCAAAGGCAAGGTGCCCAGGATGAGCATGCTGGGGAAGAAAACATTCTCCTTAGCAGAAAGAACACTTGGCCAAAAAGATCTGGATCTCAGCCACTGATTGACCTTCCCCAAGTCAATCCACCTCTGTGTCTCAGCTACCCATGCATAATAATAATATGCAGGATATATGCATAATATATATTATAATATTATATGTATATAATGTGAATAATAATTATCACTGCCCTACTTCTTTCACTGACGTGTTGTAGAACTCCAACACTATAATGAGATGAGATTTCTTTGACACATATAAAGGCTTATGCCAATGGGAAACGTTTTGGTAATAAGCACACTATTAGGAGTGTATTCTCTGTTTCTCAAGAACAAGAACCAAATACTACTCTTCTCTGTGGCCCTAGCACTTGACATGTGCCTACACAGAGAAGGTGTTCAACATGTGTTTGTTGACTGAATGATACAGAAATAGGGGTATGAGGAGATGGGTAGGCATAGTTTAAGGTTTGATGAGGTCAGTACACAACTAGCTAAAAATCATAAACTGTAAGCCTTCTTTTCAGTTCAGTATCTTAGTCTTCTCCACCCCTGATAAAGGAAAACTGGTTCAGAAAGACACCACTGTTGATGTCAGATTTATATTCACAGAAGAGCAGCTCTATCCCACCTGAACCTCTGCCCACCATCCCCACCCCAGGGTCTTCCAGAGCGACCGCCCCCACTAGTAGGTGAAGGACCACAGCCAGAGCAGGCTTTTGTGTTTGCTTTGGGGTTCTTTTTCCTTTTCAATACTGCCTTTCAATGGGATACATTGAATTATACATTGAATTATAATTCGCATCTGTTCACAGGGAATAAATGGCGTATGCTGGAAATGAGTGGATCTGAAAAAGGTGGGACTAGGAAAGATCTAAATGATAATCTACATTCCCACAACTTTTTTTTTTTTTTTTTTATTTCTGGCTTCCTTGGATCTTCGTTGCTGCGCGCGGGCTTTCTCTAGTTGCGTTGAGCAGGGGCTACTCTTGGTTGCAGTGCGCGGGCTTCTCACTGCAGTGGCTTCTCTTGTTGCGGAGCACGGGCTCTAGGCGCATGGGCTTCCATAGTTGTGGCACATGGGCTTCAGTAGTTGTGGCTCGCGGGCTCTAGAGCGCAGGCTCAGTAGTTGTGGTGCACGGGCTTAGTTGCTCCGTAGCATGTGGGATCTTCCCGGACCAGGGCTCGAACCCGTGTCCCCTGCATTGGCAGGCAGATTCTTAACCACTGTGCCACCAAGGAAGCCCTCCCATAACTTTAATATGCTTTCTGATATTGGTATTTGGTCCAACCTATTTTTAACCATCTGGACGACCGTGTTAACAACTTCCTCTTACTCCACACACTCCGCTGGGAGATCACATCCATTCCCATAGCTTCCACGGCATCCGTCCTGTATGCTGACAACTCACAAGCCTTTATCTTCAACCTTGACCTCACCCCTGAGCTTAGTATGCAGGAACACAACTGCCTGTTAGGAGTTTCCACCTGGATCTCCTCTTACACCTCAAAGCCAAGATTCCCAAAATTGCCCTCATTACCTAGTTTGCAAAGTCTGTTTGTCTTAATTCTCTGTGTTTTTGAGTGGCTCACAGTTTCCAGACCATAACCCCAACCTTTCCTTTATGCCTACTTCTAGGTGGACAGTGAGTTTATCAATTTTGACTTCTAAATATCCCTTCAATTCAGGTCTTTTTTTCACCACTGAAATTATTTTATTTGTATCTTTCATCTTCTATCCCACTAAAAACAGGAATTTCTCCAAGGCAGAGATTCTGTGCATATCAGGCAAATAAGAAATATTTGTCCATCTGAACTGAATTAAAATCACCCTCACTCTGTTCTATCAAATTCTGAATCTTTAGTGAAAACCAATTACTGTACTTAAGACAACCGAAGATGTAGCTGAGTTTCTCTATTCTACTGTAACAGCTATTCCAATGGGCTCTAAATTGACAGTCAGTCCCCAAACTTGGGGTGCATACAGCCTGCTCAGCTGGGACTGTGCAACCTCACTGATAGGCCTACTTTCTGGGCTTGCTCTAAAACTTATGACTCAGACGTAGAACACTCAACACCCTCTCCAGTGTTTCCAGGAAAGGCAGAATCTACTCTAGCTGCGTTAATTACTTCTTTACAGATTCCTTGTCTTTGATTTACTCACAGTTAGACCTAGAATCAGGTGTGGATTCCTCTTCATAATGTCAAATTACAAGTACATGCTTATAGTACATTTGAAGTACTGGGTATCCCTTAATAATTGGTGTATCAGTGATAATTTTTTAAATTTTATTAGCTATTTCTCTTTTACTTAGTTACTGATATGGTTTTCATATCTGTTTTTTTCCTAAAACTTGAGCCCTAGTGTTAGTGGATGACATCACTGCATACGGAAAGGCATCCCAATCCAAAAAAGGGTCTTGACCCCGACAGCCTCAGTTCAAATTCTGATCCACCACCTATTATCTGTGAGAATGGGTAATTGCCATACTTCTCTATCTCGGTTTCCTCAACTCTAACTGGGGTAATAATGTCCCCACATACTTCCTAGGCTTCTTGTGAAAATGAAAAGAGCTAATTTGTATGTCACATTTAGTATTCTACTTGGCACAATATATGCCAGCTATTATTATATTACTTGATAGTGAGGACCGAAGGACATCAAAGGGGATTTTGATGAAAAAAATTTTTTATTTTAATTGCAAAACTAAGTGCTTACCATGGACAGATTCTGCGCTATCCATTTTACCTATATTACCTCATCTAACACACACCAACTCTGTAACATAGCTTTTATTACACCCATTTCACAGATGAGAAAATTAAGCCTTGTAGAGGTTAAGAAAATGATCACTTAGCACACAGATAGTAAGTGACAGAACTAGAATTTGTACTCTGGACTGAGTCCAAAGCTAAAATTAAATACATACTAATTATTCCAAGTCCTTATGTCTCTGTAAATAAAACAAAGAAAAAGAAAACACTTGGATGAATCACAAAATAACTATGCTGAGTGAGAGAAGCCAGACCAACAAAAACTATATACTACATGATTCCATTTATATAAAACTCTGGAAAATGCAAGCTAATTACACTGACAGAGAACAGATCAATGGTTGCTTGGGGAGGGTATTAGGTGAATGGGGTGGGATGGGTGAATCGAAAAGAAAACTTTTGAAGGTGATGGATATGTTTACTACCTTGATTGTGGTGATGGCATCACTGGTGCATATGTACGTCAAAATTAACCAAATTGTGTATTTCTAATATGTACAGTTTATTATATGTCAATTATGCTGAATAAAACTGTTACAGAAAAAAACGAGCTACTTTTATACCCTCAAAATCAGACAGTTAACAAAGAATAATTAATCATTATTAATAACACAGCCCAGTGTTGGGCAAAAAAGAAACAAATCCCCAAGCATCAGGACCTCTGAGTTCACAGGTGGTGTAACAAGACTCCACATAGTTAAAAGCCCAGGCTTTGCTGACGGACCTGGTTCTCATCTCCTTCCTCTTGAACTAGTTGTGTGACTTTTGCAAGTTACTTGGCAAAATCTTAGGTGTTCTCACTTCAGGTGAAAACTCAGAGGCAATAAATCCTGCATCACAGTGTTGCCGGGAGAAGTAAATGAGGTGATGTGCATACGCCCCTCGGTGGAGTGTTTGGCTCCTGGTAACCCTGGATCAGTATCTGCTGACTGTTGTGAAGGTGTGTGGAAGGTCTGAGTGAGGCTCCATTGGATTTTGCTGTCCAGGTGGTGTCAGGTCCACAGCGGGGGCGAGGAGGAGCAGTTACTCTGGGTGTACCCCAAAGGATGAAGTGACTGTCACCATACAAATGTGTGTCCTGAAAGGTCTGAGCACTTGGGGGCTGTGATCAATCATTGGATGAAGCTTTGCCTCATTCCCTGGAGGCCCCTCCCCCTCGTCCTCCAGGTCCCACTCCTGCCCGGAATGCAAAAAGCAAAACACCCGCTACACCGCTGGGCTCAGGCTTCCTGCTTTTCTACAGAAAATAGTCATGCTTTCTTCTTTATTCCACTCCTCTGTTACCTTAATGTGCTGGCCTGGAGGATAAATGAGATAATAAACACAGAGCCCTGAACACAGTGCCTGGGTCACAGGAGGAACTCAATAAATGTTCGTTCTCTGCCCCCTTTCGCCTTATAGATTAGACCTGACTTCTCAGAAATGCAAATCCTTACGCACTCACCTCAGTCTGCTTTCAATATCCCTACACAGGAGCCTTTTTACGGCCCCCTTAAAGCCACCCAGCATCCCTCTCCTCGGCTAATTGTCCCACAGAGATCGGGGGCGGGGCAAGTGCGGGGGCGGGGCAAGTTCAGGGGCGCACATGGAGACTTGAGCCTCCCAGCAGAAGAGACCACGCCGCCGCCGGTACTGAGCTCTGAGAATAAGGACCTAATTCATCTTAACTGACGTTGCTGCGCCATCCATTTTCAATGACATGGTAGCCGACCCGTTTATCAAGATCAGCATACTACTCTATTATTATGATTATTTAGCATTTACATAACACTGGATTTGCAAAGTGCTTAATAATAATTTATTTATTACTTCATCTAACTATTCACTAATGGAAAATCCAAGAGGTTGTCCTGAGTTCACTGACCTCCACCCTGGAGACACCTTAGGCCATTTCCAATAGCTTGCCCAAGTGCCGGCTGTAAAATATTTTAATGAAAAACCAGTGTATATATATATATATATGTGTGTGTGTGTTTCCCCTGGGCATTTGTAATGTATCTACTGAGATAATACTCTTACTTTGCAATAAATAAAAACAAGCATTACTATAATCATAAGTCACTGAAGCTATGTCTCTCTAGAACTGATGTGGAGCCTACAGGTGTGAACCCCAGGTGTATGGCAGACATGGAAATCCACCACTCGCATCTCCCTTCAAGGAAGGGCTCATTGCCCAGCCCCGAGCTGTGTGCTAGCTGGCAGTCTCTGGCTGTTAGAGCCTTCAGGGTCCACCTCAGACAGGGACTGAGCATGGCCATGGTCCAAAGGTTGGCCTTTTCTGCCCGGCGCAGGACTCATCTAAAGGCAGGCTGTGTTCCAGAGCTCCTCTTTTTCAGGTGTGCATCGCTGTTTGATGGTTTCTCTACACAGTCATGCTTCCTTCCCCTTTTCCTTCACAGATGTAACTCTCCAATAAACATTTTTAAGTCCTTCCTTCACCTGAGTGTCTGCTTCCCAGAGAACCTAGCCAGCCAGTATGAACCCAGAGTTTACACTCTGACAATAAGCCATGTCATTTTAGGCAAGTGTCTCTGGACTGGAAGTTTTTCACCACTATATTGGGATGACTAGCTTTGGTTCTTTCAAAGATCTTTCTGTTTCCTATGATACCTATGAATTTACATAGAATGGAATTTGGTATAAATTCTGTGCCTTTAGTCTTCATGCAAGGGGGTTTTGTGATGGAGGAGGGTTTTTTTTTTAATTTTTATTTATTTATTTATTTATATTTATTTATGGCTGTGTTGGGTCTTTGTTTCTGTGCGAGGGCTTTCTCTAGTTGCAGCGAGTGGGGGCCACTCTTCATCGCGGTGCGCGGGCCTCTCACTGTCGCGGCCTCTCTTGTTGTGGAGCACAAGCTCCAGATGCGCAGGCTCAGTAGTTGTGGCTCACGGGCCTAGTTGCTCTGCGGCATGTGGGATCTTCCCAGACCAGGGCTCGAACCCGTGTCCCCAGCATTGGCAGGCAGATTCTCAACCACTGCGCCACCAGGGAAGCCCTGGAGGAGGGTTTTGAGGAGCAAGCTCAAGAGCCCCCCATTTTTCTGTCTACAGTAACCTATAATGATTCTACCTTTCTACTGCACATTAAAATGTGCAATAGAAAGATGATTATGAGTGTGGATTGATGTGTGTGAAAATTATACAGTAAGAATGTATGTGTATGTGTAAAATAATATATTTAACATAAAACATGCAAAATGCATATAATTAAATATCATAATATAGGTGATTTAATACATATACATACATATATACATGTATTTTATTTATACATAAAATATCAGTCAAGACAGAGATCTGCTGTGACAGAAGATCTCACAGCAGAGAGAAAATAGGTAGAAGGTCTCATTGAAAGATGGGGAAGACAGGACTGCACTCTTAGAAGACCTAATACCTGAGTCTAATGGTCCCTAAATCAAACTATACCCAATAGGGATAAGAAAAAGTTTAAATGAACCACCCCAAAAGTGAACAGCTTCTTGGACAGTGCACACCTCAGAATTCTGGGGGATGTAGCCCCCCTTATCAGATGCTCAGACTTATCACCTGCGGAGGTTTGGTTTTCAAGCCCAGAATCAGAACAAAAGGTGTGTGCTTGCTCCTTTCATGCCCCTATTATTTATTTATTTATTTTTTTACTGTTGCTCTCTAAACAATCTTTGAAAAAAGCCTTGTCTCCACCTTTTCCCTGGATTCCTCAGTGGTCTCAGGTCAAAGGTGTCTGCCACAAAAGAAACTGTTAAGAAACTTAATTAGGGTTTTTGAAATTAAAAGCCAATAAGAATTTATTTCTGTAGTAATAATTTTTACAAAAGCTGTCACTGTAAGGCCTAAATGTAAGGTTGTCCCTGGACACTGGTCCTGTAAGTCACATATGTAAATAGAAGTCTGTAGTTTAAAAGGTAGTACTGGCTAAGATTTTAAAGCATATTCAACAAAGTTTTATGTAAATTCATGGAAGATTGATCTGTAATTAATTAGGATGGGGATATGGGATATTTGAGAGATATTTTGCTATAGTTCTTAGAAGCCTGGTGAAAGAAAGTGTATCCCCCAACTCCCAATGAAGAAGACTCAGCAATATTCCTGGGCAAGAGTCTAGACTTAATTCTTTAAACAACCATTTCAGAGCAGGTAGTAAAGGAATCTGGGACTTAACAGAAGGCAACATGAAGCTGCCAAAAAGAAGTCACCCCACATTCATATCATTTACTATTTGGTAGGGGACTCATGGAATAGCACAGAATTACTATAAGTGCATTTCTTCAAAACAGTGTACAAAATTCTTGCTATTCCTTGGGATCATGTGGGTACCGTGGGAGGTAACACGCCAATCACAGGGAAGGAATCATGATACATGAATCAACCCTCAGGCAAAATCGCTCTCAGGTATTTTTGTACAAGGCCCTGGACCTGTCCTGTCCTGTGTAAAATATTACTGGCTTGGATGAAAGCAGCATAGGAGGGTGGTTATGTACCTGGCCTTTAGAGTCAGACAGAGCTGGGTTCAAATCCTGACTCTACTACATACTGGCTGTATATCTTTGGACAAGTTACTTAATCTTTCCGAGTCACAGTGTGCTTAAAATGGGGACAGCACTTTGTAGAGTTGGTGAAGGCAGAATGAAATAATGTGATGTGTAAAGCACAGCATCTGTCAGAGACATGCTCCCAAAATGGTAGCTCTCTGCTGCACATTGAATACATTGTCTGAGAGTAATGAGCTAATATGCTGGATGACAAAAATCAGGATCCAAAAAGGTCTCGCCAGGCTGGACTCAAGGACCAAATCTAATAGGATGGCATTTAACAAGGATAAATGTAACGGTACTGCAATTAGGTCTGAATGGCAAGCTGTACACATGCCCAGTGGGGAGATAGGGCTTATCAACAGCACACCTGGAAAAGACTTGAGGGCATTACGTGACTCTTTGCTCATTAATGGGTCAGTGGGGTGAAGTGGTTGCCCAAAAGCAAACGCAGTCTTAAGCAGTGTAAAGGCAAGCTCATTGTGTGGAACAAAGGGAGAAACAATGCCTGTCTCCACTGCCCCTCTCTGGGTACTACACTTTAATAGGGGTGGTGATAAGCTGTGCTTTTTCCAAAGACAAAGAATCAGGATAGGGAAGAGACGTAAACTCCATCAGAGCAAAGAACAGTGGAGGCCAGGGAAGACAAGGGAAGCTCAGGACAAGTGTTTACAAACATTAGAAAAGCAGTTATGTACATGATGATAAATTAGAGCTCTGTGATACAAATTCCTAGCTCCTTCCCTGTTTAAAGTTGCTCAGAGAAGAATTAGGATGAGGGTGGCATTACAGAAAGGAAGGTTGCTATGCAATATAAAGAAGATACCTCTAACCATCAACGCTGTCACAATCGGGGAGGGAGTGAACTCCCCATCCCTGGCAGCGTCCAGGCTGAGGCTGCAGGATTACCTGTGATGGATATTGTTAAGTGATCAATACACCCTCTGGAGCAGGGCTCAGCCTGCAGCCCACATGCCCCCAGAAATTGTTTGCAAAATCCTATAAGTATGTGCATAAGTACATTTTTCTCTGGGATCTCTTCAGATCCTTTATGGAACCTGAAACTCTACCCCAAAAAGATTAAGATGAAGTGAGTTGATGCACTGCTGCTTTCTATTTTGGACATCTACTATATGCTACTAGGCTAGGTACTGGAGACACAGAGATGAGAAAGATATTATCTGTATCCTTATAAAGGGAAACTTTGAGCTTGGTGTGTTCTTTTAAACAAACAAGCGTAAAAAATTCCTTGTCTGTGCTATGATAGAGAATGATGTACAGAACAGCAACAGGAAAGAGTGGTCCTTTCTTCCTGGGAGGCGGTTCCTTTCGACTCTGTGATTCGGGGATTCCATCGGCCTCCTTCACCACTCTGGGCAGAAGCTATGCTCACAGACTCACCAAGGACTCCAGATTGGTGATGGAGATTTGGCAAAAGCAGCAGACCTCTTGAGAGCCCCAGAAGACTCTGGAAGTAGCTTATCTCCAGACCTGACCTTTCCCCCAAGATCCATCTTATCTACCTATGATGATGCAGGCTCAGCAGGATGTCCTAAAAAGAGATGTCATGAAATCTGTAGGAATATGTTTTGATCACTTCGTGAAAACCCACATCACCCACTGCCTGGGCCTGTGAGCACAACATTAAACTGCCAATCTGCTTTACATTTATTTACCCACCATGTAATGCATGCTTTATTGAGCCAATAAATTGGAGGCAGTAATATTCATTCACCCATCAAATCTACCTGGCTTCCAAGGCCTGGCTGTCACCCTACATCCTTCCGAGGTCTCCTCAGGCCCTCTGCCTGCTGAGAGCACCTGCTCTCTAAACCCCTGCAGTACCCACTATGTATACCTGTCATTAGGCACTGACTGTTTACCTTTTTGTACTGTCACTTAGCTGGATCCTATGAGTACATTTTGTCTAGTTTTAGACTAGACAACTCTTGCCTGATCATCAGTTCTCCAGGGATGGAGGACCTGTCTTAAATCCTTCTCCTCTGTCTTCCATTGAGCTTTTCCCAGGGCAGCTTATGTCAGAGGGGCTCAATTAAATAGGATGGAACAATCATTATAAAACTAGAGTGTTTTAGATAATCAGCTTGATCTGCTTGACAAGCACATGTGAAAGAGGAGTGGACGTGGGATTTAAGACCCCCGTAGAGATATAGATGAGTTTTCTATACCTCTGATCTGTCTCCACACTTTGAACTAAACAGGAGATGAGGAGTAATGCCCTCCTGGTTTCTCATAGTCATCTGTCCAAAGGAACCCTGCACAAGCAAGAATGTGGAAACGTGCCCTTCCAGTGCTAACAAATAGTTCCTTTGATTTAACTTTGAATTTGTTTGGCTAGAATCACAGACTGTCAGAGCTAAAAAGATGCTAGAATTCAGAAGTACAAACTTCTCATTTTAAAGGTGATGAAACTAAAGTCGCTAGAAGCAAAGTAATTTTAGGACAAGGATAACTAAAATTACTTGGTTATAGATCTACTTAGTAGCAAAGTTGAAACTAGGATCTAGATCGCTTGAGTTCCAGATAAGTGCTTCTCTACTTGAATATTCTGGACTCATGTCTGTCTAAGTAGAAGGTATAGTCCTGACAATGGACTTCGGGGTCCCTTAGTTACTAAACCTACTGCTGTCCCTCTTGGTCTCTCTGCTGCAGGCATGCCGGCCTCTGTGCTGTTCCTTGAAATGCCAGGCAAGCTCCTGACTCAGGACCTTTGAACATGCTGTATCTGCCTGGATTACTTTTGCCCCAGATATCCATGTGCCTTGCTGCCTCAAAGCCTTTAGGTCTTGTTCAAATGTCACCTTCTTAGTGAGGTCTCCCCAGCCATCCCAATGAAAATGACCTGCTCTACTGCCTGCCCCAGCCAAATATTCACTCTCTCCTTTCTCTGCTAACTTTTTTTTTTTTTAGCACTTATCACTAAC
This sequence comes from Balaenoptera musculus, assembly GCF_009873245.2. NCBI lineage: Eukaryota > Metazoa > Chordata > Mammalia > Artiodactyla > Balaenopteridae > Balaenoptera > Balaenoptera musculus. The sequence goes on along the minus strand of NC_045785.1, from coordinate 121,154,387 downwards.
ATTTACTAATATTTTACTTATTTATTTTGTCTATGCCTCTCTTCTTTATTATACTGTGTCCTCTCAGAGGGCAGGGTTTTTTTGTTTTTTTTTTTTTGATCTGCTTCATTTGGTTATCTACCCCCGATATTTATTTAGCACAGGTCATGGCACATAGAAGGTACTCAGTAAATTCTTGTTAAATGAGTGATAGCAGTGCTGTTCTGGACTGAAGTCAAAGCCCAAGAGTGTCGTTGCAAGATTCAGGGACATGTGAGCCAATGGCCAGAGAGGTAGCCCTATTCTGGTCCTTGAGTCTTTCCTAGAAACCTGCCAGAGCCACATGGAGCCAAATCTGGGAAGTTATCCCACCTCTTCCTGGCCTGTTGGAGTTATCCAGGCTCCCTGACAAGCAGAGCGGAGGGAGGCAGATGGATCTCATGGGGTTTTAACCATGGATTTAGAATTGTAACCTACAGGGTTTCAGTGGCGTCAAGCCCTATTGACCACCCAGTCAGCTGTCATATAGCATCTAAAGAAACCTCGGCAGATGAATCTAATGTCTGGGCGGACCGGAGTAGGGCATCCTTGAGGCGATACTTAGGTTTCCTTAAAGTGAAAGCTCACTATTCATACACACCAGAGACAAGAACCAACATTCACACTGCCAGAGGCTTATTTGCCAACATCCAGGAGAACCCTTGTCATCTGCCAGTGAGGGTCCCAGCCATGCTTAGAGAACCACTGACACGTATGAGGAAGCAACGTGCAGTGTCCAGACAAGAGTGAAACCCTTCACCATCTCGGCACCATCTGAGTCGCAAGGTTGCAATTGGCTCTCAGAGGGACTCAGAGGATCTGAGTCGTGCTCCATACCTGGCCCCCAATCGAGCGTCACCTGGGGGAGGAGGGTGCCAGCCCCACAGACTGTCGGGGGCCTCCGTATGTGAGCCCAGACCTTCCATAAGAGCTTCTCATTAACGCCCAACCACTGTGAATTCTTTAAGGGCCAAAGAAACCCACGACAGAGAATTTCTTCATACCCAGTAACACAGATCCAGGTGTTTCCAGGTATTTTCCAAGCCAAAGTGTCCTATGGGCCCCCTTTGATCCCGCCCATCCCTTGGACCATGTTACTTGCAAATAAATTAGGTTTCAGAGGTCACCTGAGGTCTTGCTGTCCCCGCCTTTCTTAACGCTCCATATAGGGCTCCTGTGGTTGGGGTAAGCCTCTAAACTCAGGTCCAAACACCAATTCAGAGCAGGAAGATTTTCCAATAAAGCTTGAACCCTTAACCATGGAGTGTGTGCGGCCCCTCCCAGCTCCCCCCCAGCTGTCAGGATGCAGGGAGGCTGGTCCCACCCGGTCTGGGGGCTCTCGAAGCCCTTTCTGCCCTGGGGAGCTGCTCTGAAACCCGGTTACAGTGGGGAAAGGAAGGACAGCTCCGTGTGGACACTGGTGATGAAAGTGGCCTCCCTCAGAAGTCACCTCTGGCTCCGGCCAAACGGGAAACCATCAGCCATTGTCTTAAGCTGCCGTCGTACACGAGCTGAAATCTAAAGCTGGCTGTGAGACCCTCTCTTCTTTCTCTCTCTCCATATTCTCTTCTTCCTCCAGCACGAAATGCTTGGGACCCACCTGAGACCTAACATTTGTCTGTTTTGAGAATAGATGAGTATTTATTAGAATTAAACAGCTGGGAGCCCTGTGATATTTAGACGGGTATTAGGAGGAGTGTATGAGAAGAAGATGATGCTGGGTCTTTTTTTCTGTAAACCAGTCTGGGCTTAGTTACTGAGGGGATTTCTTGGGTCTCCTGTGAGAGCCAGATACAGTTAATTTCCTGCGAAAGCTGCGGGCTGGGCTGCGCTGATATTGCAGTGTTATTTAGAATAGAAAGGTCAGGCCTGAGATTGAATAATCATTGACAAGAAATCCATGGGGGATACGAAGCAGTTGGTGATCTGTGCTGAAACCTGGCCTAAATCCTCCCCTCCTTCCCTTCCTTCCCGGGAATCTGGGTGATCCTGGGGTCTGTTAATTATTTTTTTCTGCAAAATGTTTCTTGAACCTCAGAGCTAATGGACAAGGTGTGTGGAGACAGGGAACAGGACAGCTTTCAGGCCACACTCCAGATGGGAGTATCCACCTTACACACTTGAAGCTCCTGCTCTGGGGCCACCCTTTGCCCCGGGCACCTGCGCGTGAATTTTCATATTACAAATGGTGGCTTTCTCCTCAGCACCTGGAAGCACTCTGAACACCAACAGGGCATTTTTCTCTGCCTTGTCTCTGAGATAGTCTGTGTAGCCCAATCTCACTGCCTGTCCTGTGAAGCCAAATGCAGGACGTTGGGAAAGTGCAAGGGGAATCGGATGGATGTGAGGTGGGAGATAGATGGGTCCCTGGGCCGGACAGCTGGTGTTTGTCACAGGGAGTAAAACTAAAGCTTTGTTCTCACCCAGATGCTCCAAGGACAAAGTCAGTGGCAGAGCTGAGCTCTGCTGAAGTAAAGAGATAAGATGACCGCTCCTGAGGTCAAGGAAAACTCCCCTGTCTACACATGTGCAGGAAAGCTCCTTGGGGGTCAGAAAGGGAAGGGAGCCACCCCATAATAAGTGTGGACATGCACCCACACGCCTCTGCAGTGGGATCCATCTTAGCAAAAAGTTGCGCACGCATTTTGGGGAGGGTCCTGGGACCAGTCAGGTGTGAAAAAAGAAATGAGATAATTGGCCAAAGGTAAATGGAGACCCGGAAGAACTGTCCTATATAAGGGATTTAAATCACTTCTTTACTGCTCTCCTCCTCATTAGAGAGGACGCCCATACCCTTTCTCTCTGGGCGTGTTATTTCTGCCTTGCTTCTGTCTTAGATAAACAACCTGCTTCTCTGTGTGCTCTCTCATTCCTTGTGCTGTGTCTTTAATAATAAACTTTGTACCTGTTTTTACAGTTTTTGCCTCCTTGAAACATTCTTACTTTCAAATGGGGGAAAGAGCCAGGGCCACTTTGCCTCTAGCCCCTGGTGGCCTAGCGGTTAGGATTCCTGATTTTCATCCAGGCTACCCAGGTTCAATTCCTGGGCAGGGAACTAAGATCTCTCTTCAGGACCACTCACTGCTGTCCCTCTGAGATCAGATGGAGAACCCACTGTGTGTCACACATGCACTGTGCCCTTTGAATAGAGTGTCTCATGAATCCTGGCAGCCCTGAGATCCCTGCTTTACAGATGAAGAGAAAGGCTCAGGAGGCTCAGAGAGGTTGAATAACTTGCTCAAGATCTCCCAGCTCCTAAGCAGCAGAACAAAGCTTTTAAACCTAAGGCTTTCCAGGTGCCAAGTACACGCTCTTTGTCTGAGTCATGCTGTCTCATAAATTTCCTAATCTCCACTTAGACTCTTTCCCTGATGCTGCCCTCCTTCTCTTTAACCCAGTCACCCTAGAGCGCTTCTCAGAAATCCTGATTCTCAATAAAAAATTTCTCTCTTGTTGAAAACCATCAGTAGCCACTGTATCAGAGGTCAGATCCCACAAACTGGATGGCATAGGGTGGTGTCCTGCTTGGAAAGGGGAGAAATAGGCAAGGGGATTTCTCAGGTCCCTTTTGAATCTCAGATGCCATGCAATTTATTTATTTTAAAATTCAATTAATTTCTTAAAACTTTGGTCTTGGAACAATTCTTCAAAGCATAGTTATCTTGCTTAACTTGGGAACCTTAAGGGCACGAATAATAAATAATCAACAAATAGTCCACGAGCTATCAATTGCAAGTTATCGTCTATGGTTAAAATTATTCTGAGGGTCATGAGTGGTGCCAGGTAAGGATTGGTGTCCATGGTCTGGTTAGAATAAGGTCAGGATTGGTGTTATATCTTTGTGGGTAGCTCATAATCTAAGTAAGATTATCAATAGGAAATGTCATTTGAGGATGACTTCAGAGCACAATGGGACACATTTGGCCTGTTGCTGCCCTGTGTTGTCACAGACTGTTCTGGCATCTGGTGACACTTTCTGTGCTCTCCGAGATGCCATGGCTGGGTAACATGAAGGAATCTTGGATAACGGACTGGGTAATAGAAGAAGCTTGGACCAACTGACTCTTCCCCAGGGTTGCCCACCAGGAGGCATGAGTATCTTTAAGTATGAATATCCCAGAGTGTGATTAAATGACCTGAGTCATCTGTTTTTCCCCAGGTTATGGAAATTCACCTCCTTCCCTGAGATGCAATTTGATCATCATTGCCAAACTAGTTACAGAATAATGAATAGAAACATTTGTTTGCCTTTTATTAAAATTTAAATTATTGATTAAAGAAAATAATATACATTTTTAAGGACCATGATCTGGTGTCTGGTATTTGCACTAGAAGCTAGAAGTCCTGAGTTTTATCTCCAGATTGGACTGCAATTTCTCTGGAAAGAATTGAAGTAGAATTCTTTCACAAAGAATTTTGGCCTTGAGTCCATTTCCTGAAGCTAGAGAAAGTGCAGGGACTTGCCAAGGGGCTTGAGAGTTTGTTTAAAAGGTGAGTTCTTTAGCCCAGCAAAAATATCTGCTATACACTAATATGTATAAAATAGATAACTAATAAGAACCTGTATTATTAAAAAAATCATAATAAAATTCCAAAAAAAAATATCTGCTATTATCTACTGTCTCCTCCCGTTCCTGAGCTTCCAGAGTCCTATACCTAGGCCAGAACTGCTTCCTTCATGCCACCTGTACCTGAACTCTGAGACCGCTGAGACAATGAGATACGGAGAGCAAGAGCTTGCACATTCTGGAAGAAAATAAAGAGGAGGTATGGCAGGGTGCTCAACAGCCCAGACGCTGAGGACTGACCACCAAAGTTTAAACTTGGCTTCTTCACTCTGTAGCTTTGGACCCTTAGGAAAGTTGTTCAACCTCTCTGTGCCTCAGTTTCTTCATTTGTAATGGATATCATGATAGTACCTATCTAGGTTTGTTGAGAAAATTAAATAAGTGAATATATCCCTTAGAACCATGACTGGTCCATCAGAAGCACAATATCTCTCCCTGCCTGCTACACATCTACACCTTCAAAGCACCCTTTCCAGCGTCGAGCCTTCTGACATGCAGAAGAATTAATTAAGGGGAACTGGCGGTGATTTCTCATCCATCTGGTTCGGGTGGAAGCTGCAGGTTCCTAGGACCTTAGTCCTAGACCTTCCTCTGGATGTGTTTCCAGAAGCAAACCGAGGGACATGACTTTGAGGCAGCATGAACCCATTTGTTCATTCACTCAACAAACACTTGTTGAAAGCCTCCTAGGAGCCAGAACTACCTTGGACAATTCACTCCACAGTCCCCCCCTCTCAGTTTCAGAACGGGAATCATAACACTTGCCCTGTTGCACTCACAGGACTGTCGTGAGGCTCCAAAAGAATGTGTCAGCACGCATTATAAATGCTAGACAAATTGATGTTGCCAATATTATAACCATGACGACCGTCTCTCTCTCCAGGGTAGTGGCCCTGCTGCCATCAGATGGCAATCCCTCCGGTGCAGAGCGGCACTAGATCAGATGGATGACCTCAGGAACACTGGCGCCAGGGCACCATCTGGCATCCTCTTTGCCTTTGATTTATCAGCGCGGAACTTTCCCCGTGCAACACCATCAATGCAAGGTTGGTGACACCTTTACTGCCTGGCACAACGTAGAGCAGCAGTGATCTTATGCGTGTGAGGACGAAGTGCAGAAGCTCAGCTCTGCCTTCTCAGCACCTGTTTCTCAGGCTAGAAAAAGCCACAGGTGCTGTCCAGGAGAACGTGGGCACTCTAGCTGCCCCCAGATAGGTCAGGCTGAGCAGAACAGCCAAGGCCGAGCCAGGGGAGGATGTGTTTCTGCAAACCCTCCCCCCTCCTTTCCCTAGTTTGCTCCTGTGGCTGCCATCACTGAAGTTTATAGGTATCATTACCTATGAAAAATCTGTTCCATCTGAAGACAGTCGGAGATGGGGATGGGTGGCAGATTGCAATTTAATGATCAGATTAAAATATGCTAAAGCAAACAAATAAATAAATAGCCCAGCAGCCTGCAGCACCACAATTCATTCTGTGGGCAACCGAGACTGGGGCTCCAGAGACCGGCTCGTAATTCACCCCACAGGCAGGTTTAGTAGCCTGTTACTGTATGACCACAAGGAGAAACAACTCTCCAAGAAAGATTTACACTGAATGGCACTGGGAGCTGAAGGGCTCAGAGCTGGGAGAAGAGAGAGAGGTGGGAAAGTAACAGTGGTGCTAATAATGGGAAAAGAATGGGTGCTCGAGGTCCCTGTGTCAACAACATCTTTCCTCCTCTTCCAAGTCTCCTCCGGCCCCTCCACCACTCACCCCCTGAGTCAATGTCACCACGTGGCAATGAAACACAACGTGATAAGACCACGTCCCGGAATGTAGGGTCATGTTTCTATTTCTATACATCTCATCAGCCCGTGATCTCATGAGGGATGATCGTGTGAATTGTTCTTCTTATGATTCTTCCTTTTAGATGCCAAGATACTGCTCCACAGGTCAATGTTAGAAGGCTGAAGCAATGAGCTATTACTCTTCAGAGCTTGTGTTCCTCATTGAGAACCTACTTCGTGGGGCACTCTAGAGTGGAGAGGGGGGAGATGGGGGAACACAGCATCCAGACCCCTTGTGGTCCTCGCATGTCCACCTCTCTGGCCTCCTCGTCTTCCTCGGGGACGTTCCCTTGCTGTCTCTGGTTTGTACCTGCCAGGTTCCCTCTTCCAAGATAACCTTTGTTCTTACTCTTCCCCTTTGCCTAGAATCCTCTTCTTATCCATCATTAGAGTTAACTAATTTTCCAGTTTGCAGCCTGCGACACAGTTCCTCAAGAAAACACTGCTGACCCCCTTGACTAATTCAGCTCTCTTTATTGTGAACTCTCATAGAATGGTATATCTTTTTTCATATTACACATCCAGTTGCAGGTGTACCCCTATCTATGTGAATAATGGATTGATGTTAGATGCCCCTACTAGGCAGTAAGCATCCTGAGAGTAGGGACTAGGTATTTTTATTTTTGCTTATCACCCCCAGCATCCAGAATAATGGCTGGTGCACAGGAGGTTTTCAGGAAACATTTGTTGATTGGAGGAACAGAAGCTATCCTTAGGCATCTCATTATCCAACGTGGAGTGGACATCACTGAAGCCTCCACCTCACCATATCCCATTACTCCACGACCCATCACCCTTTGCCCTCCACTGAAACATCTACAGTTATTACAATAGCTCATCTCCACGAAGCCAGAATGTAAAAACTGATTAGGGCAGCTCCCTACCAGGGCCCAGCATGGCTGTGGATGGCTGTTGTGTCTGAAGGAGGAGGAAAAAGGGTGAGGAGATCTGAGATAATCATTCATTTCCGCCCTTGGGGGAAACTTTTTTTTTTTTTTTTTTGTTCACACTCAGCAAATGATGCTCTTGTAACAATAACAAATGTCAAATGTCCTGCCTGGGACTTGGGGGAGACAGAACATTAGCAAAGGAGGAGCCATTCAGTGAAAAGGACAGAATTTCTGTTTAAGGACTGAAAAGCCAAGTAACAAATGTCACCAAGAGACTCCAGGGAGACAGCTTTGCATCAACAACCAGTACTACAGAAAAAAATAAATATATCCACGACCACCTTTAATCATCTTGCACTCCCCGCTGCCTGGAATCTTTCACGGGGTCTCCCTCTCTCACTCTGACAAGACCCTTAGCTCTCAGCACTGTAGCATCTATGGGCAGGTGTCCTGCTGGACCAGCACTGGGGAAACAGCGAGGGGAGGCCATCAGAGCAGCAGACAAGACCCTGCCTTGCGACCCCTTAAACAGCATTGCAAACAAGAAGACCACAGCTCCATGCCACGGTGGCATGGCTTCTGGTAACTTTCTTTGTTCCCTTATTCATCTGACAGCTATGAGCCAAACTCCGTGGTAAGCGTGGGAGTTCAGTTTCCTGTACCAGGTTGTAACTGGGATAACGATTTATTCACCTTTTTATTCCCCCTGAATAAAAGTGTTTGGGAACTGAGCTGAAATGGAGGTGTTCTCAGTGTAGAGGGAGGCAGATGCAAAGCAGTAATTGCAACACAATTTGATGAGTGCTACAAGAGAGGCATATACAGGGTGCTATGGGGACAATAGTCCTCCCTGGGGACTCTGGGGAATGGGTGACATGAGCACTGAGCCTTGAAATACGGGAAGGTGTTCTAGAAGGGAGAAAGTCATTCCAGGCAGAGACATTGTGGATACAAAGGCAGGTCCTAGCAAAGGCAGATGGACTTTATTTACGCTGGGTTTTCTCGGAGTCCATGCCACCATCCTTTCTTGTCCCAAATATTCCAATTATCTTCTAACTGGTGTCACTATTTCTAATCTTATTTTCCTGTGGTCTATTCACAACACTGTTGCCAGTATCATACTGTTAAAACTTAAAGTCTCATCATATGACTCCTTGCCCCAAACCCTCAGAGGCCTCCACGCTCATTCAAAGGAAGAGCTAGAGTCCTTGCCACGTCCTACAAGAGGCTCTGTGTGTTCTGCCTCTCCCTTGCACTGTTCATTTTCTGACCACATCACCTAATAATCTTCCCCTCATTCTGTCTCTGATTCAGCCACACTGGGCTACTTGCAATTCCTCAAACCTACCCGATGTGCTCCTGCCTCAGGCCCTTTGAACGGGCTGATCCTGCTGCCTGGAACCATTTTCTCAGACATCCTAATGGCTTCCTCCTCTCCCCTCCTTCAGCAGTTTGCTCAAAATCATCTTCCCAGCCAGTCCTGGACCACCCTATCTTGATCCTCAACAGCAATTCCATCATCCTTTCTTACCTTTTCCCCAGCACTTACCACCATCCAACACACCATCCATTTTACATATTTTATTTCCTGTCCTTTTCCCCCACCCACAGGAATCTAAACTCCCTGACAACAGGGGTTTGGTCAATGTTGTATCCCTAATTCCTAGACTAGTACCTGGCATGCAGGGCAGGGTGCTTCTTCAGTATTGGTTGAGTGACAGAATAAAGGAATGGATAGTTGCAAATAACCATGTGTTCAAGCCAAATGCTGGCAGGGCTAGTGAGGTCTGTTAGACACCCCAGGTTCGCATCTTAAAGATAATTAGAAAGCTTTAAATAAATCACAGACTTCATGTTTAGAAGTGAGGTTGGCAGAGCTGCTCTTAAACAAAGCTGTGAGGTCATGCCATGGTAGTTTGTCTTCATCCCTGCTGCCCGCTTTGAGACCTTGTCTCTCTTCACAACCCCCCGCTTTTTTTTTTTTTTTTGGCCATGTGTCTTGCGGGATCTTAGTTTCTTAACCAGGGATCGAAACTGTGCTCCCTGCAAAGGAGGGCGGAGTCCTAACCACTAGACAGACAGGGAAGTCCCCAAACCCCCTTTTCTGACTTCTTACTACCCAAATGCCAGGGATCTCATTTTAAGAGGGAGGATGTCACCTCCCTCCAATGTCTTACTTGGCTTTGATTATTCCCCCTCCTTTTCTCCCCTCCACCCCCGCTGTCCTGCTGTCCTTTAATATTTCTCCTTCAACCTTTCTCCTCTCCTTTCCTCCCATTTTCTTTCTTCCCTGTCCTGTCTACCTCCTCCCTCCCCTTCTCTCTACCCTCCACTCTTCTCTGTCTTTCCTCATTTCCCCTCTCCCTCCTTCCCTCATTCAGTCTTTCCTCCCTCCCACCTCCCTCCCTTTGTCTGAGCACTTTACTAAGCTTATAAGGTGGTGCTTCATTCTCTGTGTGAGAGACACCTGGCCCCTTGAGTTCTAACAATTTATGTGGGGGGATAAGATATTTAATAACAATTCAAAGCAGGGCGAAAGACACACCAGAGGATTTTGGGGGAACAGTTAACTTCAGGAAGGAGAAAGGCTTCCTAGAAGACATGGACCCTGCTTAGAGAACAAGCATGTGAGCGGGTCTGTGGGTATGGTAAGGCCATCATTTTGGGTGGCTGATATCATGACATCGTGAGCAAAATTTGCAAAAAGGATAAAAGCAAGGGAGAAGCTTGGAATTTTGGAGGTGCTGTGAGAAGACCATTGGCTACAGCTAGCAGTTCTTATTTGCGCTTATAGGAAAAAGGAGGCTAGGTTAATGAAGGTCTCTCAGAATTATATTTCTTTTCTATCCTGTTTCTTTACCTCTACAGAGCAACCTAAATTTATATACATATGTTTTAAGAAAGCAGTTACTAACTGATCTGAGTGATCTTGTTCACTGGCATATTCCCGGCCCTCAGCTGCCAAGAGGTATTGGTTGAAATGGATGGAATTGAATTTCTGTATGACTGGGGGAAGGGAGAGTAACTACATTCCAGGCTTGGGAAGGCTCTAAATCAACATCATCATTGCTTCTGGGTGTTAGGGATGCCTACCTAGCATCCTTCCACCTTCTCCTTGAAGCTAGATGATTTAAAATAATGAGGTCATAACATTTCCTCAGCAGCTTCTTGGGCTTCCTATTGTCTTACCCCTTGATGGGATTAGTTGCTTCAAATCATCCAGTAGCAAGAATGTTTTCATTCTAATCCATATCTGTTCCCATCAGCCCAGCCTAATTCCATTTCCCTCTGGTTTCGGGCTTTGTTAATGGACATGATAATTCTAAATTCTTCCCCAAGCTTGTTAATGGATGAATACAGTTGTCATTCATCAACAGGGACCTAGAGATTTGGGTTGTTTTTTGTTTAATAATTTGTCTTATTGAAAAAGTCTGCCCAGTGGGAGTCCCTCTAGAGGTTAGATCCTCCTGAAGTACAGAACCACCGCTGGCACGTAGGAGGTGGTGAAGTGCATGCTTGCTACCTGAAGAAATGTAAGGATGGTCACACAGAGAGCTGCCTGTCTGGCAAGTGTCTGGGATGTCTCAAGCAATAATCTCCTGGGAGAGGAGCCCAGGGGGCTCACAGAATCCTCAGCAGAGATTTTGCTATTGCCATAAAGGAGGTATTGGCCATGCAAGGAAAGTCCCAGGGAGGGAAGTGTCACAGTAATATGTGGAGAGGTAAGACTGCAGACCCAGAAGTAAAAGAGCTGGGTTTATGTCATTGAAGGTCAAGATGCAGTGAACTGACTGATACAAAAGCAAACTTGGGTGCAGCAGACAAATGGTTAATGTGATTGATGAGATCACAGTCGCTTGTTATCTGGAACCAGGTGCAGAGGGCCTTGTTTGAGCTTCCAATCCATGTGGACATGAAGAGGTCTGGGCTCTCCAGGGGTCTCTACTCATTGGTCTGTCCTCTTAGACATGCCTGGTGGGTGATTCAAGCCAGACCTGCACAGAAGGGCCTTTGTCTTCAATTTGAGGTAGGAGTTGGGAGGTCTGCTCCATTCTCTAGGAAAGTTTCCCAGCGCCCTGCATCTGAAGAGCACTTTGGCATCTCTTTGGCCATTAATAAAAATTGTTTCTTTTTTTTTCAGTTTTGTTGAGATATGGTTGACATACAGCACTGTATAAGTTTAAGGTGTACCACATGATGACTTGATATATATATATGTCACTGTATATATATATATATATCTATTATATATGTCAATATGTATATTGACATATATATATTTCACTGTATATATGTGTGTATATATATACACACTGTGAAACGATTACCACAATAAGTTGTTAACATCCATCATCTCATAGATCCAAAAAGAAAAAGAAAAAAATGATTTGTTCCTTGTGAAGAGAACTTTTAGGATCTACTCTTTTAGCAATTTTCAAATATACAGCAGTGTTAACTGCAGTCATCCTGTTGTGCATGTCTTGATTCCCATTCAACTACTGCTACCTGTATTGATTAATAAGAAGCTAGAAACTCTTAGCCTTCAAAGTAGGTTTGGCCTGGAAGACTTGCGAATAAACCCAAAGACTAGCATTCAGAGAGCAGAGTATCCCCTGAGGAGAGATTTTACACGTTGAAGCCATTCAAGTAAGACATTAGAGGCACAGCACATCCATTCCTCCTGGAAAAGGAGGGCCAGGAGAGAACAGGGATTCGGAGAATGTGGCATGTGTGAGACAAATTTCAATGACCTCACAGTTTTGTCCAAGACCAGCTCTGCTTATCTACTTCTAAGAATCAGGTTTGTGATTTGTTTAAAGAATCCTACATTTTCTTAAGTTAGGAACAGTGCAATAGTGAGTGAGAAATGATGAAAGACACATTGATTGAGCCAGAGAGATAACAGGAATTTCCTCAGGAAGGACAATATCTTAGCAGCTAGGCTAGACTGATATAAAAAAAAAGAAAGAAAGAAAATATCTATAGCTAATAGTTCCTTACAATGGAACTAGGAAAAAGGAGGACATTCTAATTATTACTAGTTCAGAGATGGAGATACACCCAGATAGATATACCAGAAGAAAAAGTAATACTAATAATAAACATATTTTTAGCACTTATGTGTGTCGGGCATTATTCTAAGTTTTTTAGTTTTTTTAAAATTGATGTATAGTTGATTTACAATATGATATTAATTTCAGGTGTACAGCAGTGATTCAAAAATCTTACCAATTGTACTCCATTGAAAGTTGTTATAAAATATTGTCTATATTCCCTGTTAACTGTTCTAAGTATTAATGCATTTAATCCCCCCCTACAACCCTATGAGGTAGGTATTAGTATTATCTCCATTTTATAGGTGAGGAAACTTAGGCATAGAGAGATTAAGCAATTTGTCCAATGTCACAAAGCTAGTAAATAGTTGTAGTATAATGGGGAATGTATATTTGGTGTTTGTCCCTGGTTCCTGACACAGAGCTCCGAAAACCCTTGTAATTTCCTACGTGATAAGAGTGATAGGAGTATCTTTAGTCTGTGGGCCCCTTGATATCTTCAGGATGGGAGCTGGTCAGAGAACGACCAAGCCTTGTTGAGAAACTTGAAGCTTTCAGTCCCTCCTCCCATGTAGGAGGAAGGGCTGGAAATTGAGAAAATCACCAATGGCCAACGATTTAATCAATTGCATGCATGAAATGATACTGCCATAAACACCTCTAAGCCACGGCACCCACATGCTGGGAGGGTAGGACACCCCAACTCCACGGAGACAGAGCATTCTGCACTCAGGACCCTTTCAGACCTTGCCTTATGTACCTCTTCATCTGGATGATCATCTGTATATCCTTTATAATAAACCAGTAAGTATAAGCACATCAGCTTCCTGAGTTCTGTGAGTCGCTCTAGCAAATGATCAAATCTGAGATGGGAGTTGTGGGAACTCCCGATTTATAACTGATCAGTCAGGAGGATGGGTGACCTGATACTTGCAGCTGGCATCTGAAGTGAGGGTAGTCTTGTGGGACTGAGCCCTTAAGCCTGTGTTGTTTGATGCTAAATCTGTGTAGTTGTTGTCAGAGTTGAATCAAATTGCAGGACACCTAGTTGGTGTTGGAATGTTGGAGAATTGGGGTTGGTATGAGATAAAAACCTCTCATGTAGTGTCAGAAAGAACCTGACAGTAGCAGAGCTGAGATTCAAGTCTATGTGGTCTGGCTTTTAAGATCTCACAGAGCGAACTACATGTATCCCTCACACCAAAGGCTCCAGGAGAGATCATCTGAACGCAGCAGATGGGGGGGTGGGTAATGAAAGGAATTGGAGATGTTCCCATGGATGACTTTAAAGGTCTCACTAGGGGACTTCCCTGGAGGTCCAATGGTTAAGGTTCTGTACTTCCACTGCAGGGGGCAGGGGTTCGATCCCTGGTCAGGGAACTAAGATCCCACATGCCGGATGGTGCAGCCAAAAAAATAAACAAACAAAGAAACAAACACATAAATAAATAAAATAAAGGTCTCACTAGATGATATAAGAAAATGTGGACATATTTGAAGGGGAAAATCGAGAAGATCCTGGTAAAATACTTCAAGAATTATTACTGAATTCCAGCACAGCAGTTATTGTGTAGAGGGACTCAGACATGTCCTGTGTTATGAAGCTGCTGTACAGAGATGGTGCTCTACGGGAGGACTGGGGAGGGCAGGAACACACCTGTTGGGAAAACAATACCTGAGCGGGTGATGGGAAGACACCTCTTGTGGAGCCTGACTCCACTTAAGGGATTAAAGCTGGCAGGACGTATGTGAACAATGGAAGCCTTGGACAGATCCAGAACATTGGAAACAATTTTCAAAATCGAGTTTAGGAAAGTGTGTTAGGAGAACATATGTCTGGGACCAGCAACAAAGAGAGGGAGCTGTCCACAAGACAGAGAAGGGATGTGACTGGGGAAAGGGTGGGTTACACCATTTTCAACTTTGTTGGCTCTGCTTAAAAGGAGTTGGGGAAAAATAGGAGGGAAACATTAAGGTGAACATCAAAGAGATCACAGAAAGGAATGTTTCTGCTGATACTGAAGCAGCACCAGACGCTCAAGGCCTAGGACTCCAAGGCAGAAGGAAGGAGAGGCTTTGTGGGCAGAGATGATAGAGGGACATCACCTCTGTTGCCGGCGTTGTGCAATGTCAACCTAAGCTTGGGCTTAGCAACTGGACACCAGCTCCAGTGGAGACAAGAGTGGGTCACAAGCTGGAGAAGTTTGAGAAGGAAGAGAATTCACAGTGATACAGGATAAATGTATCTGGGATTAGGAACATGAGGCTTAAAGGGAAATGGAAATTGTGATTCATCTTAAATATGTATATGGATACCAGGGGGGAAGAAGGGAGCCTCAAGTAGCCTGTGGTGGGAGGGGACCCATTTTACATTTTTGAATTTTTCACAAAGACATGAATATTTCAAAGGTCAATCTCTGAGAGAGGAGGCAGAATGCATAGGTTGGATTGTTTCCCCCAGGATATAGGAAGCAGAGAGCAAAATTAACCTCTTGTTGGTGGCTTTTTCTCAACACCGCAGTTGATACTAGTCAACTGGCATTGTAAAGACTGAAGTAAAGATTTCCTTTTTACTTTTTAATGTGTTTTCTGTCTTTCCTGCGCCCTCCCTGTATTATCAAATCTCTGATCCAGTCATTCATTAGCAATAGTCATGTGGCACCAGGATCTGGGTTCTGGGAACTTAATTTTGCTCTAGTAGCCTGGGCTTTGCTTGTGTTTTCTAAATTCTCTGAGAGGAAGCTGATCCTGGGATGTGCTTCATATGCTTCCTGAGCGACTTTTTAGGAAAAGTGGGGTACCAGAGAAATTCAAGTCTGGATTGATTGAACTTTGGAGGAACTGAAACAGCTACCCCCATTCCGGTAGAAGGGACCTCTGCCGCTGCTGTAGAAGGAAGAAGGCCTTGACTCTACCTCTGGCGATGCAGTGTGCTTTCTGGCTGACAATGAATGAGCACAGTAGGAGATCAGGAAAGGCAGAGCTGTAGACTAGCATTTCTTAGAACTTTTAGGTCATGAGAGAGGGAGATTTTATTTTAAACTTTAATTTCTCTCTGGATATATATTAATGGGAGATTTATATTCAAATGTACTGTAGCACTTGGTGCCTTTTATGCTGTCCAGAGGTGCTCTTTGTCAACGCTGGTGAGCTACCCTGGACAGTACGGCTGGTTATCATGGGAGAGAGGGAATTTGGGCTTGGAGTGTCAGCTGGACATAATGAATGGACCCTATGATCTATCCAGAGGAATCCAGAAGCGTGAGCTAAGCTCTTTTGCATGGATCCCAGGAGGATAACGAGGACAAGCATGTGGCCCTTTACCACTCCTCTTCCCGACCCACACACTGCCCAGGGTGGCCTCGGAAGCCTGCCCAAGGCTAGAAGCCATAGACTGCGTCTCGCTGTGTCTGACTGACCCAGACAGTAAATCCACTGCTCTCTTTATTTGTACACTGTCGGAGCCTTTCTGCAAGGCGTGAGAGCAGAGCCCCCAGAGCATAGCCTCAGTCCTCTCCCCGCGCCTCTGGTGCAGAGATCCAGGGTAGGACACCTTCCCCTGCTCACCCACTAAATGATTTCATATGACTAAACTCTCGCGCCATCCTCCACGCTGAGTATTTCCAGAAGGGAGGCGATATTTTGGATAACAAAGGGTGGTCGAAACATTGGTATTTTACTTTTTGTTTTAAGTGGGGAAGGTTGTGATAGTCTATAAGGATAAGCAGGTAGAACTTTACGTCGGGGGAGGGGACTGCTGAGCATATCCAATTTTGTGATTTGAAAGCTTTAGACCACTACGCTTTGAAGTGACTGCTGGTCACCAGACTTGACCCTTCTAGACATCAGTAAACATGGGAATGACTTCCTGACGGAGGGAACAGGCTGCCTTGAGGGATGGCAGCTCTCCCCTCAATATGACCACAGGCTGAGTGCCCAGACATGAGTTTAGACAACAACCAAATTTGGAGACTGATGAGGGGGCAGTATGGGGTGGATCAGTTCTGGCCCCTGTTGTTATACCACTTTCTGGATCTTCCCTACTGAAGAGTGGCAAAGCCAAGTCTGGGATGTTACTGGAAATGTTTTTAATGGGAGAGTGTCCAGTGCAGTGAAACAGCCATGTGGGCTTGTTTTTGCCCTCACTAATCCTTTTGATCACTAGGTGTGATACAGATGGCCAACTACTCAAGGAGTTATTGTGTGCTGTTATTGACAGGAAGTAGCCGCCTAGCCAGGGACCACTTTTCCATCCTCCCGCCCCACCCCCCAACCCTCACATTTAGGAATACGAATATAAGTGAGGTCTTGGTTAAGGTTTTCAAGAAATGGTGAGCCTTCTACACACTCTTTCCCTCCTGCAGGCCAGATGTGGAGGACTACAAATTCCTGCAGGGTGAAGGAGCTTGATGCCTGAGTCACTGCATGGAGACAAGGCATCCTGACCAGGAACGTTTGCCAGAAGCTATTACCATTATGAGTGAGAAATAGACTCGTACTGCATTTGAGGCACTATACATTTTGCTCTATTTGTTACAACAGTTTAGTACCACTCTAAGTAGTAAACCAAGTGGCTGAGTTAGGTCCACAATTTTCCAGGCAACGGAAAAAGAAAGTGGTCTGAAACTGCCCTGCATACCCAAACTCCCATTATTGTTCAGATTTGAAGAGGTGACACAAGACCTCCATTTTGGCTCCTGGCAATGCTCTCCAAATCAATATTGGCAAGATAGCCTTATACTTTTGAGTCCATTGGACCCTTAGCTAATCCCTTAATAAAAATAATAATTTGATCCCTGATGACTCTCCATTCCTTTGATCATGATCATTTGAATCATGATAGAGATGAAAGGGTGAGTGATTGGTGTTTTCAATACAGACCTGCCTCACTGGGGCTCTGGGCAAAGCCTCCTGAGAGCTAAGGTGTGAGAATGAGAAAATGATGCATGTGATACCCCTAGAGGAACAATGTGCAGAATGGCAGACAAGCAGCTCCATCCCACTCCATGCATGGGAGATGGTGTTAAGGGCTGGGAAGCAGAATTAGCTGTTGAAGGCTGAAGTGGTGGTCCAGCCAGAACACCCTGAGACATCAAACTCTGTAACAGACCACAACCCCAAAGGTCGGGGCTCAGTGTGGGTATAGACAAACCACTGGGAGAGATACTCACATGGGATGGAAGACATAACACACGGTAGGCGTGTACATCTAGTGGAGTGGCATCTAGCTAGCATACTTCTGAGAGCCTACAACTGGGTAGTGTTTCTAACCTAGATTCCTTCCCCTGAAGCATCTCTTGGGTACCACAATTTTCCTTATGACCAGATCACAGCAGACAAAGAGAAGGAAAGGAGAACCACTGGGCAAACAGCTGTGACTCAGAAACTTAGAATTTATTCTGGAACATCACCCTGATATTTTAACTGGTGCTTGGTGGATGGGAGCTAATCACAGACAAGCAGACAAGATGGGGTGCTCTGCCTTCCTATAGCACAGCTAATATTTGCACATAAAAGATCCTTCTTTCCCTCTCTCCCTCCCTCCCTTCCTTCTTACTTCGGGGTAAGTGACGCAAGGTCATTTGCCCCACTGTCAATGTAGACTTTAAAATGATGAGGGCCACAGTTTAAAGCCACACTAACCCACGTCTTACTTTGGGGAAAGACAAGTTTCCAGCAGGTATAAATTTACACAAAATACAAGTATGCTTTTTTGCAACAAAAGAAACTATTTATTTGGAATATGCATTACCAGTACAAATTAGGAGACTGTAAAACCTACACCGTGTTAGTATCATTAGAGAACACAAAATTTCAGTTGGAATCAAAAGGGACAGAAGCCTGTGCTCTCACAGAAGCAGGAAAGCTTAAACTTTCAAAACCAAAACAGAGCAGAGCTTTGCAGGTTTATACTCTGAATAATAAGAACAGGGGAGGGGGAGCAGGAGAATAAAACCAAAAACCAAAGGAAAGCACTTCAAAATAATTGAAAACGCCAAAGGAAAGAAAAGAAGTAAAAAGAGAGAAAA